>NW_027449043.1:0-362037 GCF_030867145.1 Opisthocomus hoazin
AGCTACATTTGAATTTTGAGGGGACAAGACAAGCAAGCAGCCCCAGTCTCTGTGCCTCTGTGCGAGCAGTGCCATGGGTAGATGAGGCTGAGCAACAGCTTTCCAGGCTAGCTCTTTCTGCCTGCGAGCTATCTGCAGACGTTCGCATTTTTGGAGCAGGGCTGCCGGAGGCGCCCGGCACGGACCACCTAAGCTACGTTTGAAGTTTGAGGGGGCAAAACAATCAAGCAGCCCCCATCTCTGTGCCTCTGTGCGAGCAGTGCCATGGGCAGATGAGGCTGAGCAACAGCTTTCCAGGCTAGCTCTTTCTGCCTGCGAGCTATCTGCAGACGTTCGCATTTTCGGAGCAGGGCTGCCGGAGGCGCCCGGCACGGACCACCTAAGCTACGTTTGAAGTTTGAGGGGACAAGACAAGCAAGCAGCCCCAGTCTCTGTGCCTCTGTGCGAGCAGTGCCATGGGCAGATGAGGCTGAGCAACAGCTTTCCAGGCTAGCTCTTTCTGCCTGCGAGCTATCTGCAGACGTTCGCATTTTTGGAGCAGGGCTGCCGGAGGCGCCCGGCACAGACCACCTAAGCTACGTTTGAAGTTTGAGGGGACAAGACAAGCAAGCAGCCCCAGTCTCTGTGCCTCTGTGCGAGCAGTGCCATGGGCAGATGAGGCTGAGCAACAGCTTTCCAGGCTAGCTCTTTCTGCCTGCGAGCTATCTGCAGACGTTCGCATTTTCGGAGCAGGGCTGCCGGAGGTGCCCGGCACAGACCACCTAAGCTACGTTTGAAGTTTGAGGGGACAAGACAAGCAAGCAGCCCCAGTCTCTGTGCCTCTGTGCGAGCAGTGCCATGGGCAGATGAGGCTGAGCAACAGCTTTCCAGGCTAGCTCTTTCTGCCTGCGAGCTATCTGCAGACGTTCGCATTTTCGGAGCAGGGCTGCCGGATGCGCCCTGCACGGACCACCTAAGCTACATTTGAAGTTTGAGGGGACAAGACAAGCAAGCAGCCCCAGTCTCTGTGCCTCTGTGCGAGCAGTGCCATGGGCAGATGAGGCTGAGCAACAGCTTTCCAGGCTAGCTCTTTCTGCCTGCGAGCTATCTGCAGACGTTCGCATTTTCGGAGCAGGGCTGCCGGATGCGCCCGGCACGGACCACCAAAGATACATTTGAAGTTTGAGGGGACAAGACAAGCAAGCAGCCCCAGTCTCTGTGCCTCTGTGCGAGCAGTGCCATGGGCAGATGAGGCTGAGCAACAGCTTTCCAGGCTAGCTCTTTCTGCCTGCGAGCTATCTGCAGACGTTCGCATTTTCGGAGCAGGGCTGCCGGAGGCGCCCAGCACGGACCACATAAGCTACGTTTGAAGTTTGAGGGGGCAAAACAATCAAGCAGCCCAAGTCTCTGTGCCTCTGTGCGAGCAGTGCCATGGGCAGATGAGGCTGAGCAACAGCTTTCCAGGCTAGCTCTTTCTGCCTGCGAGCTATCTGCAGACGTTCGCATTTTCGGAGCAGGGCTGCCGGATGCGCCCGGCACGGACCACCTAAGCTACGTTTGAAGTTTGAGGGGACAAGACAAGCAAGCAGCCCCAGTCTCTGTGCCTCTGTGCGAGCAGTGCCATGGGCAGATGAGGCTGAGCAACAGCTTTCCAGGCTAGCTCTTTCTGCCTGCGAGCTATCTGCAGACGTTTGCATTTTCGGAGCAGGGCTGCCGGAGGCGCCCGGCACAGACCACCTAAGCTACGTTTGAAGTTTGAGGGGGCAAAACAATCAAGCAGCCCCCGTCTCTGTGCCTCTGTGCGAGCAGTGCCATGGGCAGATGAGGCTGAGCAACAGCTTTCCAGGCTAGCTCTTTCTGCCTGCGAGCTATCTGCAGACGTTCGCATTTTCGGAGCAGGGCTGCCGGAGGCGCCCGGCACGGACCACCTAAGCTACGTTTGAAGTTTGAGGGGGCAAAACAATCAAGCAGCCCCCATCTCTGTGCCTCTGTGCGAGCAGTGCCATGGGCAGATGAGGCTGAGCAACAGCTTTCCAGGCTAGCTCTTTCTGCCTGCGAGCTATCTGCAGACGTTCGCATTTTTGGAGCAGGGCTGCCGGAGGCGCCTGGCACGGACCACCTAAGCTACGTTTGAAGTTTGAGGGGGCAAAACAATCAAGCAGCCCCCATCTCTGTGCCTCTGTGCGAGCAGTGCCATGGGCAGATGAGGCTGAGCAACAGCTTTCCAGGCTAGCTCTTTCTGCCTGCGAGCTATCTGCAGACGTTTGTTTTTTCGGAGCAAGGCTGCCGGAGGCGCCTGGCACGGACCACCTAAGCTACGTTTGAAGTTTGAGGGGGCAAGACAAGCAAGCAGCCCCAGTCTCTGTGCCTCTGTGCGAGCAGTGCCATGGGCAGATGAGGCTGAGCAACAGCTTTCCAGGCTAGCTCTTTCTGCCTGCGAGCTATCTGCAGACGTTCGCATTTTCGGAGCAGGGCTGCCGGAGGCGCCCGGCACGGACCACCTAAGCTACATTTGAAGTTTGAGGGGACAAGACAAGCAAGCAGCCCCAGTCTCTGTGCCTCTGTGCGAGCAGTGCCATGGGCAGATGAGGCTGAGCAACAGCTTTCCAGGCTAGCTCTTTCTGCCTGCGAGCTATCTGCAGACGTTTGCATTTTCGGAGCAGGGCTGCCGGAGGCGCCCGGCACAGACCACCTAAGCTACGTTTGAAGTTTGAGGGGGCAAAACAATCAAGCAGCCCCCGTCTCTGTGCCTCTGTGCAAGCAGTGCCATGGGCAGATGAGGCTGAGCAACAGCTTTCCAGGCTAGCTCTTTCTGCCTGCGAGCTATCTGCAGACGTTCGCATTTTTGGAGCAGGGCTGCCGGAGGCGCCTGGCACGGACCACCTAAGCTACGTTTGAAGTTTGAGGGGACAAGACAAGCAAGCAGCCCCAGTCTCTGTGCCTCTGTGCGAGCAGTGCCATGGGCAGATGAGGCTGAGCAACAGCTTTCCAGGCTAGCTCTTTCTGCCTGCGAGCTATCTGCAGACGTTTGGATTTTCGGAGCAGTGCTGCCGGAGGCGCCTGACACGGACCACCTAAGCTACGTTTGAAGTTTGAGGGGACAAGACAAGCAAGCAGCCCCAGTCTCTGTGCCTCTGTGCGAGCAGTGCCATGGGCAGATGAGGCTGAGCAACAGCTTTCCAGGCTAGCTCTTTCTGCCTGTGAGCTATCTGCAGACGTTCGCATTTTCGGAGCAGGGCTGCCGGATGCGCCCGGCACGGACCACCTAAGCTACATTTGAAGTTTGAGGGGACAAGACAAGCAAGCAGCCCCAGTCTCTGTGCCTCTGTGCGAGCAGTGCCATGGGCAGATGAGGCTGAGCAACAGCTTTCCAGGCTAGCTCTTTCTGCCTGCGAGCTATCTGCAGACGTTCGCATTTTTGGAGCAGGGCTGCCGGAGGCGCCCGGCACGGACCACCTAAGCTACGTTTGAAGTTTGAGGGGACAAGACAAGCAAGCAGCCCCAGTCTCTGTGCCTCTGTGCGAGCAGTGCCATGGGCAGATGAGGCTGAGCAACAGCTTTCCAGGCTAGCTCTTTCTGCCTGCGAGCTATCTGCAGACGTTCGCATTTTTGGAGCAGGGCTGCCGGAGGCGCCCGGCACGGACCACCTAAGCTACGTTTGAAGTTTGAGGGGGCAAAACAATCAAGCAGCCCCCATCTCTGTGCCTCTGTGCGAGCAGTGCCATGGGCAGATGAGGCTGAGCAACAGCTTTCCAGGCTAGCTCTTTCTGCCTGCGAGCTATCTGCAGACGTTCGCATTTTCGGAGCAGGGCTGCCGGAGGCGCCCGGCACAGACCACCTAAGCTACGTTTGAAGTTTGAGGGGACAAGACAAGCAAGCAGCCCCAGTCTCTGTGCCTCTGTGCGAGCAGTGCCATGGGCAGATGAGGCTGAGCAACAGCTTTCCAGGCTAGCTCTTTCTGCCTGCGAGCTATCTGCAGACGTTCGCATTTTCGGAGCAGGGCTGCCGGAGGCGCCCGGCACAGACCACCTAAGCTACGTTTGAAGTTTGATGGGGCAAGACAAGCAAGCAGCCCCAGTCTCTGTGCCTCTGTGCGAGCAGTGCCATGGGCAGATGAGGCTGAGCAACAGCTTTCCAGGCTAGCTCTTTCTGCCTGCGAGCTATCTGCAGACGTTCGCATTTTTGGAGCAGGGCTGCCGGAGGCGCCTGGCACGGACCACCTAAGCTACGTTTGAAGTTTGAGGGGGCAAGACAAGCAAGCAGCCCCAGTCTCTGTGCCTCTGTGCGAGCAGTGCCATGGGCAGATGAGGCTGAGCAACAGCTTTCCAGGCTAGCTCTTTCTGCCTGCGAGCTATCTGCAGACGTTCGCATTTTTGGAGCAGGGCTGCCGGAGGCGCCCGGCACAGACCACCTAAGCTACGTTTGAAGTTTGAGGGGACAAGACAAGCAAGCAGCCCCAGTCTCTGTGCCTCTGTGCGAGCAGTGCCATGGGCAGATGAGGCTGAGCAACAGCTTTCCAGGCTAGCTCTTTCTGCCTGCGAGCTATCTGCAGACGTTCGCATTTTTGGAGCAGGGCTGCCGGAGGCGCCCAGCACGGACCACATAAGCTACGTTTGAAGTTTTAGGGGGCAAAACAATCAAGCAGCCCAAGTCTCTGTGCCTCTGTGCGAGCAGTGCCATGGGCAGATGAGGCTGAGCAACAGCTTTCCAGGCTAGCTCTTTCTGCCTGCGAGCTATCTGCAGACGTTCGCATTTTCGGAGCAGGGCTGCCGGATGCGCCCGGCACGGACCACCTAAGATACGTTTGAAGTTTGAAGGGACAAGACAAGCAAGCAGCCCCAGTCTCTGTGCCTCTGTGCGAGCAGTGCCATGGGCAGATGAGGCTGAGCAACAGCTTTCCAGGCTAGCTCTTTCTGCCTGCGAGCTATCTGCAGACGTTTGCATTTTCGGAGCAGGGCTGCCGGAGGCGCCCGGCACAGACCACCTAAGCTACGTTTGAAGTTTGAGGGGACAAGACAAGCAAGCAGCCCCAGTCTCTGTGCCTCTGTGCGAGCAGTGCCATGGGCAGATGAGGCTGAGCAACAGCTTTCCAGGCTAGCTCTTTCTGCCTGCGAGCTGTCTGCAGACGTTTGCATTTTCGGAGCAGGGCTGCCAGAGGCGCCCGGCACAGACCACCTAAGCTACGTTTGAAGTTTGAGGGGGCAAGACAAGCAAGCAGCCCCAGTCTCTGTGCCTCTGTGCGAGCAGTGCCATGGGCAGATCAGGCTGAGCAACAGCTTTCCAGGCTAGCTCTTTCTGCCTGCCAGCTATCTGCAGACGTTCGCATTTTTGGAGCAGGGCTGCCGGAGGCGCCCGGCACAGACCACCTAAGCTACGTTTGAAGTTTGAGGGGACAAGACAAGCAAGCAGCCCCAGTCTCTGTGCCTCTGTGCGAGCAGTGCCATGGGCAGATGAGGCTGAGCAACAGCTTTCCAGGCTAGCTCTTTCTGCCTGCGAGCTATCTGCAGACGTTCGCATTTTTGGAGCAGGGCTGCCGGAGGCGCCCGGCACGGACCACCTAAGCTACATTTGAAGTTTGAGGGGACAAGACAAGCAAGCAGCCCCAGTCTCTGTGCCTCTGTGCGAGCAGTGCCATGGGCAGATGAGGCTGAGCAACAGCTTTCCAGGCTAGCTCTTTCTGCCTGCGAGCTATCTGCAGACGTTCGCATTTTCGGAGCAGGGCTGCCGGAGGCGCCCAGCACGGACCACATAAGCTACGTTTGAAGTTTGAGGGGGCAAAACAATCAAGCAGCCCAAGTCTCTGTGCCTCTGTGCGAGCAGTGCCATGGGCAGATGAGGCTGAGCAACAGCTTTCCAGGCTAGCTCTTTCTGCCTGCGAGCTATCTGCAGACGTTTGCATTTTCGGAGCAGGGCTGCCGGATGCGCCCGGCACGGACCACCTAAGATACGTTTGAAGTTTGAAGGGACAAGACAAGCAAGCAGCCCCAGTCTCTGTGCCTCTGTGCGAGCAGTGCCATGGGCAGATGAGGCTGAGCAACAGCTTTCCAGGCTAGCTCTTTCTGCCTGCGAGCTATCTGCAGACGTTTGCATTTTCGGAGCAGGGCTGCCGGAGGCGCCCGGCACAGACCACCTAAGCTACGTTTGAAGTTTGAGGGGACAAGACAAGCAAGCAGCCCCAGTCTCTGTGCCTCTGTGCGAGCAGTGCCATGGGCAGATGAGGCTGAGCAACAGCTTTCCAGGCTAGCTCTTTCTGCCTGCGAGCTATCTGCAGACGTTTGCATTTTCGGAGCAGGGCTGCCGGAGGCGCCCGGCACGGACCACCTAAGCTACATTTGAAGTTTGAGGGGACAAGACAAGCAAGCAGCCCCAGTCTCTGTGCCTCTGTGCGAGCAGTGCCATGGGCAGATGAGGCTGAGCAACAGCTTTCCAGGCTAGCTCTTTCTGCCTGCGAGCTATCTGCAGACGTTCGCATTTTCGGAGCAGGGCTGCCGGAGGCACCCGGCACGGACCACCTAAGCTACGTTTTAAGTTTGAGGGGGCAAAACAAGCAAGCAGCCCCAGTCTCTGTGCCTCTGTGCGAGCAGTGCCATGGGCAGATGAGGCTGAGCAACAGCTTTCCAGGCTAGCTCTTTCTGCCTGCGAGCTATCTGCAGACGTTTGGATTTTCGGAGCAGCGCTGCCGGATGCGCCCGGCACGGACCACCAAAGATACATTTGAAGTTTGAGGGGGCAAGACAAGCAAGCAGCCCCAGTCTCTGTGCCTCTGTGCGAGCAGTGCCATGGGCAGATGAGGCTGAGCAACAGCTTTCCAGGCTAGCTCTTTCTGCCTGCGAGCTATCTGCAGACGTTTGGATTTTCGGAGCAGGGCTGCCGGAGGCGCCTGGCACGGACCACCTAAGCTACGTTTGAAGTTTGAGGGGACAAGACAAGCAAGCAGCCCCAGTCTCTGTGCCTCTGTGCGAGCAGTGCCATGGGCAGATGAGGCTGAGCAACAGCTTTCCAGGCTAGCTCTTTCTGCCTGCGAGCTATCTGCAGACGTTCGCATTTTTGGAGCAGGGCTGCCGGAGGCGCCCGGCACAGACCACCTAAGCTACGTTTGAAGTTTGAGGGGACAAGACAAGCAAGCAGCCCCAGTCTCTGTGCCTCTGTGCGAGCAGTGCCATGGGCAGATGAGGCTGAGCAACAGCTTTCCAGGCTAGCTCTTTCTGCCTGCGAGCTATCTGCAGACGTTCGCATTTTCGGAGCAGGGCTGCCGGAGGTGCCCGGCACAGACCACCTAAGCTACGTTTGAAGTTTGAGGGGACAAGACAAGCAAGCAGCCCCAGTCTCTGTGCCTCTGTGCGAGCAGTGCCATGGGCAGATGAGGCTGAGCAACAGCTTTCCAGGCTAGCTCTTTCTGCCTGCGAGCTATCTGCAGACGTTCGCATTTTCGGAGCAGGGCTGCCGGATGCGCCCTGCACGGACCACCTAAGCTACATTTGAAGTTTGAGGGGACAAGACAAGCAAGCAGCCCCAGTCTCTGTGCCTCTGTGCGAGCAGTGCCATGGGCAGATGAGGCTGAGCAACAGCTTTCCAGGCTAGCTCTTTCTGCCTGCGAGCTATCTGCAGACGTTCGCATTTTCGGAGCAGGGCTGCCGGATGCGCCCGGCACGGACCACCAAAGATACATTTGAAGTTTGAGGGGACAAGACAAGCAAGCAGCCCCAGTCTCTGTGCCTCTGTGCGAGCAGTGCCATGGGCAGATGAGGCTGAGCAACAGCTTTCCAGGCTAGCTCTTTCTGCCTGCGAGCTATCTGCAGACGTTCGCATTTTCGGAGCAGGGCTGCCGGAGGCGCCCAGCACGGACCACATAAGCTACGTTTGAAGTTTGAGGGGGCAAAACAATCAAGCAGCCCAAGTCTCTGTGCCTCTGTGCGAGCAGTGCCATGGGCAGATGAGGCTGAGCAACAGCTTTCCAGGCTAGCTCTTTCTGCCTGCGAGCTATCTGCAGACGTTCGCATTTTCGGAGCAGGGCTGCCGGATGCGCCCGGCACGGACCACCTAAGCTACGTTTGAAGTTTGAGGGGACAAGACAAGCAAGCAGCCCCAGTCTCTGTGCCTCTGTGCGAGCAGTGCCATGGGCAGATGAGGCTGAGCAACAGCTTTCCAGGCTAGCTCTTTCTGCCTGCGAGCTATCTGCAGACGTTTGCATTTTCGGAGCAGGGCTGCCGGAGGCGCCCGGCACAGACCACCTAAGCTACGTTTGAAGTTTGAGGGGGCAAAACAATCAAGCAGCCCCCGTCTCTGTGCCTCTGTGCGAGCAGTGCCATGGGCAGATGAGGCTGAGCAACAGCTTTCCAGGCTAGCTCTTTCTGCCTGCGAGCTATCTGCAGACGTTCGCATTTTCGGAGCAGGGCTGCCGGAGGCGCCCGGCACGGACCACCTAAGCTACGTTTGAAGTTTGAGGGGGCAAAACAATCAAGCAGCCCCCATCTCTGTGCCTCTGTGCGAGCAGTGCCATGGGCAGATGAGGCTGAGCAACAGCTTTCCAGGCTAGCTCTTTCTGCCTGCGAGCTATCTGCAGACGTTCGCATTTTTGGAGCAGGGCTGCCGGAGGCGCCTGGCACGGACCACCTAAGCTACGTTTGAAGTTTGAGGGGGCAAAACAATCAAGCAGCCCCCATCTCTGTGCCTCTGTGCGAGCAGTGCCATGGGCAGATGAGGCTGAGCAACAGCTTTCCAGGCTAGCTCTTTCTGCCTGCGAGCTATCTGCAGACGTTTGTTTTTTCGGAGCAAGGCTGCCGGAGGCGCCTGGCACGGACCACCTAAGCTACGTTTGAAGTTTGAGGGGGCAAGACAAGCAAGCAGCCCCAGTCTCTGTGCCTCTGTGCGAGCAGTGCCATGGGCAGATGAGGCTGAGCAACAGCTTTCCAGGCTAGCTCTTTCTGCCTGCGAGCTATCTGCAGACGTTCGCATTTTCGGAGCAGGGCTGCCGGAGGCGCCCGGCACGGACCACCTAAGCTACATTTGAAGTTTGAGGGGACAAGACAAGCAAGCAGCCCCAGTCTCTGTGCCTCTGTGCGAGCAGTGCCATGGGCAGATGAGGCTGAGCAACAGCTTTCCAGGCTAGCTCTTTCTGCCTGCGAGCTATCTGCAGACGTTTGCATTTTCGGAGCAGGGCTGCCGGAGGCGCCCGGCACAGACCACCTAAGCTACGTTTGAAGTTTGAGGGGGCAAAACAATCAAGCAGCCCCCGTCTCTGTGCCTCTGTGCAAGCAGTGCCATGGGCAGATGAGGCTGAGCAACAGCTTTCCAGGCTAGCTCTTTCTGCCTGCGAGCTATCTGCAGACGTTCGCATTTTTGGAGCAGGGCTGCCGGAGGCGCCTGGCACGGACCACCTAAGCTACGTTTGAAGTTTGAGGGGACAAGACAAGCAAGCAGCCCCAGTCTCTGTGCCTCTGTGCGAGCAGTGCCATGGGCAGATGAGGCTGAGCAACAGCTTTCCAGGCTAGCTCTTTCTGCCTGCGAGCTATCTGCAGACGTTTGGATTTTCGGAGCAGTGCTGCCGGAGGCGCCTGACACGGACCACCTAAGCTACGTTTGAAGTTTGAGGGGACAAGACAAGCAAGCAGCCCCAGTCTCTGTGCCTCTGTGCGAGCAGTGCCATGGGCAGATGAGGCTGAGCAACAGCTTTCCAGGCTAGCTCTTTCTGCCTGTGAGCTATCTGCAGACGTTCGCATTTTCGGAGCAGGGCTGCCGGATGCGCCCGGCACGGACCACCTAAGCTACATTTGAAGTTTGAGGGGACAAGACAAGCAAGCAGCCCCAGTCTCTGTGCCTCTGTGCGAGCAGTGCCATGGGCAGATGAGGCTGAGCAACAGCTTTCCAGGCTAGCTCTTTCTGCCTGCGAGCTATCTGCAGACGTTCGCATTTTTGGAGCAGGGCTGCCGGAGGCGCCCGGCACGGACCACCTAAGCTACGTTTGAAGTTTGAGGGGACAAGACAAGCAAGCAGCCCCAGTCTCTGTGCCTCTGTGCGAGCAGTGCCATGGGCAGATGAGGCTGAGCAACAGCTTTCCAGGCTAGCTCTTTCTGCCTGCGAGCTATCTGCAGACGTTCGCATTTTTGGAGCAGGGCTGCCGGAGGCGCCCGGCACGGACCACCTAAGCTACGTTTGAAGTTTGAGGGGGCAAAACAATCAAGCAGCCCCCATCTCTGTGCCTCTGTGCGAGCAGTGCCATGGGCAGATGAGGCTGAGCAACAGCTTTCCAGGCTAGCTCTTTCTGCCTGCGAGCTATCTGCAGACGTTCGCATTTTCGGAGCAGGGCTGCCGGAGGCGCCCGGCACAGACCACCTAAGCTACGTTTGAAGTTTGAGGGGACAAGACAAGCAAGCAGCCCCAGTCTCTGTGCCTCTGTGCGAGCAGTGCCATGGGCAGATGAGGCTGAGCAACAGCTTTCCAGGCTAGCTCTTTCTGCCTGCGAGCTATCTGCAGACGTTCGCATTTTCGGAGCAGGGCTGCCGGAGGCGCCCGGCACAGACCACCTAAGCTACGTTTGAAGTTTGATGGGGCAAGACAAGCAAGCAGCCCCAGTCTCTGTGCCTCTGTGCGAGCAGTGCCATGGGCAGATGAGGCTGAGCAACAGCTTTCCAGGCTAGCTCTTTCTGCCTGCGAGCTATCTGCAGACGTTCGCATTTTTGGAGCAGGGCTGCCGGAGGCGCCTGGCACGGACCACCTAAGCTACGTTTGAAGTTTGAGGGGGCAAGACAAGCAAGCAGCCCCAGTCTCTGTGCCTCTGTGCGAGCAGTGCCATGGGCAGATGAGGCTGAGCAACAGCTTTCCAGGCTAGCTCTTTCTGCCTGCGAGCTATCTGCAGACGTTCGCATTTTTGGAGCAGGGCTGCCGGAGGCGCCCGGCACAGACCACCTAAGCTACGTTTGAAGTTTGAGGGGACAAGACAAGCAAGCAGCCCCAGTCTCTGTGCCTCTGTGCGAGCAGTGCCATGGGCAGATGAGGCTGAGCAACAGCTTTCCAGGCTAGCTCTTTCTGCCTGCGAGCTATCTGCAGACGTTCGCATTTTTGGAGCAGGGCTGCCGGAGGCGCCCAGCACGGACCACATAAGCTACGTTTGAAGTTTTAGGGGGCAAAACAATCAAGCAGCCCAAGTCTCTGTGCCTCTGTGCGAGCAGTGCCATGGGCAGATGAGGCTGAGCAACAGCTTTCCAGGCTAGCTCTTTCTGCCTGCGAGCTATCTGCAGACGTTCGCATTTTCGGAGCAGGGCTGCCGGATGCGCCCGGCACGGACCACCTAAGATACGTTTGAAGTTTGAAGGGACAAGACAAGCAAGCAGCCCCAGTCTCTGTGCCTCTGTGCGAGCAGTGCCATGGGCAGATGAGGCTGAGCAACAGCTTTCCAGGCTAGCTCTTTCTGCCTGCGAGCTATCTGCAGACGTTTGCATTTTCGGAGCAGGGCTGCCGGAGGCGCCCGGCACAGACCACCTAAGCTACGTTTGAAGTTTGAGGGGACAAGACAAGCAAGCAGCCCCAGTCTCTGTGCCTCTGTGCGAGCAGTGCCATGGGCAGATGAGGCTGAGCAACAGCTTTCCAGGCTAGCTCTTTCTGCCTGCGAGCTGTCTGCAGACGTTTGCATTTTCGGAGCAGGGCTGCCAGAGGCGCCCGGCACAGACCACCTAAGCTACGTTTGAAGTTTGAGGGGGCAAGACAAGCAAGCAGCCCCAGTCTCTGTGCCTCTGTGCGAGCAGTGCCATGGGCAGATCAGGCTGAGCAACAGCTTTCCAGGCTAGCTCTTTCTGCCTGCCAGCTATCTGCAGACGTTCGCATTTTTGGAGCAGGGCTGCCGGAGGCGCCCGGCACAGACCACCTAAGCTACGTTTGAAGTTTGAGGGGACAAGACAAGCAAGCAGCCCCAGTCTCTGTGCCTCTGTGCGAGCAGTGCCATGGGCAGATGAGGCTGAGCAACAGCTTTCCAGGCTAGCTCTTTCTGCCTGCGAGCTATCTGCAGACGTTCGCATTTTTGGAGCAGGGCTGCCGGAGGCGCCCGGCACGGACCACCTAAGCTACATTTGAAGTTTGAGGGGACAAGACAAGCAAGCAGCCCCAGTCTCTGTGCCTCTGTGCGAGCAGTGCCATGGGCAGATGAGGCTGAGCAACAGCTTTCCAGGCTAGCTCTTTCTGCCTGCGAGCTATCTGCAGACGTTCGCATTTTCGGAGCAGGGCTGCCGGAGGCGCCCAGCACGGACCACATAAGCTACGTTTGAAGTTTGAGGGGGCAAAACAATCAAGCAGCCCAAGTCTCTGTGCCTCTGTGCGAGCAGTGCCATGGGCAGATGAGGCTGAGCAACAGCTTTCCAGGCTAGCTCTTTCTGCCTGCGAGCTATCTGCAGACGTTTGCATTTTCGGAGCAGGGCTGCCGGATGCGCCCGGCACGGACCACCTAAGATACGTTTGAAGTTTGAAGGGACAAGACAAGCAAGCAGCCCCAGTCTCTGTGCCTCTGTGCGAGCAGTGCCATGGGCAGATGAGGCTGAGCAACAGCTTTCCAGGCTAGCTCTTTCTGCCTGCGAGCTATCTGCAGACGTTTGCATTTTCGGAGCAGGGCTGCCGGAGGCGCCCGGCACAGACCACCTAAGCTACGTTTGAAGTTTGAGGGGACAAGACAAGCAAGCAGCCCCAGTCTCTGTGCCTCTGTGCGAGCAGTGCCATGGGCAGATGAGGCTGAGCAACAGCTTTCCAGGCTAGCTCTTTCTGCCTGCGAGCTATCTGCAGACGTTTGCATTTTCGGAGCAGGGCTGCCGGAGGCGCCCGGCACGGACCACCTAAGCTACATTTGAAGTTTGAGGGGACAAGACAAGCAAGCAGCCCCAGTCTCTGTGCCTCTGTGCGAGCAGTGCCATGGGCAGATGAGGCTGAGCAACAGCTTTCCAGGCTAGCTCTTTCTGCCTGCGAGCTATCTGCAGACGTTCGCATTTTCGGAGCAGGGCTGCCGGAGGCACCCGGCACGGACCACCTAAGCTACGTTTTAAGTTTGAGGGGGCAAAACAAGCAAGCAGCCCCAGTCTCTGTGCCTCTGTGCGAGCAGTGCCATGGGCAGATGAGGCTGAGCAACAGCTTTCCAGGCTAGCTCTTTCTGCCTGCGAGCTATCTGCAGACGTTTGGATTTTCGGAGCAGCGCTGCCGGATGCGCCCGGCACGGACCACCAAAGATACATTTGAAGTTTGAGGGGGCAAGACAAGCAAGCAGCCCCAGTCTCTGTGCCTCTGTGCGAGCAGTGCCATGGGCAGATGAGGCTGAGCAACAGCTTTCCAGGCTAGCTCTTTCTGCCTGCGAGCTATCTGCAGACGTTTGCATTTTCGGAGCAGGGCTGCCGGAGGCGCCTGGCACGGACCACCTAAGCTACGTTTGAAGTTTGAGGGGACAAGACAAGCAAGCAGCCCCAGTCTCTGTGCCTCTGTGCGAGCAGTGCCATGGGCAGATGAGGCTGAGCAACAGCTTTCCAGGCTAGCTCTTTCTGCCTGCGGGCTATCTGCAGACGTTTGGATTTTCGGAGCAGGGCTGCCGGAGGCGCCCGGCACGGACCACCTAAGCTACGTTTGAAGTTTGAGGGGACAAGACAAGCAAGCAGCCCCAGTCTCTGTGCCTCTGTGCGAGCAGTGCCATGGGCAGATGAGGCTGAGCAACAGCTTTCCAGGCTAGCTCTTTCTGCCTGCGAGCTATCTGCAGACGTTCGCATTTTCGGAGCAGGGCTGCCGGATGCGCCCGGCACAGACCACCTAAGCTACGTTTGAAGTTTGAGGGGACAAGACAAGCAAGCAGCCCCAGTCTCTGTGCCTCTGTGCGAGCAGTGCCATGGGCAGATGAGGCTGAGCAACAGCTTTCCAGGCTAGCTCTTTCTGCCTGCGAGCTATCTGAAGACGTTCGCATTTTCGGAGCAGGGCTGCCGGATGCGCCCGGCACAGACCACCTAAGCTACGTTTGAAGTTTGAGGGGACAAGACAAGCAAGCAGCCCCAGTCTCTGTGCCTCTGTGCGAGCAGTGCCATGGGCAGATGAGGCTGAGCAACAGCTTTCCAGGCTAGCTCTTTCTGCCTGCGAGCTATCTGCAGACGTTTGCATTTTCGGAGCAGGGCTGCCGGAGGCGCCTGGCACGGACCACCTAAGCTACGTTTGAAGTTTGAGGGGACAAGACAAGCAAGCAGCCCCAGTCTCTGTGCCTCTGTGCGAGCAGTGCCGTGGGCAGATGAGGCTGAGCAACAGCTTTCCAGGCTAGCTCTTTCTGCCTGCGAGCTATCTGCAGACGTTTGGATTTTCGGAGCAGGGCTGCCGGAGGCGCCTGGCACGCACCACCTAAGCTACGTCTGAAGTTTGAGGGGACAAGACAAGCAAGCAGCCCGAGTCTCTGTGCCTCTGTGCGAGCAGTGCCATGGGCAGATGAGGCTGAGCAACAGCTTTCCAGGCTAGCTCTTTCTGCCTGCGAGCTATCTGCAGACTTTTGGATTTTCGGAGCAGGGCTGCCGGAGGCGTCTGGCACGGACCACCTAAGCTACATTTGAAGTTTGAGGGGACAAGACAAGCAAGCAGCCCCAGTCTCTGTGCCTCTGTGCGAGCAGTGCCATGGGCAGATGAGGCTGAGCAACAGCTTTCCAGGCTAGCTCTTTCTGCCTGCGAGCTATCTGCAGACGTTCGCATTTTCGGAGCAGGGCTGCCGGATGCGCCCGGCACAGACCACCTAAGCTACGTTTGAAGTTTGAGGGGACAAGACAAGCAAGCAGCCCCAGTCTCTGTGCCTCTGTGCGAGCAGTGCCATGGGCAGATGAGGCTGAGCAACAGCTTTCCAGGCTAGCTCTTTCTGCCTGCGAGCTATCTGCAGACGTTTGGATTTTCGGAGCAGGGCTGCTGGAGGCGCCCGGCACGGACCACCTAAGCTACGTTTGAAGTTTGAGGGGGCAAGACAAGCAAGCAGCCCCAGTCTCTGTGCCTCTGTGCGAGCAGTGCCATGGGCAGATGAGGCAGAGCAACAGCTTTCCAGGCTAGCTCTTTCTGCCTGCGAGCTATCTGTAGACGTTCGCATTTTCGGAGCAGGGCTGCCGGAGGCGCCCGGCACGGACCACCTAAGCTACGTTTGAAGTTTGAGGGGACAAGACAAGCAAGCAGCCCCAGTCTCTGTGCCTCTGTGCGAGAAGTGCCATGGGCAGATGAGGCGGAGCAACAGCTTTCCAGGCTAGCTCTTTCTGCCTGCGAGCTATCTGCAGACGTTCGAATTTTCGGAGCAGGGCTGCCGGAGGCACCCGGCACGGACCACCTAAGCTACCTTTTGAGTTTGAGGGGGCAAAACAAGCAAGCAGCCCCAGTCTCTGTGCCTCTGTGCAAGCAGTGCCATGGGCAGATGAGGCTGAGCAACAGCTTTCCAGGCTAGCTCTTTCTGCCTGCGAGCTATCTGCAGACGTTTGGATTTTCGGAGCAGCGCTGACGGATGCGCCCGGCACGGACCACCAAAGATACATTTGAAGTTTGAGGGGGCAAGACAAGCAAGCAGCCCCAGTCTCTGTGCCTCTGTGCGAGCAGTGCCATGGGCAGATGAGGCTGAGCAACAGCTTTCCAGGCTAGCTCTTTCTGGCTGCGAGCTATCTGCAGACGTTTGGATTTTCGGAGCAGGGCTGCCGGAGGCGCCTGGCACGGACCACTTAAGCTACGTTTGAAGTTTGAGGGGACAAGACAAGCAAGCAGCCCCAGTCTCTGTGCCTCTGTGCGAGCAGTGCCATGGGCAGATGAGGCTGAGCAACAGCTTTCCAGGCTAGCTCTTTCTGCCTGCGAGCTATCTGCAGACGTTTGCATTTTCGGAGCAGGGCTGCCGGAGGCGCCCGGCACGGACCACCTAAGTTACGTTTGAAGTTTGAGGGGGCAAGACAAGCAAGCAGCCCCAGTCTCTGTGCCTCTGTGCGAGCAGTGCCATGGGCAGATGAGGCAGAGCAACAGCTTTCCAGGCTAGCTCTTTCTGCCTGCGAGCTATCTGTAGACGTTCGCATTTTCGGAGCAGGGCTGCCGGAGGCGCCCGGCACGGACCACCTAAGCTACGTTTGAAGTTTGAGGGGACAAGACAAGCAAGCAGCCCCAGTCTCTGTGCCTCTGTGCGAGAAGTGCCATGGGCAGATGAGGCGGAGCAACAGCTTTCCAGGCTAGCTCTTTCTGCCTGCGAGCTATCTGCAGACGTTCGCATTTTTGGAGCAGGGCTGCCGGAGGCGCCCGGCACAGACCACCTAAGCTACGTTTGAAGTTTGAGGGGACAAGACAAGCAAGCAGCCCCAGTCTCTGTGCCTCTGTGCGAGCAGTGCCATGGGCAGATGAGGCTGAGCAACAGCTTTCCAGGCTAGCTCTTTCTGCCTGCGAGCTATCTGCAGACGTTCGCATTTTCGGAGCAGGGCTGCCGGAGGCGCCCGGCACAGACCACCTAAGCTACGTTTGAAGTTTGAGGGGACAAGACAAGCAAGCAGCCCCAGTCTCTGTGCCTCTGTGCGAGCAGTGCCATGGGCAGATGAGGCTGAGCAACAGCTTTCCAGGCTAGCTCTTTCTGCCTGCGGGCTATCTGCAGACGTTTGGATTTTCGGAGCAGGGCTGCCGGAGGCGCCCGGCACGGACCACCTAAGCTACGTTTGAAGTTTGAGGGGACAAGACAAGCAAGCAGCCCCAGTCTCTGTGCCTCTGTGCGAGCAGTGCCATGGGCAGATGAGGCTGAGCAACAGCTTTCCAGGCTAGCTCTTTCTGCCTGCGAGCTATCTGCAGACGTTCGCATTTTCGGAGCAGGGCTGCCGGAGGCGCCCGGCACAGACCACCTAAGCTACGTTTGAAGTTTGAGGGGACAAGACAAGCAAGCAGCCCCAGTCTCTGTGCCTCTGTGCGAGCAGTGCCATGGGCAGATGAGGCTGAGCAACAGCTTTCCAGGCTAGCTCTTTCTGCCTGCGAGCTATCTGCAGACGTTTGGATTTTCGGAGCAGGGCTGCCGGAGGCGCCCGGCACGGACCACCTAAGCTACGTTTGAAGTTTGAGGGGACAAGACAAGCAAGCAGCCCCAGTCTCTGTGCCTCTGTGCGAGCAGTGCCATGGGCAGATGAGGCTGAGCAACAGCTTTCCAGGCTAGCTCTTTCTGCCTGCGAGCTATCTGCAGACGTTTGCATTTTCGGAGCAGGGCTGCCGGAGGCGCCCGGCACGGACCACCTAAGCTACGTTTGAAGTTTGAGGGGACAAGACAAGCAAGCAGCCCCAGTCTCTGTGCCTCTGTGCGAGCAGTGCCATGGGCAGATGAGGCTGAGCAACAGCTTTCCAGGCTAGCTCTTTCTGCCTGCGAGCTATCTGCAGACGTTTGGATTTTCGGAGCAGGGCTGCCGGAGGCGCCTGGCACGCACCACCTAAGCTACATTTGAAGTTTGAGGGGACAAGACAAGCAAGCAGCCCCAGTCTCTGTGCCTCTGTGCGAGCAGTGCCATGGGCAGATGAGGCTGAGCAACAGCTTTCCAGGCTAGCTCTTTCTGCCTGCGAGCTATCTGCAGACGTTTGCATTTTCGGAGCAGGGCTGCCGGAGGCGCCCGGCACGGACCACCTAAGTTACGTTTGAAGTTTGAGGGGGCAAGACAAGCAAGCAGCCCCAGTCTCTGTGCCTCTGTGCGAGCAGTGCCATGGGCAGATGAGGCAGAGCAACAGCTTTCCAGGCTAGCTCTTTCTGCCTGCGAGCTATCTGTAGACGTTCGCATTTTCGGAGCAGGGCTGCCGGAGGCGCCCGGCACGGACCACCTAAGCTACGTTTGAAGTTTGAGGGGACAAGACAAGCAAGCAGCCCCAGTCTCTGTGCCTCTGTGCGAGAAGTGCCATGGGCAGATGAGGCGGAGCAACAGCTTTCCAGGCTAGCTCTTTCTGCCTGCGAGCTATCTGCAGACGTTCGCATTTTTGGAGCAGGGCTGCCGGAGGCGCCCGGCACAGACCACCTAAGCTACGTTTGAAGTTTGAGGGGACAAGACAAGCAAGCAGCCCCAGTCTCTGTGCCTCTGTGCGAGCAGTGCCATGGGCAGATGAGGCTGAGCAACAGCTTTCCAGGCTAGCTCTTTCTGCCTGCGAGCTATCTGCAGACGTTCGCATTTTCGGAGCAGGGCTGCCGGAGGCGCCCGGCACAGACCACCTAAGCTACGTTTGAAGTTTGAGGGGACAAGACAAGCAAGCAGCCCCAGTCTCTGTGCCTCTGTGCGAGCAGTGCCATGGGCAGATGAGGCTGAGCAACAGCTTTCCAGGCTAGCTCTTTCTGCCTGCGAGCTATCTGCAGACGTTCGCATTTTCGGAGCAGGGCTGCCGGAGGCGCCCGGCACAGACCACCTAAGCTACGTTTGAAGTTTGAGGGGACAAGACAAGCAAGCAGCCCCAGTCTCTGTGCCTCTGTGCGAGCAGTGCCATGGGCAGATGAGGCTGAGCAACAGCTTTCCAGGCTAGCTCTTTCTGCCTGCGAGCTATCTGCAGACGTTTGCATTTTCGGAGCAGGGCTGCCGGAGGCGCCCGGCACGGACCACCTAAGCTACGTTTGAAGTTTGAGGGGACAAGACAAGCAAGCAGCCCCAGTCTCTGTGCCTCTGTGCGAGCAGTGCCATGGGCAGATGAGGCTGAGCAACAGCTTTCCAGGCTAGCTCTTTCTGCCTGCGAGCTATCTGCAGACGTTTGCATTTTCGGAGCAGGGCTGCCGGAGGCGCCCGGCACGGACCACCTAAGCTACGTTTGAAGTTTGAGGGGACAAGACAAGCAAGCAGCCCCAGTCTCTGTGCCTCTGTGCGAGCAGTGCCATGGGCAGATGAGGCTGAGCAACAGCTTTCCAGGCTAGCTCTTTCTGCCTGCGAGCTATCTGCAGACGTTTGGATTTTCGGAGCAGGGCTGCCGGAGGCGCCTGGCACGCACCACCTAAGCTACGTCTGAAGTTTGAGGGGACAAGACAAGCAAGCAGCCCGAGTCTCTGTGCCTCTGTGCGAGCAGTGCCATGGGCAGATGAGGCTGAGCAACAGCTTTCCAGGCTAGCTCTTTCTGCCTGCGAGCTATCTGCAGACTTTTGGATTTTCGGAGCAGGGCTGCCGGAGGCGTCTGGCACGGACCACCTAAGCTACATTTGAAGTTTGAGGGGACAAGACAAGCAAGCAGCCCCAGTCTCTGTGCCTCTGTGCGAGCAGTGCCATGGCCAGATGAGGCTGAGCAACAGCTTTCCAGGCTAGCTCTTTCTGCCTGCGAGCTATCTGCAGACGTTCGCATTTTCGGAGCAGGGCTGCCGGAGGCGCCTGGCACGGACCACCTAAGCTACGTTTGAAGTTTGAGGGGACAAGACAAGCAAGCAGCCCCAGTCTCTGTGCCTCTGTGCGAGCAGTGCCATGGGCAGATGAGGCTGAGCAACAGCTTTCCAGGCTAGCTCTTTCTGGCTGCGGGCTATCTGCAGACGTTTGGATTTTCGGAGCAGGGCTGCCGGAGGCGCCCGGCACGGACCACCTAAGCTACGTTTGAAGTTTGAGGGGACAAGACAAGCAAGCAGCCCCAGTCTCTGTGCCTCTGTGCGAGCAGTGCCATGGGCAGATGAGGCTGAGCAACAGCTTTCCAGGCTAGCTCTTTCTGCCTGCGAGCTATCTGCAGACGTTCGCATTTTTGGAGCAGGGCTGCCGGAGGCGCCCGGCACAGACCACCTAAGCTACGTTTGAAGTTTGAGGGGACAAGACAAGCAAGCAGCCCCAGTCTCTGTGCCTCTGTGCGAGCAGTGCCATGGGCAGATGAGGCTGAGCAACAGCTTTCCAGGCTAGCTCTTTCTGCCTGCGAGCTATCTGCAGACGTTTGGATTTTCGGAGCAGGGCTGCCGGAGGCGCCCGGCACGGACCACCTAAGCTACGTTTGAAGTTTGAGGGGACAAGACAAGCAAGCAGCCCCAGTCTCTGTGCCTCTGTGCGAGCAGTGCCATGGGCAGATGAGGCTGAGCAACAGCTTTCCAGGCTAGCTCTTTCTGCCTGCGAGCTATCTGCAGACGTTTGGATTTTCGGAGCAGGGCTGCCGGAGGCGTCTGGCACGGACCACCTACGCTACGTTTGAAGTTTGAGGGGACAAGACAAGCAAGCAGCCCCAGTCTCTGTGCCTCTGTGCGAGCAGTGCCATGGGCAGATGAGGCTGAGCAACAGCTTTCCAGGCTAGCTCTTTCTGCCTGCGAGCTATCTGCAGACGTTTGCATTTTCGGAGCAGGGCTGCCGGAGGCGCCCAGCACGGACCACCTAAGCTACGTTTGAAGTTTGATGGGGCAAGACAAGCAAGCAGCCCCAGTCTCTGTGCCTCTGTGCGAGCAGTGCCATGGGCAGATGAGGCTGAGCAACAGCTTTCCAGGCTAGCTCTTTCTGCCTGCGAGCTATCTGCAGACGTTTGCATTTTCGGAGCAGGGCTGCCGGAGGCGCCCGGCACGGACCACCTAAGCTACATTTGAAGTTTGAGGGGACAAGACAAGCAAGCAGCCCCAGTCTCTGTGCCTCTGTGCGAGCAGTGCCATGGGCAGATGAGGCTGAGCAACAGCTTTCCAGGCTAGCTCTTTCTGCCTGCGAGCTATCTGCAGACGTTCGCATTTTCGGAGCAGGGCTGCCGGAGGCACCCGGCACGGACCACCTAAGCTACGTTTGAAGTTTGAGGGGGCAAAACAAGCAAGCAGCCCCAGTCTCTGTGCCTCTGTGCGAGCAGTGCCATGGGCAGATGAGGCTGAGCAACAGCTTTCCAGGCTAGCTCTTTCTGCCTGCGAGCTATCTGCAGACGTTTGCATTTTCGGAGCAGGGCTGCCGGAGGCGCCTGGCACGGACCACTTAAGCTACGTTTGAAGTTTGAGGGGACAAGACAAGCAAGCAGCCCCAGTCTCTGTGCCTCTGTGCGAGCAGTGCCATGGGCAGATGAGGCTGAGCAACAGCTTTCCAGGCTAGCTCTTTCTGCCTGCGAGCTATCTGCAGACGTTCGCATTTTCGGAGCAGGGCTGCCGGAGGCGCCCGGCACAGACCACCTAAGCTACGTTTGAAGTTTGAGGGGACAAGACAAGCAAGCAGCCCCAGTCTCTGTGCCTCTGTGCGAGCAGTGCCATGGGCAGATGAGGCGGAGCAACAGCTTTCCAGGCTAGCTCTTTCTGCCTGCGAGCTATCTGCAGACGTTCGCATTTTCGGAGCAGGGCTGCCGGAGGTGCCCGGCACAGACCACCTAAGATACGTTTGAAGTTTGAGGGGACAAGACAAGCAAGCAGCCCCAGTCTCTGTGCCTCTGTGCGAGCAGTGCCATGGGCAGATGAGGCTGAGCAACAGCTTTCCAGGCTAGCTCTTTCTGGCTGCGAGCTATCTGCAGACGTTTGGATTTTCGGAGCAGGGCTGCCGGAGGCGCCCGGCACGGACCACGTAAGCTACATTTGAAGTTTGAGGGGACAAGACAAGCAAGCAGCCCCAGTCTCTGTGCCTCTGTGCGAGCAGTGCCATGGGCAGATGAGGCTGAGCAACAGCTTTCCAGGCTAGCTCTTTCTGCCTGCGAGCTGTCTGCAGACGTTTGCATTTTCGGAGCAGGGCTGCCGGAGGCGCCCGGCACGGACCACCTAAGCTACGTTTGAAGTTTGAGGGGACAAGACAAGCAAGCAGCCCCAGTCTCTGTGCCTCTGTGCGAGCAGTGCCATGGGCAGATGAGGCTGAGCAACAGCTTTCCAGGCTAGCTCTTTCTGCCTGCGAGCTATCTGCAGACGTTGGCATTTTCGGAGCAGGGCTGCCGGAGGCGCCCGGCACGGACCACCTAAGCTACGTTTGAAGTTTGAGGGGACAAGACAAGCAAGCAGCCCCAGTCTCTGTGCCTCTGTGCGAGCAGTGCCATGGGCAGATGAGGCTGAGCAACAGCTTTCCAGGCTAGCTCTTTCTGCCTGCGAGCTATCTGCAGACGTTTGCATTTTCGGAGCAGGGCTGCCGGAGGCGCCCGGCACGGACCACCTAAGCTACGTTTGAAGTTTGAGGGGACAAGACAAGCAAGCAGCCCCAGTCTCTGTGCCTCTGTGCGAGCAGTGCCATGGGCAGATGAGGCTGAGCAACAGCTTTCCAGGCTAGCTCTTTCTGCCTGCGAGCTATCTGCAGACGTTTGGATTTTCGGAGCAGGGCTGCCGGAGGCGCCTGGCACGCACCACCTAAGCTACGTCTGAAGTTTGAGGGGACAAGACAAGCAAGCAGCCCCAGTCTCTGTGCCTCTGTGCGAGCAGTGCCATGGGCAGATGAGGCTGAGCAACAGCTTTCCAGGCTAGCTCTTTCTGCCTGCGAGCTATCTGCAGACTTTTGGATTTTCGGAGCAGGGCTGCCGGAGGCGTCTGGCACGGACCACCTAAGCTACATTTGAAGTTTGAGGGGACAAGACAAGCAAGCAGCCCCAGTCTCTGTGCCTCTGTGCGAGCAGTGCCATGGCCAGATGAGGCTGAGCAACAGCTTTCCAGGCTAGCTCTTTCTGCCTGCGAGCTATCTGCAGACGTTCGCATTTTCGGAGCAGGGCTGCCGGAGGCGCCTGGCACGGACCACCTAAGCTACGTTTGAAGTTTGAGGGGACAAGACAAGCAAGCAGCCCCAGTCTCTGTGCCTCTGTGCGAGCAGTGCCATGGGCAGATGAGGCTGAGCAACAGCTTTCCAGGCTAGCTCTTTCTGCCTGCGAGCTATCTGCAGACGTTTGGATTTTCGGAGCAGGGCTGCCGGAGGCGTCTGGCACGGACCACCTACGCTACGTTTGAAGTTTGAGGGGACAAGACAAGCAAGCAGCCCCAGTCTCTGTGCCTCTGTGCGAGCAGTGCCATGGGCAGATGAGGCTGAGCAACAGCTTTCCAGGCTAGCTCTTTCTGCCTGCGAGCTATCTGCAGACGTTTGCATTTTCGGAGCAGGGCTGCCGGAGGCGCCCGGCACGGACCACCTAAGCTACGTTTGAAGTTTGATGGGGCAAGACAAGCAAGCAGCCCCAGTCTCTGTGCCTCTGTGCGAGCAGTGCCATGGGCAGATGAGGCTGAGCAACAGCTTTCCAGGCTAGCTCTTTCTGCCTGCGAGCTATCTGCAGACGTTTGCATTTTCGGAGCAGGGCTGCCGGAGGCGCCCGGCACGGACCACCTAAGATACGTTTGAAGTTTGAGGGGACAAGACAAGCAAGCAGCCCCAGTCTCTGTGCCTCTGTGCGAGCAGTGCCATGGGCAGATGAGGCTGAGCAACAGCTTTCCAGGCTAGCTCTTTCTGCCTGCGAGCTATCTGCAGACGTTCGCATTTTCGGAGCAGGGCTGCCGGAGGCACCCGGCACGGACCACCTAAGATACGTTTGAAGTTTGAGGGGGCAAAACAAGCAAGCAGCCCCAGTCTCTGTGCCTCTGTGCGAGCAGTGCCATGGGCAGATCAGGCTGAGCAACAGCTTTCCAGGCTAGCTCTTTCTGCCTGCGAGCTATCTGCAGACGTTTGCATTTTCGGAGCAGGGCTGCCGGAGGCGCCTGGCACGGACCACTTAAGCTACGTTTGAAGTTTGAGGGGACAAGACAAGCAAGCAGCCCCAGTCTCTGTGCCTCTGTGCGAGCAGTGCCATGGGCAGATGAGGCTGAGCAACAGCTTTCCAGGCTAGCTCTTTCTGCCTGCGAGCTATCTGCAGACGTTCGCATTTTCGGAGCAGGGCTGCCGGAGGCGCCCGGCACAGACCACCTAAGCTACGTTTGAAGTTTGAGGGGACAAGACAAGCAAGCAGCCCCAGTCTCTGTGCCTCTGTGCGAGCAGTGCCATGGGCAGATGAGGCGGAGCAACAGCTTTCCAGGCTAGCTCTTTCTGCCTGCGAGCTATCTGCAGACGTTCGCATTTTCGGAGCAGGGCTGCCGGAGGTGCCCGGCACAGACCACCTAAGATACGTTTGAAGTTTGAGGGGACAAGACAAGCAAGCAGCCCCAGTCTCTGTGCCTCTGTGCGAGCAGTGCCATGGGCAGATGAGGCTGAGCAACAGCTTTCCAGGCTAGCTCTTTCTGGCTGCGAGCTATCTGCAGACGTTTGGATTTTCGGAGCAGGGCTGCCGGAGGCGCCCGGCACGGACCACGTAAGCTACATTTGAAGTTTGAGGGGACAAGACAAGCAAGCAGCCCCAGTCTCTGTGCCTCTGTGCGAGCAGTGCCATGGGCAGATGAGGCTGAGCAACAGCTTTCCAGGCTAGCTCTTTCTGCCTGCGAGCTATCTGCAGACGTTTGCATTTTCGGAGCAGGGCTGCCGGAGGCGCCCGGCACGGACCACCTAAGCTACGTTTGAAGTTTGAGGGGACAAGACAAGCAAGCAGCCCCAGTCTCTGTGCCTCTGTGCGAGCAGTGCCATGGGCAGATGAGGCTGAGCAACAGCTTTCCAGGCTAGCTCTTTCTGCCTGCGAGCTATCTGCAGACATTTGGATTTTCGGAGCAGGGCTGCCGGAGGCGTCTGGCACGGACCACCTAAGCTACGTTTGAAGTTTGAGGGGACAAGACAAGCAAGCAGCCCCAGTCTCTGTGCCTCTGTGCGAGCAGTGCCATGGGCAGATGAGGCTGAGAAACAGCTTTCCAGGCTAGCTCTTTCTGCCTGCGAGCTATCTGCAGACGTTCGCATTTTCGGAGCAGGGCTGCCGGAGGCGCCTGGCACGGACCACCTAAGCTAAGTTTGAAGTTTGAGGGGACAAGACAAGCAAGCAGCCCCAGTCTCTGTGCCTCTGTGCGAGCAGTGCCATGGGCAGATGAGGCTGAGCAACAGCTTTCCAGGCTAGCTCTTTCTGCCTGCGAGCTATGTGCAGACGTTTGGATTTTCGGAGAAGGGCTGCCGTATGCGCCCGGCACGGACCACCTAAGCTACGTTTGAAGTTTGAGGGGACAAGACAAGCAAGCAGCCCCAGTCTCTGTGCCTCTGTGCGAGCAGTGCCATGGGCAGATGAGGCTGAGCAACAGCTTTCCAGGCTAGCTCTTTCTGCCTGCGAGCTATCTGCAGACGTTTGCATTTTCGGAGCAGGGCTGCCGGAGGCGCCCGGCACGGACCACCTAAGCTACGTTTGAAGTTTGAGGGGGCAAGACAAGCAAGCAGCCCCAGTCTCTGTGCCTCTGTGCGAGCAGTGCCATGGGCAGATGAGGCTGAGCAACAGCTTTCCAGGCTAGCTCTTTCTACCTGCGAGCTGTCTGCAGATGTTTGCATTTTCGGAGCAGGGCTGCCGGAGGCGCCCGGCACGGACCACCTAAGCTACGTTTGAAGTTTGAGGGGACAAGACAAGCAAGCAGCCCCAGTCTCTGTGCCTCTGTGCGAGCAGTGCCATGGGCAGATGAGGCTGAGCAACAGCTTTCCAGGCTAGCTCTTTCTGCCTGCGAGCTATCTGCAGACGTTCGCATTTTCGGAGCATGGCTGCCGGAGTCGCCTGGCACGGACCATCTAAGCTACGTTTGAAGTTTGAGGGGACAAGCCAAGCAAGCAGCCCCAGTCTCTGTGCCTCTGTGCGAGCAGTGCCATGGGCAGATGAGGCTGAGCAACAGCTTTCCAGGCTAGCTCTTTCTGCCTGCGAGCTATCTGCAGACGTTTGGATTTTCGGAGCAGGGCTGCCGTATGCGCCCGGCACGGACCACCTAAGCCACGTTTGAAGTTTGAGGGGACAAGACAAGCAAGCAGCCCCAGTCTCTGTGCCTCTGTGCGAGCAGTGCCATGGGCAGATGAGGCTGAGCAACAGCTTTCCAGGCTAGCTCTTTCTGCCTGCGAGCTATCTGCAGACGTTTGCATTTTCGGAGCAGGGCTGCCGGAGGCGCCCGGCACGGACCACCTAAGCTACGTTTGAAGTTTGAGGGGACAAGACAAGCAAGCAGCCCCAGTCTCTGTGCCTCTGTGCGAGCAGTGCCATGGGCAGATGAGGCTGAGCAACAGCTTTCCAGGCTAGCTCTTTCTGCCTGCGAGCTATCTGCAGACGTTTGGATTTTCGGAGAAGGGCTGCCGTATGCGCCCGGCACATACCACCTAAGCTACATTTGAAGTTTGAGGGGACAAGACAAGCAAGCAGCCCCAGTCTCTGTGGCTCTGTGCGAGCAGTGCCATGGGCAGATGAGGCTGAGCAACAGCTTTCCAGGCTAGCTCTTTCTGCCTGCGAGCTATCTGCAGACGTTCGCATTTTCGGAGCATGGCTGCCGGAGTCGCCTGGCACGGACCATCTAAGCTACGTTTGAAGTTTGAGGGGACAAGCCAAGCAAGCAGCCCCAGTCTCTGTGCCTCTGTGCGAGCAGTGCCATGGGCAGATGAGGCTGAGCAACAGCTTTCCAGGCTAGCTCTTTCTGCCTGCGAGCTATCTGCAGACGTTTGGATTTTCGGAGAAGGGCTGCCGTATGCGCCCGGCACGGACCACCTAAGCCACGTTTGAAGTTTGAGGGGACAAGACAAGCAAGCAGCCCCAGTCTCTGTGCCTCTGTGCGAGCAGTGCCATGGGCAGATGAGGCTGAGCAACAGCTTTCCAGGCTAGCTCTTTCTGCCTGCGAGCTATCTGCAGACGTTTGCATTTTCGGAGCAGGGCTGCCGGAGGCGCCCAGCACGGACCACCTAAGCTACGTTTGAAGTTTGATGGGGCAAGACAAGCAAGCAGCCCCAGTCTCTGTGCCTCTGTGCGAGCAGTGCCATGGGCAGATGAGGCTGAGCAACAGCTTTCCAGGCTAGCTCTTTCTGCCTGCGAGCTATCTGCAGACGTTTGCATTTTCGGAGCAGGGCTGCCGGAGGCGCCCGGCACGGACCACCTAAGCTACATTTGAAGTTTGAGGGGACAAGACAAGCAAGCAGCCCCAGTCTCTGTGCCTCTGTGCGAGCAGTGCCATGGGCAGATGAGGCTGAGCAACAGCTTTCCAGGCTAGCTCTTTCTGCCTGCGAGCTATCTGCAGACGTTCGCATTTTCGGAGCAGGGCTGCCGGAGGCACCCGGCACGGACCACCTAAGCTACGTTTGAAGTTTGAGGGGGCAAAACAAGCAAGCAGCCCCAGTCTCTGTGCCTCTGTGCGAGCAGTGCCATGGGCAGATCAGGCTGAGCAACAGCTTTCCAGGCTAGCTCTTTCTGCCTGCGAGCTATCTGCAGACGTTTGCATTTTCGGAGCAGGGCTGCCGGAGGCGCCTGGCACGGACCACTTAAGCTACGTTTGAAGTTTGAGGGGACAAGACAAGCAAGCAGCCCCAGTCTCTGTGCCTCTGTGCGAGCAGTGCCATGGGCAGATGAGGCTGAGCAACAGCTTTCCAGGCTAGCTCTTTCTGCCTGCGAGCTATCTGCAGACGTTCGCATTTTCGGAGCAGGGCTGCCGGAGGCGCCCGGCACAGACCACCTAAGCTACGTTTGAAGTTTGAGGGGACAAGACAAGCAAGCAGCCCCAGTCTCTGTGCCTCTGTGCGAGCAGTGCCATGGGCAGATGAGGCGGAGCAACAGCTTTCCAGGCTAGCTCTTTCTGCCTGCGAGCTATCTGCAGACGTTCGCATTTTCGGAGCAGGGCTGCCGGAGGTGCCCGGCACAGACCACCTAAGATACGTTTGAAGTTTGAGGGGACAAGACAAGCAAGCAGCCCCAGTCTCTGTGCCTCTGTGCGAGCAGTGCCATGGGCAGATGAGGCTGAGCAACAGCTTTCCAGGCTAGCTCTTTCTGGCTGCGAGCTATCTGCAGACGTTTGGATTTTCGGAGCAGGGCTGCCGGAGGCGCCCGGCACGGACCACGTAAGCTACATTTGAAGTTTGAGGGGACAAGACAAGCAAGCAGCCCCAGTCTCTGTGCCTCTGTGCGAGCAGTGCCATGGGCAGATGAGGCTGAGCAACAGCTTTCCAGGCTAGCTCTTTCTGCCTGCGAGCTGTCTGCAGACGTTTGCATTTTCGGAGCAGGGCTGCCGGAGGCGCCCGGCACGGACCACCTAAGCTACGTTTGAAGTTTGAGGGGACAAGACAAGCAAGCAGCCCCAGTCTCTGTGCCTCTGTGCGAGCAGTGCCATGGGCAGATGAGGCTGAGCAACAGCTTTCCAGGCTAGCTCTTTCTGCCTGCGAGCTATCTGCAGACGTTGGCATTTTCGGAGCAGGGCTGCCGGAGGCGCCCGGCACGGACCACCTAAGCTACGTTTGAAGTTTGAGGGGACAAGACAAGCAAGCAGCCCCAGTCTCTGTGCCTCTGTGCGAGCAGTGCCATGGGCAGATGAGGCTGAGCAACAGCTTTCCAGGCTAGCTCTTTCTGCCTGCGAGCTATCTGCAGACGTTTGCATTTTCGGAGCAGGGCTGCCGGAGGCGCCCGGCACGGACCACCTAAGCTACGTTTGAAGTTTGAGGGGACAAGACAAGCAAGCAGCCCCAGTCTCTGTGCCTCTGTGCGAGCAGTGCCATGGGCAGATGAGGCTGAGCAACAGCTTTCCAGGCTAGCTCTTTCTGCCTGCGAGCTATCTGCAGACGTTTGGATTTTCGGAGCAGGGCTGCCGGAGGCGCCTGGCACGCACCACCTAAGCTACGTCTGAAGTTTGAGGGGACAAGACAAGCAAGCAGCCCCAGTCTCTGTGCCTCTGTGCGAGCAGTGCCATGGGCAGATGAGGCTGAGCAACAGCTTTCCAGGCTAGCTCTTTCTGCCTGCGAGCTATCTGCAGACTTTTGGATTTTCGGAGCAGGGCTGCCGGAGGCGTCTGGCACGGACCACCTAAGCTACATTTGAAGTTTGAGGGGACAAGACAAGCAAGCAGCCCCAGTCTCTGTGCCTCTGTGCGAGCAGTGCCATGGGCAGATGAGGCTGAGCAACAGCTTTCCAGGCTAGCTCTTTCTGGCTGCGGGCTATCTGCAGACGTTTGGATTTTCGGAGCAGGGCTGCCGGAGGCGCCCGGCACGGACCACCTAAGCTACGTTTGAAGTTTGAGGGGACAAGACAAGCAAGCAGCCCCAGTCTCTGTGCCTCTGTGCGAGCAGTGCCATGGGCAGATGAGGCTGAGCAACAGCTTTCCAGGCTAGCTCTTTCTGCCTGCGAGCTATCTGCAGACGTTCGCATTTTTGGAGCAGGGCTGCCGGAGGCGCCCGGCACAGACCACCTAAGCTACGTTTGAAGTTTGAGGGGACAAGACAAGCAAGCAGCCCCAGTCTCTGTGCCTCTGTGCGAGCAGTGCCATGGGCAGATGAGGCTGAGCAACAGCTTTCCAGGCTAGCTCTTTCTGCCTGCGAGCTATCTGCAGACGTTTGGATTTTCGGAGCAGGGCTGCCGGAGGCGCCCGGCACGGACCACCTAAGCTACGTTTGAAGTTTGAGGGGACAAGACAAGCAAGCAGCCCCAGTCTCTGTGCCTCTGTGCGAGCAGTGCCATGGGCAGATGAGGCTGAGCAACAGCTTTCCAGGCTAGCTCTTTCTGCCTGCGAGCTATCTGCAGACGTTTGGATTTTCGGAGCAGGGCTGCCGGAGGCGTCTGGCACGGACCACCTACGCTACGTTTGAAGTTTGAGGGGACAAGACAAGCAAGCAGCCCCAGTCTCTGTGCCTCTGTGCGAGCAGTGCCATGGGCAGATGAGGCTGAGCAACAGCTTTCCAGGCTAGCTCTTTCTGCCTGCGAGCTATCTGCAGACGTTTGCATTTTCGGAGCAGGGCTGCCGGAGGCGCCCGGCACGGACCACCTAAGCTACGTTTGAAGTTTGATGGGGCAAGACAAGCAAGCAGCCCCAGTCTCTGTGCCTCTGTGCGAGCAGTGCCATGGGCAGATGAGGCTGAGCAACAGCTTTCCAGGCTAGCTCTTTCTGCCTGCGAGCTATCTGCAGACGTTTGCATTTTCGGAGCAGGGCTGCCGGAGGCGCCCGGCACGGACCACCTAAGATACGTTTGAAGTTTGAGGGGACAAGACAAGCAAGCAGCCCCAGTCTCTGTGCCTCTGTGCGAGCAGTGCCATGGGCAGATGAGGCTGAGCAACAGCTTTCCAGGCTAGCTCTTTCTGCCTGCGAGCTATCTGTGGACGTTCGCATTTTCGGAGCAGGGCTGCCGGAGGCACCCGGCACGGACCACCTAAGATACGTTTGAAGTTTGAGGGGGCAAAACAAGCAAGCAGCCCCAGTCTCTGTGCCTCTGTGCGAGCAGTGCCATGGGCAGATCAGGCTGAGCAACAGCTTTCCAGGCTAGCTCTTTCTGCCTGCGAGCTATCTGCAGACGTTTGCATTTTCGGAGCAGGGCTGCCGGAGGCGCCTGGCACGGACCACTTAAGCTACGTTTGAAGTTTGAGGGGACAAGACAAGCAAGCAGCCCCAGTCTCTGTGCCTCTGTGCGAGCAGTGCCATGGGCAGATGAGGCTGAGCAACAGCTTTCCAGGCTAGCTCTTTCTGCCTGCGAGCTATCTGCAGACGTTCGCATTTTCGGAGCAGGGCTGCCGGAGGCGCCCGGCACAGACCACCTAAGCTACGTTTGAAGTTTGAGGGGACAAGACAAGCAAGCAGCCCCAGTCTCTGTGCCTCTGTGCGAGCAGTGCCATGGGCAGATGAGGCGGAGCAACAGCTTTCCAGGCTAGCTCTTTCTGCCTGCGAGCTATCTGCAGACGTTCGCATTTTCGGAGCAGGGCTGCCGGAGGTGCCCGGCACAGACCACCTAAGATACGTTTGAAGTTTGAGGGGACAAGACAAGCAAGCAGCCCCAGTCTCTGTGCCTCTGTGCGAGCAGTGCCATGGGCAGATGAGGCTGAGCAACAGCTTTCCAGGCTAGCTCTTTCTGCCTGCGAGCTATCTGCAGACGTTTGCATTTTCGGAGCAGGGCTGCCGGAGGCGCCCGGCACGGACCACCTAAGCTACGTTTGAAGTTTGAGGGGACAAGACAAGCAAGCAGCCCCAGTCTCTGTGCCTCTGTGCGAGCAGTGCCATGGGCAGATGAGGCTGAGCAACAGCTTTCCAGGCTAGCTCTTTCTGCCTGCGAGCTATCTGCAGACGTTTGCATTTTCGGAGCAGGGCTGCCGGAGGCGCCCGGCACGGACCACCTAAGCTACGTTTGAAGTTTGAGGGGACAAGACAAGCAAGCAGCCCCAGTCTCTGTGCCTCTGTGCGAGCAGTGCCATGGGCAGATGAGGCTGAGCAACAGCTTTCCAGGCTAGCTCTTTCTGCCTGCGAGCTATCTGCAGACGTTTGCATTTTCGGAGCAGGGCTGCCGGAGGCACCCGGCACGGACCACCTAAGCTACGTTTGAAGTTTGAGGGGGCAAGACAAGCAAGCAGCCCCAGTCTCTGTGCCTCTGTGCGAGCAGTGCCATGGGCAGATGAGGCTGAGCAACAGCTTTCCAGGCTAGCTCTTTCTGCCTGCGAGCTATCTGCAGACGTTCGCATTTTCGGAGCATGGCTGCCGGAGTCGCCTGGCACGGACCATCTAAGCTACGTTTGGAGTTTGAGGGGACAAGCCAAGCAAGCAGCCCCAGTCTCTGTGCCTCTGTGCGAGCAGTGCCATGGGCAGATGAGGCTGAGCAACAGCTTTCCAGGCTAGCTCTTTCTGCCTGCGAGCTATCTGCAGACGTTTGGATTTTCGGAGCAGGGCTGCCGTATGCGCCCGGCACGGACCACCTAAGCCACGTTTGAAGTTTGAGGGGACAAGACAAGCAAGCAGCCCCAGTCTCTGTGCCTCTGTGCGAGCAGTGCCATGGGCAGATGAGGCTGAGCAACAGCTTTCCAGGCTAGCTCTTTCTGCCTGCGAGCTATCTGCAGACGTTTGCATTTTCGGAGCAGGGCTGCCGGAGGCGCCCGGCACGGACCACCTAAGCTACGTTTGAAGTTTGAGGGGACAAGACAAGCAAGCAGCCCCAGTCTCTGTGCCTCTGTGCGAGCAGTGCCATGGGCAGATGAGGCTGAGCAACAGCTTTCCAGGCTAGCTCTTTCTGCCTGCGAGCTATCTGCAGACGTTTGGATTTTCGGAGAAGGGCTGCCGTATGCGCCCGGCACATACCACCTAAGCTACATTTGAAGTTTGAGGGGACAAGACAAGCAAGCAGCCCCAGTCTCTGTGGCTCTGTGCGAGCAGTGCCATGGGCAGATGAGGCTGAGCAACAGCTTTCCAGGCTAGCTCTTTCTGCCTGCGAGCTATCTGCAGACGTTCGCATTTTCGGAGCATGGCTGCCGGAGTCGCCTGGCACGGACCATCTAAGCTACGTTTGAAGTTTGAGGGGACAAGCCAAGCAAGCAGCCCCAGTCTCTGTGCCTCTGTGCGAGCAGTGCCATGGGCAGATGAGGCTGAGCAACAGCTTTCCAGGCTAGCTCTTTCTGCCTGCGAGCTATCTGCAGACGTTTGGATTTTCGGAGAAGGGCTGCCGTATGCGCCCGGCACGGACCACCTAAGCCACGTTTGAAGTTTGAGGGGACAAGACAAGCAAGCAGCCCCAGTCTCTGTGCCTCTGTGCGAGCAGTGCCATGGGCAGATGAGGCTGAGCAACAGCTTTCCAGGCTAGCTCTTTCTGCCTGCGAGCTATCTGCAGACGTTTGGATTTTCGGAGAAGGGCTGCCGTATGCGCCCAGCACATACCACCTAAGCTACATTTGAAGTTTGAGGGGACAAGACAAGCAAGCAGCCCCAGTCTCTGTGCCTCTGTGCGAGCAGTGCCATGGGCAGATGAGGCTGAGCAACAGCTTTCCAGGCTAGCTCTTTCTGCCTGCGAGCTATCTGCAGACTTTTGGATTTTCGGAGCAGGGCTGCCGGAGGCGTCTGGCACGGACCACCTAAGCTACATTTGAAGTTTGAGGGGACAAGACAAGCAAGCAGCCCCAGTCTCTGTGCCTCTGTGCGAGCAGTGCCATGGCCAGATGAGGCTGAGCAACAGCTTTCCAGGCTAGCTCTTTCTGCCTGCGAGCTATCTGCAGACGTTCGCATTTTCGGAGCAGGGCTGCCGGAGGCGCCTGGCACGGACCACCTAAGCTACGTTTGAAGTTTGAGGGGACAAGACAAGCAAGCAGCCCCAGTCTCTGTGCCTCTGTGCGAGCAGTGCCATGGGCAGATGAGGCTGAGCAACAGCTTTCCAGGCTAGCTCTTTCTGGCTGCGGGCTATCTGCAGACATTTGGATTTTCGGAGCAGGGCTGCCGGAGGCGCCCGGCACGGACCACCTAAGCTACGTTTGAAGTTTGAGGGGACAAGACAAGCAAGCAGCCCCAGTCTCTGTGCCTCTGTGCGAGCAGTGCCATGGGCAGATGAGGCTGAGCAACAGCTTTCCAGGCTAGCTCTTTCTGCCTGCGAGCTATCTGCAGACGTTCGCATTTTTGGAGCAGGGCTGCCGGAGGCGCCCGGCACAGACCACCTAAGCTACGTTTGAAGTTTGAGGGGACAAGACAAGCAAGCAGCCCCAGTCTCTGTGCCTCTGTGCGAGCAGTGCCATGGGCAGATGAGGCTGAGCAACAGCTTTCCAGGCTAGCTCTTTCTGCCTGCGAGCTATCTGCAGACGTTTGGATTTTCGGAGCAGGGCTGCCGGAGGCGCCCGGCACGGACCACCTAAGCTACGTTTGAAGTTTGAGGGGACAAGACAAGCAAGCAGCCCCAGTCTCTGTGCCTCTGTGCGAGCAGTGCCATGGGCAGATGAGGCTGAGCAACAGCTTTCCAGGCTAGCTCTTTCTGCCTGCGAGCTATCTGCAGACGTTTGGATTTTCGGAGCAGGGCTGCCGGAGGCGTCTGGCACGGACCACCTACGCTACGTTTGAAGTTTGAGGGGACAAGACAAGCAAGCAGCCCCAGTCTCTGTGCCTCTGTGCGAGCAGTGCCATGGGCAGATGAGGCTGAGCAACAGCTTTCCAGGCTAGCTCTTTCTGCCTGCGAGCTATCTGCAGACGTTTGCATTTTCGGAGCAGGGCTGCCGGAGGCGCCCGGCACGGACCACCTAAGCTACGTTTGAAGTTTGATGGGGCAAGACAAGCAAGCAGCCCCAGTCTCTGTGCCTCTGTGCGAGCAGTGCCATGGGCAGATGAGGCTGAGCAACAGCTTTCCAGGCTAGCTCTTTCTGCCTGCGAGCTATCTGCAGACGTTTGCATTTTCGGAGCAGGGCTGCCGGAGGCGCCCGGCACGGACCACCTAAGATACGTTTGAAGTTTGAGGGGACAAGACAAGCAAGCAGCCCCAGTCTCTGTGCCTCTGTGCGAGCAGTGCCATGGGCAGATGAGGCTGAGCAACAGCTTTCCAGGCTAGCTCTTTCTGCCTGCGAGCTATCTGCAGACGTTCGCATTTTCGGAGCAGGGCTGCCGGAGGCACCCGGCACGGACCACCTAAGATACGTTTGAAGTTTGAGGGGGCAAAACAAGCAAGCAGCCCCAGTCTCTGTGCCTCTGTGCGAGCAGTGCCATGGGCAGATCAGGCTGAGCAACAGCTTTCCAGGCTAGCTCTTTCTGCCTGCGAGCTATCTGCAGACGTTTGCATTTTCGGAGCAGGGCTGCCGGAGGCGCCTGGCACGGACCACTTAAGCTACGTTTGAAGTTTGAGGGGACAAGACAAGCAAGCAGCCCCAGTCTCTGTGCCTCTGTGCGAGCAGTGCCATGGGCAGATGAGGCTGAGCAACAGCTTTCCAGGCTAGCTCTTTCTGCCTGCGAGCTATCTGCAGACGTTCGCATTTTCGGAGCAGGGCTGCCGGAGGCGCCCGGCACAGACCACCTAAGCTACGTTTGAAGTTTGAGGGGACAAGACAAGCAAGCAGCCCCAGTCTCTGTGCCTCTGTGCGAGCAGTGCCATGGGCAGATGAGGCTGAGCAACAGCTTTCCAGGCTAGCTCTTTCTGGCTGCGAGCTATCTGCAGACGTTTGGATTTTCGGAGCAGGGCTGCCGGAGGCGCCCGGCACGGACCACGTAAGCTACATTTGAAGTTTGAGGGGACAAGACAAGCAAGCAGCCCCAGTCTCTGTGCCTCTGTGCGAGCAGTGCCATGGGCAGATGAGGCTGAGCAACAGCTTTCCAGGCTAGCTCTTTCTGCCTGCGAGCTATCTGCAGACGTTTGCATTTTCGGAGCAGGGCTGCCGGAGGCGCCCGGCACGGACCACCTAAGCTACGTTTGAAGTTTGAGGGGACAAGCCAAGCAAGCAGCCCCAGTCTCTGTGCCTCTGTGCGAGCAGTGCCATGGGCAGATGAGGCTGAGCAACAGCTTTCCAGGCTAGCTCTTTCTGCCTGCGAGCTATCTGCAGACGTTCGCATTTTCGGAGCAGGGCTGCCGGAGGCGCCCAGCACGGACCACCTAAGCTACGTTTGAAGTTTGAGGGGACAAGACAAGCAAGCAGCCCCAGTCTCTGTGCCTCTGTGCGAGCAGTGCCATGGGCAGATGAGGCTGAGCAACAGCTTTCCAGGCTAGCTCTTTCTGCCTGCGAGCTATCTGCAGACGTTCGCATTTTCGGAGCAGGGTTGCCGGAGGCGCCCGGCACGGACCACCTAAGCTACGTTTGAAGTTTGAGGGGACAAGACAAGCAAGCAGCCCCAGTCTCTGTGCCTCTGTGCGAGCAGTGCCATGGGCAGATGAGGCTGAGCAACAGCTTTCCAGGCTAGCTCTTTCTGCCTGCGAGCTATCTGCAGACGTTTGGATTTTCGGAGCAGGGCTGCCGGAGTCGCCCGGCACATACCACCTAAGCTACATTTGAAGTTTGAGGGGACAAGACAAGCAAGCAGCCCCAGTCTCTGTGGCTCTGTGCGAGCAGTGCCATGGGCAGATGAGGCTGAGCAACAGCTTTCCAGGCTAGCTCTTTCTGCCTGCGAGCTATCTGCAGACGTTCGCATTTTCGGAGCATGGCTGCCGGAGCCGCCTGGCACGGACCATCTAAGCTACGTTTGAAGTTTGAGGGGACAAGCCAAGCAAGCAGCCCCAGTCTCTGTGCCTCTGTGCGAGCAGTGCCATGGGCAGATGAGGCTGAGCAACAGCTTTCCAGGCTAGCTCTTTCTGCCTGCGAGCTATCTGCAGACGTTTGGATTTTCGGAGAAGGGCTGCCGTATGCGCCCGGCACGGACCACCTAAGCCACGTTTGAAGTTTGAGGGGACAAGACAAGCAAGCAGCCCCAGTCTCTGTGCCTCTGTGCGAGCAGTGCCATGGGCAGATGAGGCTGAGCAACAGCTTTCCAGGCTAGCTCTTTCTGCCTGCGAGCTATCTGCAGACGTTTGGATTTTCGGAGAAGGGCTGCCGTATGCGCCCAGCACATACCACCTAAGCTACATTTGAAGTTTGAGGGGACAAGACAAGCAAGCAGCCCCAGTCTCTGTGCCTCTGTGCGAGCAGTGCCATGGGCAGATGAGGCTGAGCAACAGCTTTCCAGGCTAGCTCTTTCTGCCTGCGAGCTATCTGCAGACTTTTGGATTTTCGGAGCAGGGCTGCCGGAGGCGTCTGGCACGGACCACCTAAGCTACATTTGAAGTTTGAGGGGACAAGACAAGCAAGCAGCCCCAGTCTCTGTGCCTCTGTGCGAGCAGTGCCATGGGCAGATGAGGCTGAGCAACAGCTTTCCAGGCTAGCTCTTTCTGCCTGCGAGCTATCTGCAGACGTTCGCATTTTCGGAGCAGGGCTGCCGGAGGCGCCTGGCACGGACCACCTAAGCTACGTTTGAAGTTTGAGGGGACAAGACAAGCAAGCAGCCCCAGTCTCTGTGCCTCTGTGCGAGCAGTGCCATGGGCAGATGAGGCTGAGCAACAGCTTTCCAGGCTAGCTCTTTCTGGCTGCGGGCTATCTGCAGACGTTTGGATTTTCGGAGCAGGGCTGCCGGAGGCGCCCGGCACGGACCACCTAAGCTACGTTTGAAGTTTGAGGGGACAAGACAAGCAAGCAGCCCCAGTCTCTGTGCCTCTGTGCGAGCAGTGCCATGGGCAGATGAGGCTGAGCAACAGCTTTCCAGGCTAGCTCTTTCTGCCTGCGAGCTATCTGCAGACGTTCGCATTTTTGGAGCAGGGCTGCCGGAGGCGCCCGGCACAGACCACCTAAGCTACGTTTGAAGTTTGAGGGGACAAGACAAGCAAGCAGCCCCAGTCTCTGTGCCTCTGTGCGAGCAGTGCCATGGGCAGATGAGGCTGAGCAACAGCTTTCCAGGCTAGCTCTTTCTGCCTGCGAGCTATCTGCAGACGTTTGGATTTTCGGAGCAGGGCTGCCGGAGGCGCCCGGCACGGACCACCTAAGCTACGTTTGAAGTTTGAGGGGACAAGACAAGCAAGCAGCCCCAGTCTCTGTGCCTCTGTGCGAGCAGTGCCATGGGCAGATGAGGCTGAGCAACAGCTTTCCAGGCTAGCTCTTTCTGCCTGCGAGCTATCTGCAGACGTTTGGATTTTCGGAGCAGGGCTGCCGGAGGCGTCTGGCACGGACCACCTACGCTACGTTTGAAGTTTGAGGGGACAAGACAAGCAAGCAGCCCCAATCTCTGTGCCTCTGTGCGAGCAGTGCCATGGGCAGATGAGGCTGAGCAACAGCTTTCCAGGCTAGCTCTTTCTGCCTGCGAGCTATCTGCAGACGTTTGCATTTTCGGAGCAGGGCTGCCGGAGGCGCCCGGCACGGACCACCTAAGCTACGTTTGAAGTTTGATGGGGCAAGACAAGCAAGCAGCCCCAGTCTCTGTGCCTCTGTGCGAGCAGTGCCATGGGCAGATGAGGCTGAGCAACAGCTTTCCAGGCTAGCTCTTTCTGCCTGCGAGCTATCTGCAGACGTTTGCATTTTCGGAGCAGGGCTGCCGGAGGCGCCCGGCACGGACCACCTAAGATACGTTTGAAGTTTGAGGGGACAAGACAAGCAAGCAGCCCCAGTCTCTGTGCCTCTGTGCGAGCAGTGCCATGGGCAGATCAGGCTGAGCAACAGCTTTCCAGGCTAGCTCTTTCTGCCTGCGAGCTATCTGCAGACGTTTGCATTTTCGGAGCAGGGCTGCCGGAGGCGCCCGGCACGGACCACTTAAGCTACGTTTGAAGTTTGAGGGGACAAGACAAGCAAGCAGCCCCAGTCTCTGTGCCTCTGTGCGAGCAGTGCCATGGGCAGATGAGGCTGAGCAACAGCTTTCCAGGCTAGCTCTTTCTGCCTGCGAGCTATCTGCAGACGTTCGCATTTTCGGAGCAGGGCTGCCGGAGGTGCCCGGCACAGACCACCTAAGATACGTTTGAAGTTTGAGGGGACAAGACAAGCAAGCAGCCCCAGTCTCTGTGCCTCTGTGCGAGCAGTGCCATGGGCAGATGAGGCTGAGCAACAGCTTTCCAGGCTAGCTCTTTCTGGCTGCGAGCTATCTGCAGACGTTTGGATTTTCGGAGCAGGGCTGCCGGAGGCGCCCGGCACGGACCACGTAAGCTACATTTGAAGTTTGAGGGGACAAGACAAGCAAGCAGCCCCAGTCTCTGTGCCTCTGTGCGAGCAGTGCCATGGGCAGATGAGGCTGAGCAACAGCTTTCCAGGCTAGCTCTTTCTGCCTGCGAGCTATCTGCAGACGTTTGGATTTTCGGAGCAGGGCTGCCGGAGGCGTCTGGCACGGACCACCTAAGCTACGTTTGAAGTTTGAGGGGACAAGACAAGCAAGCAGCCCCAGTCTCTGTGCCTCTGTGCGAGCAGTGCCATGGGCAGATGAGGCTGAGCAACAGCTTTCCAGGCTAGCTCTTTCTGCCTGCGAGCTATCTGCAGACGTTCGCATTTTCGGAGCAGGGCTGCCGGAGGCGCCCGGCACGGACCACCTAAGCTAAGTTTGAAGTTTGAGGGGACAAGACAAGCAAGCAGCCCCAGTCTCTGTGCCTCTGTGCGAGCAGTGCCATGGGCAGATGAGGCTGAGCAACAGCTTTCCAGGCTAGCTCTTTCTGCCTGCGAGCTATCTGCAGACGTTTGCATTTTCGGAGCAGGGCTGCCGGAGGCGCCCGGCACGGACCACCTAAGCTACGTTTGAAGTTTGAGGGGGCAAGACAAGCAAGCAGCCCCAGTCTCTGTGCCTCTGTGCGAGCAGTGCCATGGGCAGATGAGGCTGAGCAACAGCTTTCCAGGCTAGCTCTTTCTACCTGCGAGCTGTCTGCAGATGTTTGCATTTTCGGAGCAGGGCTGCCGGAGGCGCCCGGCACGGACCACCTAAGCTACGTTTGAAGTTTGAGGGGACAAGACAAGCAAGCAGCCCCAGTCTCTGTGCCTCTGTGCGAGCAGTGCCATGGGCAGATGAGGCTGAGCAACAGCTTTCCAGGCTAGCTCTTTCTGCCTGCGAGCTATCTGCAGACGTTCGCATTTTCGGAGCATGGCTGCCGGAGTCGCCTGGCACGGACCATCTAAGCTACGTTTGAAGTTTGAGGGGACAAGCCAAGCAAGCAGCCCCAGTCTCTGTGCCTCTGTGCGAGCAGTGCCATGGGCAGATGAGGCTGAGCAACAGCTTTCCAGGCTAGCTCTTTCTGCCTGCGAGCTATCTGCAGACGTTTGGATTTTCGGAGCAGGGCTGCCGTATGCGCCCGGCACGGACCACCTAAGCCACGTTTGAAGTTTGAGGGGACAAGACAAGCAAGCAGCCCCAGTCTCTGTGCCTCTGTGCGAGCAGTGCCATGGGCAGATGAGGCTGAGCAACAGCTTTCCAGGCTAGCTCTTTCTGCCTGCGAGCTATCTGCAGACGTTTGCATTTTCGGAGCAGGGCTGCCGGAGGCGCCCGGCACAGACCACCTAAGCTACGTTTGAAGTTTGAGGGGACAAGACAAGCAAGCAGCCCCAGTCTCTGTGCCTCTGTGCGAGCAGTGCCATGGGCAGATGAGGCTGAGCAACAGCTTTCCAGGCTAGCTCTTTCTGCCTGCGAGCTATCTGCAGACGTTTGGATTTTCGGAGAAGGGCTGCCGTATGCGCCCGGCACATACCACCTAAGCTACATTTGAAGTTTGAGGGGACAAGACAAGCAAGCAGCCCCAGTCTCTGTGGCTCTGTGCGAGCAGTGCCATGGGCAGATGAGGCTGAGCAACAGCTTTCCAGGCTAGCTCTTTCTGCCTGCGAGCTATCTGCAGACGTTCGCATTTTCGGAGCATGGCTGCCGGAGTCGCCTGGCACGGACCATCTAAGCTACGTTTGAAGTTTGAGGGGACAAGCCAAGCAAGCAGCCCCAGTCTCTGTGCCTCTGTGCGAGCAGTGCCATGGGCAGATGAGGCTGAGCAACAGCTTTCCAGGCTAGCTCTTTCTGCCTGCGAGCTATCTGCAGACGTTTGGATTTTCGGAGAAGGGCTGCCGTATGCGCCCAGCACATACCACCTAAGCTACATTTGAAGTTTGAGGGGACAAGACAAGCAAGCAGCCCCAGTCTCTGTGCCTCTGTGCGAGCAGTGCCATGGGCAGATGAGGCTGAGCAACAGCTTTCCAGGCTAGCTCTTTCTGCCTGCGAGCTATCTGCAGACCTTTGCATTTTCGGAGCAGGGCTGCCGGAGGCGCCCGGCACGGACCACCTAAGCTACATTTGAAGTTTGAGGGGGCAAGACAAGCAAGCAGCCCCAGTCTCTGTGCCTCTGTGCGAGCAGTGCCATGGGCAGATGAGGCTGAGCAACAGCTTTCCAGGCTAGCTCTTTCTGCCTGCGAGCTATCTGCAGACGTTTGCATTTTCGGAGCAGGGCTGCCGGAGGCGCCCGGCACGGACCACCTAAGTTACGTTTGAAGTTTGAGGGGGCAAGACAAGCAAGCAGCCCCAGTCTCTGTGGCTCTGTGCGAGCAGTGCCATGGGCAGATGAGGCTGAGCAACAGCTTTCCAGGCTAGCTCTTTCTGCCTGCGAGCTATCTGCAGACGTTCGCATTTTCGGAGCAGGGTTGCCGGAGGCGCCCGGCACGGACCACCTAAGCTACGTTTGAAGTTTGAGGGGACAAGACAAGCAAGCAGCCCCAGTCTCTGTGCCTCTGTGCGAGCAGTGCCATGGGCAGATGAGGCTGAGCAACAGCTTTCCAGGCTAGCTCTTTCTGCCTGCGAGCTATCTGCAGACGTTTGGATTTTCGGAGCAGGGCTGCCGGAGGCGTCTGGCACGGACCACCTAAGCTACGTTTGAAGTTTGAGGGGACAAGACAAGCAAGCAGCCCCAGTCTCTGTGCCTCTGTGCGAGCAGTGCCATGGGCAGATGAGGCTGAGAAACAGCTTTCCAGGCTAGCTCTTTCTACCTGCGAGCTATCTGCAGACGTTCGCATTTTCGGAGCAGGGCTGCCGGAGGCGCCCGGCACGGACCACCTAAGATACGTTTGAAGTTTGAGGGGACAAGACAAGCAAGCAGCCCCAGTCTCTGTGCCTCTGTGCGAGCAGTGCCATGGGCAGATGAGGCTGAGCAACAGCTTTCCAGGCTAGCTCTTTCTGCCTGCGAGCTATCTGCAGACGTTCGCATTTTTGGAGCAGGGCTGCCGGAGGCGCCCGGCACGGACCACCTAAGCTACATTTGAAGTTTGAGGGGACAAGACAAGCAAGCAGCCCCAGTCTCTGTGCCTCTGTGCGAGCAGTGCCATGGGCAGATGAGGCTGAGCAACAGCTTTCCAGGCTAGCTCTTTCTACCTGCGAGCTGTCTGCAGATGTTTGCATTTTCGGAGCAGGGCTGCCGGAGGCGCCCGGCACGGACCACCTAAGATACGTTTGAAGTTTGAGGGGACAAGACAAGCAAGCAGCCCCAGTCTCTGTGCCTCTGTGCGAGCAGTGCCATGGGCAGATGAGGCTGAGCAACAGCTTTCCAGGCTAGCTCTTTCTGCCTGCGAGCTATCTGCAGACGTTCGCATTTTTGGAGCAGGGCTGCCGGAGGCGCCCGGCACGGACCACCTAAGCTACATTTGAAGTTTGAGGGGACAAGACAAGCAAGCAGCCCCAGTCTCTGTGCCTCTGTGCGAGCAGTGCCATGGGCAGATGAGGCTGAGCAACAGCTTTCCAGGCTAGCTCTTTCTACCTGCGAGCTGTCTGCAGATGTTTACATTTTCGGAGCAGGGCTGCCGGAGGCGCCCGGCACGGACCACCTAAGATACGTTTGAAGTTTGAGGGGACAAGACAAGCAAGCAGCCCCAGTCTCTGTGCCTCTGTGCGAGCAGTGCCATGGGCAGATGAGGCTGAGCAACAGCTTTCCAGGCTAGCTCTTTCTGCCTGCGAGCTATCTGCAGACGTTCGCATTTTTGGAGCAGGGCTGCCGGAGGCGCCCGGCACGGACCACCTAAGCTACATTTGAAGTTTGAGGGGACAAGACAAGCAAGCAGCCCCAGTCTCTGTGCCTCTGTGCGAGCAGTGCCATGGGCAGATGAGGCTGAGCAACAGCTTTCCAGGCTAGCTCTTTCTACCTGCGAGCTGTCTGCAGATGTTTGCATTTTCGGAGCAGGGCTGCCGGAGGCGCCCGGCACGGACCACCTAAGCTACGTTTGAAGTTTGAGGGGACAAGACAAGCAAGCAGCCCCAGTCTCTGTGCCTCTGTGCGAGCAGTGCCATGGGCAGATGAGGCTGAGCAACAGCTTTCCAGGCTAGCTCTTTCTGCCTGCGAGCTATCTGCAGACGGTTGGATTTTCGGAGAAGGGCTGCCGTATGCGCCCGGCACGGACCACCTAAGCCACGTTTGAAGTTTGAGGGGACAAGACAAGCAAGCAGCCCCAGTCTCTGTGCCTCTGTGCGAGCAGTGCCATGGGCAGATGAGGCTGAGCAACAGCTTTCCAGGCTAGCTCTTTCTGCCTGCGAGCTATCTGCAGACGTTTGCATTTTTGGAGCAGGGCTGCCGGAGTCGCCCGGCACGGACCACCTAAGCTACGTTTGAAGTTTGAGAGAGCAAGACAAGCAAGCAGCCCCAGTCTCTGTGCCTCTGTGCGAGCAGTGCCATGGGCAGATCAGGCTGAGCAACAGCTTTCCAGGCTAGCTCTTTCTGCCTGCGAGCTATCTGCAGACGTTTGCATTTTCGGAGCAGGGCTGCCGGAGGCGCCCGGCATGGACCACCTAAGATACGTTTGAAGTTTGAGGGGACAAGACAAGCAAGCAGCCCCAGTCTCTGTGCCTCTGTGCGAGCAGTGCCATGGGCAGATGAGGCTGAGCAACAGCTTTCCAGGCTAGCTCTTTCTGCCTGCGAGCTATCTGCAGACGTTCGCATTTTCGGAGCAGGGCTGCCGGAGGCGCCTGGCACGGACCACCTAAGCTACGTTTGAAGTTTGAGGGGGCAAAACAAGCAAGCAGCCCCAGTCTCTGTGCCTCTGTGCGAGCAGTGCCATGGGCAGATGAGGCTGAGCAACAGCTTTCCAGGCTAGCTCTTTCTGCCTGCGAGCTATCTGCAGACGTTTGCATTTTCGGAGCAGGGCTGCCGGAGGCGCCCGGCACGGACCACCTAAGTTACGTTTGAAGTTTGAGGGGGCAAGACAAGCAAGCAGCCCCAGTCTCTGTGCCTCTGTGCGAGCAGTGCCATGGGCAGATGAGGCTGAGCAACAGCTTTCCAGGCTAGCTCTTTCTGCCTGCGAGCTATCTGCAGACGTTCGCATTTTCGGAGCAGGGCTGCCGGAGGCGCCCGGCACAGACCACCTAAGCTACGTTTGAAGTTTGAGGGGACAAGACAAGCAAGCAGCCCCAGTCTCTGTGCCTCTGTGCGAGCAGTGCCATGGGCAGATGAGGCTGAGCAACAGCTTTCCAGGCTAGCTCTTTCTGCCTGCGAGCTATCTGCAGACGTTCGCATTTTTGGAGCAGGGCTGCCGGAGGCGCCCGGCACGGACCACCTAAGCTACATTTGAAGTTTGAGGGGACAAGACAAGCAAGCAGCCCCAGTCTCTGTGCCTCTGTGCGAGCAGTGCCATGGGCAGATGAGGCTGAGCAACAGCTTTCCAGGCTAGCTCTTTCTGCCTGCGAGCTATCTGCAGACGTTTGGATTTTCGGAGCAGGGCTGCCGGAGGCGCCCGGCATGTACCACCTAAGATACGTTTGAAGTTTGAGGGGACAAGACAAGCAAGCAGCCCCAGTCTCTGTGCCTCTGTGCGAGCAGTGCCATGGGCAGATGAGGCTGAGCAACAGCTTTCCAGGCTAGCTCTTTCTGCCTGCGAGCTATCTGCAGACGTTCGCATTTTCGGAGCAGGGCTGCCGGAGGCGCCTGGCACGGACCACCTAAGCTACGTTTGAAGTTTGAGGGGGCAAAACAAGCAAGCAGCCCCAGTCTCTGTGCCTCTGTGCGAGCAGTGCCATGGGCAGATGAGGCTGAGCAACAGCTTTCCAGGCTAGCTCTTTCTGCCTGCGAGCTATCTGCAGACGTTCGCATTTTTGGAGCAGGGCTGCCGGAGGCGCCCGGCACGGACCACCTAAGCTACATTTGAAGTTTGAGGGGACAAGACAAGCAAGCAGCCCCAGTCTCTGTGCCTCTGTGCGAGCAGTGCCATGGGCAGATGAGGCTGAGCAACAGCTTTCCAGGCTAGCTCTTTCTGCCTGCGAGCTATCTGCAGACGTTTGCATTTTTGGAGCAGGGCTGCCGGAGGCGCCCGGCACGGACCACCTAAGCTACGTTTGAAGTTTGAGGGGGCAAAACAAGCAAGCAGCCCCAGTCTCTGTGCCTCTGTGCGAGCAGTGCCATGGGCAGATGAGGCTGAGCAACAGCTTTCCAGGCTAGCTCTTTCTGCCTGCGAGCTATCTGCAGACGTTCGCATTTTTGGAGCAGGGCTGCCGGAGGCGCCCGGTACGGACCACCTAAGCTACGTTTGAAGTTTGAGGGGGCAAGACAAGGAAGCAGCCCCAGTCTCTGTGCCTCTGTGCGAGCAGTGCCATGGGCAGATGAGGCTGAGCAACAGCTTTCCAGGCTAGCTCTTTCTGCCTGCGAGCTATCTGCAGACGTTTGCATTTTCGGAGCAGGGCTGCCGGAGGCGCCCGGCACAGACCACCTAAGTTACGTTTGAAGTTTGAGAGGACAAGACAAGCAAGCAGCCCCAGTCTCTGTGCCTCTGTGCGAGCAGTGCCATGGGCAGATGAGGCTGAGCAACAGCTTTCCAGGCTAGCTCTTTCTGCCTGTGAGCTATCTGCAGACGTTCGCATTTTCGGAGCAGGGCTGCCGGAGGCGCCCGGCACGGACCACCTAAGCTACATTTGAAGTTTGAGGGGACAAGACAAGCAAGCAGCCCCAGTCTCTGTGCCTCTGTGCGAGCAGTGCCATGGGCAGATGAGGCTGAGCAACAGCTTTCCAGGCTAGCTCTTTCTGCCTGCGAGCTATCTGCAGACGTTTGCATTTTCGGAGCAGGGCTGCCGGAGGCGCCCGGCATGGACCACCTAAGTTACGTTTGAAGTTTGAGGGGGCAAGACAAGCAAGCAGCCCCAGTCTCTGTGCCTCTGTGCGAGCAGTGCCATGGGCAGATGAGGCTGAGCAACAGCTTTCCAGGCTAGCTCTTTCTGCCTGCGAGCTATCTGCAGACGTTTGCATTTTCGGAGCAGGGCTACCGGAGGCGCCCGGCATGGACCACCTAAGATACGTTTGAAGTTTGAGGGGACAAGACAAGCAAGCAGCCCCAGTCTCTGTGCCTCTGTGCGAGCAGTGCCATGGGCAGATGAGGCTGAGCAACAGCTTTCCAGGCTAGCTCTTTCTGCCTGCGAGCTATCTGCAGACGTTCGCATTTTTGGAGCAGGGCTGCCGGAGGCGCCTGACACGGACCACCTAAGCTACGTTTGAAGTTTGAGGGGGCAAAACAAGCAAGCAGCCCCAGTCTCTGTGCCTCTGTGCGAGCAGTGCCATGGGCAGATGAGGCTGAGCAACAGCTTTCCAGGATAGCTCTTTCTGCCTGCGAGCTATCTGCAGACGTTCGCATTTTTGGAGCAGGGCTGCCGGAGGCGCCCGGCACAGACCACCTAAGATACGTTTGAAGTTTGAGGGGACAAGACAAGCAAGCAGCCCCAGTCTCTGTGCCTCTGTGCGAACAGTGCCATGGGCAGATGAGGCTGAGCAACAGCTTTCCAGGCTAGCTCTTTCTGCCTGCGAGCTATCTGCAGACGTTCGCATTTTCGGAGCAGGGCTGCCGGAGGCGCCCGGCACGGACCACCTAAGCTACATTTGAAGTTTGAGGGGACAAGACAAGCAAGCAGCCCCAGTCTCTGTGCCTCTGTGCGAGCAGTGCCATGGGCAGATGAGGCTGAGCAACAGCTTTCCAGGCTAGCTCTTTCTGCCTGCGAGCTATCTGCAGACGTTCGCATTTTCGGAGCAGGGCTGCCGGAGGCGCCCGGCACGAACCACCTAAGCTACGTTTGAAGTTTGAGGGGGAAAAGAAGCAAGCAGCCCCAGTCTCTGTGCCTCTGTGCGAGCAGTGCCATGGGCAGATGAGGCTGAGCAACAGCTTTCCAGGCTAGCTCTTTCTGCCTGCGAGCTATCTGCAGACGTTCGCATTTTCAGAGCAGGGCTGCCGGAGGCGCCCGGTACGGACCACCTAAGCTACGTTTGAAGTTTGAGGGGGCAAGACAAGCAAGCAGCCCCAGTCTCTGTGCCTCTGTGCGAGCAGTGCCATGGGCAGATGAGGCTGAGCAACAGCTTTCCAGGCTAGCTCTTTCTGCCTGCGAGCTATCTGGAGACGTTCGCATTTTCGGAGCAGGGCTGCCGGAGGCGCCTGGCACGGACCACCAAAGCTACATTTGAAGTTTGAGGGGGCAAAACAAGCAAGCAGCCCCAGTCTCTGTGCCTCTGTGCGAGCAGTGCCATGGGCAGATGAGGCTGAGCAACAGCTTTCCAGGCTAGCTCTTTCTGCCTGCGAGCTATCTGCAGACGTTTGCATTTTCGGAGCAGGGCTGCCGGAGGCGCCCGGCACAGACCACCTAAGTTACGTTTGAAGTTTGAGAGGACAAGACAAGCAAGCAGCCCCAGTCTCTGTGCCTCTGTGCGAGCAGTGCCATGGGCAGATGAGGCTGAGCAACAGCTTTCCAGGCTAGCTCTTTCTGCCTGCGAGCTATCTGCAGACGTTCGCATTTTTGGAGCAGGGCTGCCGGAGGCGCCCGGCACAGACCACCTAAGCTACGTTTGAAGTTTGAGGGGACAAGACAAGCAAGCAGCCCCAGTCTCTGTGCCTCTGTGCGAGCAGTGCCATGGGCAGATGAGGCTGAGCAACAGCTTTCCAGGCTAGCTCTTTCTGCCTGCGAGCTATCTGCAGACGTTCGCATTTTTGGAGCAGGGCTGCCGGAGGCGCCCGGTACGGACCACCTAAGCTACGTTTGAAGTTTGAGGGGGCAAGACAAGGAAGCAGCCCCAGTCTCTGTGCCTCTGTGCGAGCAGTGCCATGGGCAGATGAGGCTGAGCAACAGCTTTCCAGGCTAGCTCTTTCTGCCTGCGAGCTATCTGGAGACGTTCGCATTTTCGGAGCAGGGCTGCCGGAGGCGCCTGGCACGGACCACCAAAGCTACGTTTGAAGTTTGAGGGGGCAAAACAAGCAAGCAGCCCCAGTCTCTGTGCCTCTGTGCGAGCAGTGCCATGGGCAGATGAGGCTGAGCAACAGCTTTCCAGGCTAGCTCTTTCTGCCTGCGAGCTATCTGCAGACGTTCGCATTTTCGAAGCAGGGCTGCCGGAGGCGCCCGGCACAGACCACCTAAGTTACGTTTGAAGTTTGAGAGGACAAGACAAGCAAGCAGCCCCAGTCTCTGTGCCTCTGTGCGAGCAGTGCCATGGGCAGATGAGGCTGAGCAACAGCTTTCCAGGCTAGCTCTTTCTGCCTGCGAGCTATCTGCAGACGTTCGCATTTTTGGAGCAGGGCTGCCGGAGGCGCCCGGCACGGACCACCTAAGCTACGTTTGAAGTTTGAGGGGACAAAACAAGCAAGCAGCCCCAGTCTCTGTGCCTCTGTGCGAGCAGTGCCATGGGCAGATGAGGCTGAGCAACAGCTTTCCAGGCTAGCTCTTTCTGCCTGCGAGCTATCTGCAGACGTTCGCATTTTCGGAGCAGGGCTGCCGGAGGCGCCCGGCACGGACCACCTAAGCTACATTTGAAGTTTGAGGGGACAAGACAAGCAAGCAGCCCCAGTCTCTGTGCCTCTGTGCGAGCAGTGCCATGGGCAGATGAGGCTGAGCAACAGCTTTCCAGGCTAGCTCTTTCTGCCTGCGAGCTATCTGCAGACGTTCGCATTTTCGGAGCAGGGCTGCCGGATGCGCCCGGCACGGACCACCTAAGCTCCGTTTGAAGTTTGAGGGGACAAGACAAGCAAGCAGCCCCAGTCTCGGTGCCTCTGTGCGAGCAGTGCCATGGGCAGATGAGGCTGAGCAACAGCTTTCCAGGCTAGCTCTTTCTGCCTGCGAGCTATCTGCAGACGTTCGCATTTTCGGAGCAGGGCTGCCGGAGGCGCCCGGCACGGACCACCTAAGTTACGTTTGAAGTTTGAGGGGGCAAGACAAGCAAGCAGCCCCAGTCTCTGTGCCTCTGTGCGAGCAGTGCCATGGGCAGATGAGGCTGAGCAACAGCTTTCCAGGCTAGCTCTTTCTGCCTGCGAGCTATCTGCAGACGTTCGCATTTTCGGAGCAGGGCTGCCGGAGGCGCCCGGCACGGACCACCTAAGTTACGTTTGAAGTTTGAGGGGACAAGACAAGCAAGCAGCCCCAGTCTCTGTGCCTCTGTGCGAGCAGTGCCATGGGCAGATGAGGCTGAGCAACAGCTTTCCAGGCTAGCTCTTTCTGCCTGCGAGCTATCTGCAGACGTTCGCATTTTCGGAGCAGGGCTGCCGGAGGCGCCCGGCACGGACCACCTAAGCTACGTTTGAAGTTTGAGGGGACAAAACAAGCAAGCAGCCCCAGTCTCTGTGCCTCTGTGCGAGCAGTGCCATGGGCAGATGAGGCTGAGCAACAGCTTTCCAGGCTAGCTCTTTCTGCCTGCGAGCTATCTGCAGACGTTCGCATTTTCGGAGCAGGGCTGCCGGAGGCGCCCGGCACGGACCACCTAAGCTACGTTTGAAGTTTGAGGGGACAAGACAAGCAAGCAGCCCCAGTCTCTGTGCCTCTGTGCGAGCAGTGCCATGGGCAGATGAGGCTGAGCAACAGCTTTCCAGGCTAGCTCTTTCTGCCTGCGAGCTATCTGCAGACGTTTGCATTTTCGGAGCAGGGCTGCCGGAGGCGCCCGGCACGGACCACCTAAGCTACGTTTGAAGTTTGAGGGGGCAAAACAAGCAAGCAGCCCCAGTCTCTGTGCCTCTGTGCGAGCAGTGCCATGGGCAGATGAGGCTGAGCAACAGCTTTCCAGGCTAGCTCTTTCTGCCTGCGAGCTATCTGCAGACGTTCGCATTTTTGGAGCAGGGCTGTCGGAGGCGCCCGGTACGGACCACCTAAGCTACGTTTGAAGTTTGAGGGGGCAAGACAAGGAAGCAGCCCCAGTCTCTGTGCCTCTGTGCGAGCAGTGCCATGGGCAGATGAGGCTGAGCAACAGCTTTCCAGGCTAGCTCTTTCTGCCTGCGAGCTATCTGCAGACGTTTGGATTTTTGGAGCAGGGCTGCCGGAGGCGCCCGGCACAGACCACCTAAGCTACATTTGAAGTTTGAGGGGGCAAGACAAGCAAGCAGCCCCAGTCTCTGTGCCTCTGTGCGAGCAGTGCCATGGGCAGATGAGGCTGAGCAACAGCTTTCCAGGCTAGCTCTTTCTGCCTGCGAGCTATCTGCAGATGTTCGCATTTTCGGAGCAGGGCTGCCGGACGCGCCCGGCACGGACCACCTAAGCTACGTTTGAAGTTTGAGGGGACAAGACAAGCAAGCAGCCCCAGTCTCTGTGCCTCTGTGCGAGCAGTGCCATGGGCAGATGAGGCTGAGCAACAGCTTTCCAGGCTAGCTCTTTCTGCCTGCGAGCTATCTGCAGACGTTTGCATTTTCGGAGCAGGGCTGCCGGAGGCGCCCGGCACGGACCACCTAAGCTACGTTTGAAGTTTGAGGGGACAAGACAAGCAAGCAGCCCCAGTCTCTGTGCCTCTGTGCGAGCAGTGCCATGGGCAGATGAGGCTGAGCAACAGCTTTCCAGGCTAGCTCTTTCTGGCTGCGAGCTATATGCAGACGTTTGCATTTTCGGAGCAGGGCTGCCGGAAGCGCCCGGCACGGACCACCTAAGCTACGTTTGAAGTTTAAGGGGACAAGACAAGCAAGCAGCCCCAGTCTCTGTGCCTCTGTGCGAGCAGTGCCATGGGCAGATGAGGCTGAGCAACAGCTTTCCAGGCTAGCTCTTTCTGCCTGCGAGCTACCTGCAGACGTTCGCATTTTTGGAGCAGGGCTGCCGGAGGCGCCCGGCACGGACCACCTAAGCTACGTTTGAAGTTTGAGGGGACAAGACAAGCAAGCAGCCCCAGTCTCTGTGCCTCTGTGCGAGCAGTGCCATGGGCAGATGAGGCTGAGCAACAGCTTTCCAGGCTAGCTCTTTCTGCCTGCGAGCTATCTGCAGACGTTCGCATTTTCGGAGCAGGGCTGCCGGATGCGCCCGGCACGGACCACCTAAGCTACGTTTGAAGTTTGAGGGGACAAGACAAGCAAGCAGCCCCAGTCTCTGTGCCTCTGTGCGAGCAGTGCCATGGGCAGATGAGGCTGAGCAACAGCTTTCCAGGCTAGCTCTTTCTGCCTGCGAGCTATCTGCAGACGTTCGCATTTTCGGAGCAGGGCTGCCGGAGGCGCCCGGCACGGACCACCTAAGCTACGTTTGAAGTTTGAGGGAGCAAGACAAGCAAGCAGCCCCAGTCTCTGTGCCTCTGTGCGAGCAGTGCCATGGGCAGATGAGGCTGAGCAGCAGCTTTCCAGGCTAGCTCTTTCTGGCTGCGAGCTATATGCAGACGTTTGCATTTTCGGAGCAGGGCTGCCGGAAGCGCCCGGCACGGACCACCTAAGCTACGTTTGAAGTTTAAGGGGACAAGACAAGCAAGCAGCCCCAGTCTCTGTGCCTCTGTGCGAGCAGTGCCATGGGCAGATGAGGCTGAGCAACAGCTTTCCAGGCTAGCTCTTTCTGCCTGCGAGCTACCTGCAGACGTTCGCATTTTTGGAGCAGGGCTGCCGGATGCGCCCGGCACGGACCACCTAAGCTACGTTTGAAGTTTGAGGGGACAAGACAAGCAAGCAGCCCCAGTCTCTGTGCCTCTGTGCGAGCAGTGCCATGGGCAGATGAGGCTGAGCAACAGCTTTCCAGGCTAGCTCTTTCTGCCTGCGAGCTATCTGCAGACGTTCGCATTTTCGGAGCAGGGCTGCCGGATGCGCCCGGCACGGACCACCTAAGCTACATTTGAAGTTTGAGGGGACAAGACAAGCAAGCAGCCCCAGTCTCTGTGCCTCTGTGCGAGCAGTGCCATGGGCAGATGAGGCTGAGCAACAGCTTTCCAGGCTAGCTCTTTCTGCCTGCGAGCTATCTGCAGACGTTTGGATTTTCGGAGCAGGGCTGCCGGAGGCGCCTGGCACGGACCACCTAAGCTACGTTTGAAGTTTGAGGGGACAAGACAAGCAAGCAGCCCCAGTCTCTGTGCCTCTGTGCGAGCAGTGCCATGGGCAGATGAGGCTGAGCAACAGCTTTCCAGGCTAGCTCTTTCTGCCTGCGAGCTATCTGCAGACGTTTGCATTTTCGGAGCAGGGCTGCCGGAGGCGCCCGGCACGGACCACCTAAGCTACGTTTGAAGTTTGAGGGGACAAGACAAGCAAGCAGCCCCAGTCTCTGTGCCTCTGTGCGAGCAGTGCCATGGGCAGATGAGGCTGAGCAACAGCTTTCCAGGCTAGCTCTTTCTGCCTGCGAGCTATCTGCAGACGTTTGGATTTTCGGAGCAGGGCTGCCGGAGGCGCCTGGCACGGACCACCTAAGCTACGTTTGAAGTTTGAGGGGACAAGACAAGCAAGCAGCCCCAGTCTCTGTGCCTCTGTGCGAGCAGTGCCATGGGCAGATGAGGCTGAGCAACAGCTTACCAGGCTAGCTCTTTCTGCCTGCGAGCTATCTGCAGACGTTCGCATTTTTGGAGCAGGGATGCCGGAGGTGCCCGGCACAGACCACCTAAGCTACATTTGAAGTTTGAGGGGGCAAGACAAGCAAGCAGCCCCAGTCTCTGTGCCTCTGTGCGAGCAGTGCCATGGGCAGATGAGGCTGAGCAACAGCTTTCCAGGCTAGCTCTTTCTGCCTGCGAGCTACCTGCAGACGTTCGCATTTTCGGAGCAGGGCTGCCGGATGCGCCCGGCACGGACCACGTAAGCTACGTTTGAAGTTTGAGGGGACAAGACAAGCAAGCAGCCCCAGTCTCTGTGCCTCTGCGCGAGCAGTGCCATGGGCAGATGAGGCTGAGCAACAGCTTTCCAGGCTAGCTCTTTCTGCCTGCGAGCTACCTGCAGACGTTCGCATTTTCGGAGCAGGGCTGCCGGATGCGCCCGGCACGGACCACCTAAGCTACGTTTGAAGTTTGAGGGGGCAAGACAAGCAAGCAGCCCCAGTCTCTGTGCCTCTGTGCGAGCAGTGCCATGGGCAGATGAGGCTGAGCAACAGCTTTCCAGGCTAGCTCTTTCTGCCTGCGAGCTACCTGCAGATGTTCGCATTTTCGGAGCAGGGCTGCCGGATGCGCCTGGCACGGACCACCTAAGCTACGTTTGAAGTTTGAGGGGGCAAGACAAGCAAGCAGCCCCAGTCTCTGTGCCTCTGTGCGAGCAGTGCCATGGGCAGATGAGGCTGAGCAACAGCTTTCCAGGCTAGCTCTTTCTGCCTGCGAGCTACCTGCAGACGTTCGCATTTTCGGAGCAGGGCTGCCGGATGCGCCCGGCACGGACCACCTAAGCTACGTTTGAAGTTTGAGGGGGCAAGACAAGCAAGCAGCCCCAGTCTCTGTGCCTCTGTGCGAGCAGTGCCATGGGCAGATGAGGCTGAGCAACAGCTTTCCAGGCTAGCTCTTTCTGCCTGTGAGCTATCTGCAGACGTTTGCATTTTCGGAGCAGGGCTGCCGGAGGCGCCCGGCACGGACCAGCTAAGCTACGTTTGAAGTTTGAGGGGACAAGACAAGCAAGCAGCCCCAGTCTCTGTGCCTCTGTGCGAGCAGTGCCATGGGCAGATGAGGCTGAGCAACAGCTTTCCAGGCTAGCTCTTTCTGCCTGCGAGCTATCTGCAGACGTTTGCATTTTCGGAGCAGGGCTGCCGGAGGCGCTCAGCACGGACCACCTAAGCTACGTTTGAAGTTTAAGGGGACAAGACAAGCAAGCAGCCCCAGTCTCTGTGCCTCTGTGCGAGCAGTGCCATGGGCAGATGAGGCTGAGCAACAGCTTTCCAGGCTAGCTCTTTCTGCCTGCGAGCTACCTGCAGACGTTCGCATTTTCGGAGCAGGGCTGCCGGAAGCGCCCGGCACGGACCACGTAAGCTACGTTTGAAGTTTGAGGGGGCAAGACAAGCAAGCAGCCCCAGTCTCTGTGCCTCTGCGCGAGCAGTGCCATGGGCAGATGAGGCTGAGCAACAGCTTTCCAGGCTAGCTCTTTCTGCCTGCGAGCTATCTGCAGACGTTCGCATTTTTGGAGCAGGGCTGCCGGATGCGCCCGGCACGGACCACCTAAGCTACGTTTGAAGTTTGAGGGGACAAGACAAGCAAGCAGCCCCAGTCTCTGTGCCTCTGTGCGAGCAGTGCCATGGGCAGATGAGGCTGAGCAACAGCTTTCCAGGCTAGCTCTTTCTGCCTGCGAGCTATCTGCAGACGTTCGCATTTTCAGAGCAGGGCTGCCAGAGGCGCCCGGCACGGACCACCTAAGCTACGTTTGAAGTTTGAGGGGACAAGACAAGCAAGCAGCCCCAGTCTCTGTGCCTCTGTGCGAGCAGTGCCATGGGCAGATGAGGCTGAGCAACAGCTTTCCAGGCTAGCTCTTTCTGCCTGCGAGCTACCTGCAGACGTTTGCATTTTCGGAGCAGGGCTGCCGGATGCGCCCGGCACGGACCACCTAAGCTACGTTTGAAGTTTGAGGGGACAAGACAAGCAAGCAGCCCCAGTCTCTGTGCCTCTGTGCGAGCAGTGCCATGGGCAGATGAGGCTGAGCAACAGCTTACCAGGCTAGCTCTTTCTGCCTGCGAGCTATCTGCAGACGTTTGCATTTTTGGAGAGGGGATGCCGGAGGCGCCCGGCACGGACCACCTAAGCTACATTTGAAGTTTGAGGGGGCAAGACAAGCAAGCAGCCCCAGTCTCTGTGCCTCTGTGCGAGCAGTGCCATGGGCAGATGAGGCTGAGCAACAGCTTTCCAGGCTAGCTCTTTCTGCCTGCGAGCTACCTGCAGACGTTCGCATTTTCGGAGCAGGGCTGCCGGATGCGCCCGGCACGGACCACCTAAGCTACGTTTGAAGTTTGAGGGGGCAAGACAAGCAAGCAGCCCCAGTCTCTGTGCCTCTGTGCGAGCAGTGCCATGGGCAGATGAGGCTGAGCAACAGCTTTCCAGGCTAGCTCTTTCTGCCTGCGAGCTATCTGCAGACGTTCGCATTTTCGGAGCAGGGCTGCCGGAAGCGCCCGGCACGGACCACCTAAGCTACGTTTGAAGTTTAAGGGGACAAGACAAGCAAGCAGGCCCAGTCTCTGTGCCTCTGTGCGAGCAGTGCCATGGGCAGATGAGGCTGAGCAACAGCTTTCCAGGCTAGCTCTTTCTGCCTGCGAGCTACCTGCAGACGTTCGCATTTTTGGAGCAGGGCTGCCGGATGCGCCCGGCACGGACCACCTAAGCTACGTTTGAAGTTTGAGGGGACAAGACAAGCAAGTAGCCCCAGTCTCTGTGCCTCTGTGCGAGCAGTGCCATGGGCAGATGAGGCTGAGCAACAGCTTTCCAGGCTAGCTCTTTCTGCCTGCGAGCTATCTGCAGACGTTCGCATTTTCGGAGCAGGGCTGCCGGAGGCGCTCAGCACGGACCACCTAAGCTACGTTTGAAGTTTAAAGGGACAAAACAAGCAAGCAGCCCCAGTCTCTGTGCCTCTGTGCGAGCAGTGCCATGGGCAGATGAGGCTGAGCAAAAGCTTTCCAGGCTAGCTCTTTCTGCCTGCGAGCTATCTGCAGACGTTTGCATTTTTGGAGCAGGGCTGCCGGATGCGCCCGGCACGGACCACCTAAGCTACATTTGAAGTTTGAGGGGACAAGACAAGCAAGCAGCCCCAGTCTCTGTGCCTCTGTGCGAGCAGTGCCATGGGCAGATGAGGCTGAGCAACAGCTTTCCAGGCTAGCTCTTTCTGCCTGCGAGCTATCTGCAGACGTTCGCATTTTCGGAGCAGGGCTGCCGGATGCGCCCGGCACGGACCACCTAAGCTACGTTTGAAGTTTGAGGGGACAAGACAAGCAAGCAGCCCCAGTCTCTGTGCCTCTGTGCGAGCAGTGCCATGGGCAGATGAGGCTGAGCAACAGCTTTCCAGGCTAGCTCTTTCTGCCTGCGAGCTATCTGCAGACGTTCGCATTTTCGGAGCAGGGCTGCCGGAGGCGCCTGGCACGGACCACCTAAGCTACGTTTGAAGTTTGAGGGGACAAGACAAGCAAGCAGCCCCAGTCTCTGTGCCTCTGTGCGAGCAGTGCCATGGGCAGATGAGGCTGAGCAACAGCTTTCCAGGCTAGCTCTTTCTGCCTGCGAGCTATCTGCAGACGTTCGCATTTTTGGAGCAGGGCTGCCGGATGCGCCCGGCACGGACCACCTAAGCTACGTTTGAAGTTTGAGGGGACAAGACAAGCAAGCAGCCCCAGTCTCTGTGCCTCTGTGCGAGCAGTGCCATGGGCAGATGAGGCTGAGCAACAGCTTTCCAGGCTAGCTCTTTCTGCCTGCGAGCTATCTGCAGACGTTTGCATTTTCGGAGCAGGGCTGCCGGAGGCGCCCGGCACAGACCACCTAAGCTACATTTGAAGTTTGAGGGGACAAGACAAGCAAGCAGCCCCAGTCTCTGTGCCTCTGTGCGAGCAGTGCCATGGGCAGATGAGGCTGAGCAACAGCTTTCCAGGCTAGCTCTTTCTGCCTGCGATCTATCTGCAGACGTTCGCATTTTTGGAGCAGGGCTGCCGGAGGCGCCCGGCACAGACCACCTAAGATACCTTTGAAGTTTGAGGGGACAAGACAAGCAAGCAGCCCCAGTCTCTGTGCCTCTGTGCGAGCAGTGCCATGGGCAGATGAGGCTGAGCAACAGCTTTCCAGGCTAGCTCTTTCTGCCTGCGAGCTATCTGCAGACGTTCGCATTTTCGGAGCAGGGCTGCCGGAGGCGCCCGGCACAGACCACCTAAGCTACATTTGAAGTTTGAGGGGACAAGACAAGCAAGCAGCCCCAGTCTCTGTGCCTCTGTGCGAGCAGTGCCATGGGCAGATGAGGCTGAGCAACAGCTTTCCAGGCTAGCTCTTTCTGCCTGCGAGCTATCTGCAGACGTTCGCATTTTCGGAGCAGGGCTGCCGGAGGCGCCCGGCACGGACCACCTAAGCTACATTTGAAGTTTGAGGGGACAAGACAAGCAAGCAGCCCCAGTCTCTGTGCCTCTGTGCGAGCAGTGCCATGGGCAGATGAGGCTGAGCAACAGCTTTCCAGGCTAGCTCTTTCTGCCTGCGAGCTATCTGCAGACGTTCGCATTTTTGGAGCAGGGCTGCCGGAGGCGCCCGGCACAGACCACCTAAGCTACATTTGAAGTTTGAGGGGACAAGACAAGCAAGCAGCCCCAGTCTCTGTGCCTCTGTGCGAGCAGTGCCATGGGCAGATGAGGCTGAGCAACAGCTTTCCAGGCTAGCTCTTTCTGCCTGCGAGCTATCTGCAGACGTTCGCATTTTCGGAGCAGGGCTGCCGGAGGCGCCCGGCACGGACCACCTAAGCTACATTTGAAGTTTGAGGGGACAAGACAAGCAAGCAGCCCCAGTCTCTGTGCCTCTGTGCGAGCAGTGCCATGGGCAGATGAGGCTGAGCAACAGCTTTCCAGGCTAGCTCTTTCTGCCTGCGAGCTATCTGCAGACGTTCGCATTTTTGGAGCAGGGCTGCCGGAGGCGCCTGACACGGACCACCTAAGCTACGTTTGAAGTTTGAGGAGGCAAAACAAGCAAGCAGCCCCAGTCTCTGTGCCTCTGTGCGAGCAGTGCCATGGGCAGATGAGGCTGAGCAACAGCTTTCCAGGCTAGCTCTTTCTGCCTGCGAGCTATCTGCAGACGTTTGCATTTTCGGAGCAGGGCTGACGGAGGCGCCCGGCACGGACCACCTAAGCTACGTTTGAAGTTTGAGGGGGCAAGACAAGCAAGCAGCCCCAGTCTCTGTGCCTCTGTGCGAGCAGTGCCATGGGCAGATGAGGCTGAGCAACAGCTTTCCAGGCTAGCTCTTTCTGCCTGCGAGCTATCTGCAGACGTTTGCATTTTCGGAGCAGGGCTGCCGGAGGCGCCCGGCATGGACCACCTAAGCTACATTTGAAGTTTGAGGGGGCAAGACAAGCAAGCAGCCCCAGTCTCTGTGCCTCTGTGCGAGCAGTGCCATGGGCAGATGAGGCTGAGCAACAGCTTTCCAGGCTAGCTCTTTCTGCCTGCGAGCTATCTGCAGACGTTTGGATTTTCGGAGCAGGGCTGCCGGAGGCGCCCGGCATGGACCACCTAAGATACGTTTGAAGTTTGAGGGGACAAGACAAGCAAGCAGCCCCAGTCTCTGTGCCTCTGTGCGAGCAGTGCCATGGGCAGATGAGGCTGAGCAACAGCTTTCCAGGCTAGCTCTTTCTGCCTGCGAGCTATCTGCAGACGTTCGCATTTTCGGAGCAGGGCTGCCGGAGGCGCCTGACACGGACCACCTAAGATACGTTTGAAGTTTGAGGGGGCAAAACAAGCAAGCAGCCCCAGTCTCTGTGCCTCTGTGCGAGCAGTGCCATGGGCAGATGAGGCTGAGCAACAGCTTTCCAGGCTAGCTCTTTCTGCCTGCGAGCTATCTGCAGACGTTTGCATTTTCGGAGCAGGGCTGCCGGAGGCGCCCGGCACAGACCACCTAAGCTACGTTTGAAGTTTGAGGGGACAAGACAAGCAAGCAGCCCCAGTCTCTGTGCCTCTGTGCGAGCAGTGCCATGGGCAGATGAGGCTGAGCAACAGCTTTCCAGGCTAGCTCTTTCTGCCTGCGAGCTATCTGCAGACGTTTGCATTTTCGGAGCAGGGCTGCCGGAGGCGCCCGGCACAGACCACCTAAGCTACGTTTGAAGTTTGAGGGGACAAGACAAGCAAGCAGCCCCAGTCTCTGTGCCTCTGTGCAAGCAGTGCCATGGGCAGATGAGGCTGAGCAACAGCTTTCCAGGCTAGCTCTTTCTGCCTGCGAGCTATCTGCAGACGTTTGCATTTTCGGAGCAGGGCTGCCGGAGGCGCCCGGCACAGACCACCTAAGCTACGTTTGAAGTTTGAGGGGACAAGACAAGCAAGCAGCCCCAGTCTCTGTGCCTCTGTGCGAGCAGTGCCATGGGCAGATGAGGCTGAGCAACAGCTTTCCAGGCTAGCTCTTTCTGCCTGCGAGCTATCTGCAGACGTTTGCATTTTCGGAGCAGGGCTGCCGGAGGCGCCCGGCACGGACCACCTAAGCTACGTTTGAAGTTTGAGGGGACAAGACAAGCAAGCAGCCCCAGTCTCTGTGCCTCTGTGCGAGCAGTGCCATGGGCAGATGAGGCTGAGCAACAGCTTTCCAGGCTAGCTCTTTCTGCCTGTGAGCTATCTGCAGACGTTCGCATTTTCGGAGCAGGGCTGCCGGAGGCGCCCGGCACAGACCACCTAAGCTACGTTTGAAGTTTGAGGGGACAAGACAAGCAAGCAGCCCCAGTCTCTGTGCCTCTGTGCGAGCAGTGCCATGGGCAGATGAGGCTGAGCAACAGCTTTCCAGGCTAGCTCTTTCTGCCTGCGAGCTATCTGCAGACGTTCGCATTTTTGGAGCAGGGCTGCCGGAGGCGCCCGGCACGGACCACCTAAGCTACATTTGAAGTTTGAGGGGACAAGACAAGCAAGCAGCCCCAGTCTCTGTGCCTCTGTGCGAGCAGTGCCATGGGCAGATGAGGCTGAGCAACAGCTTTCCAGGCTAGCTCTTTCTGCCTGCGAGCTATCTGCAGACGTTCGCATTTTTGGAGCAGGGCTGCCGGAGGCGCCCGGCACAGACCACCTAAGCTCCGTATGAAGTTTGAGGGGACAAGACAAGCAAGCAGCCCCAGTCTCTGTGCCTCTGTGCGAGCAGTGCCATGGGCAGATGAGGCTGAGCAACAGCTTTCCAGGCTAGCTCTTTCTGCCTGCGAGCTATCTGCAGACGTTCGCATTTTCGGAGCAGGGCTGCCGGAGGCGCCCGGCACAGACCACCTAAGCTACGTTTGAAGTTTGAGGGGACAAGACAAGCAAGCAGCCCCAGTCTCTGTGCCTCTGTGCGAGCAGTGCCATGGGCAGATGAGGCTGAGCAACAGCTTTCCAGGCTAGCTCTTTCTGCCTGCGAGCTATCTGCAGACGTTCGCATTTTCGGAGCAGGGCTGCCGGAGGCGCCCGGCACAGACCACCTAAGCTACATTTGAAGTTTGAGGGGGCAAGACAAGCAAGCAGCCCCAGTCTCTGTGCCTCTGTGCGAGCAGTGCCATGGGCAGATGAGGCTGAGCAACAGCTTTCCAGGCTAGCTCTTTCTGCCTGCGAGCTATCTGCAGACGTTCGCATTTTTGGAGCAGGGCTGCCGGAGGCGCCCGGCACAGACCACCTAAGCTACGTTTGAAGTTTGAGGGGACAAGACAAGCAAGCAGCCCCAGTCTCTGTGCCTCTGTGCGAGCAGTGCCATGGGCAGATGAGGCTGAGCAACAGCTTTCCAGGCTAGCTCTTTCTGCCTGCGAGCTATCTGCAGACGTTTGCATTTTCGGAGCAGGGCTGCCGGAGGCGCCCGGCACGGACCACCTAAGCTACATTTGAAGTTTGAGGGGACAAGACAAGCAAGCAGCCCCAGTCTCTGTGCCTCTGTGCGAGCAGTGCCATGGGCAGATGAGGCTGAGCAACAGCTTTCCAGGCTAGCTCTTTCTGCCTGCGAGCTATCTGCAGACGTTCGCATTTTCGGAGCAGGGCTGCCGGATGCGCCCGGCACGGACCACCTAAGCTACGTTTGAAGGTTGAGGGGACAAGACAAGCAAGCAGCCCCAGTCTCTGTGCCTCTGTGCGAGCAGTGCCATGGGCAGATGAGGCTGAGCAACAGCTTTCCAGGCTAGCTCTTTCTGCCTGCGAGCTATCTGCAGACGTTTGCATTTTCGGAGCAGGGCTGACGGAGGCGCCCGGCACGGACCACCTAAGTTACGTTTGAAGTTTGAGGGGGCAAGACAAGCAAGCAGCCCCAGTCTCTGTGCCTCTGTGCAAGCAGTGCCATGGGCAGATGAGGCTGAGCAACAGCTTTCCAGGCTAGCTCTTTCTGCCTGCGAGCTATCTGCAGACGTTTGCATTTTCGGAGCAGGGCTGCCGGAGGCGCCCGGCACAGACCACCTAAGCTACGTTTGAAGTTTGAGGGGGCAAGACAAGCAAGCAGCCCCAGTCTCTGTGCCTCTGTGCGAGCAGTGCCATGGGCAGATGAGGCTGAGCAACAGCTTTCCAGGCTAGCTCTTTCTGCCTGCGAGCTATCTGCAGACGTTTGCATTTTTGGAGCAGGGCTGCCGGAGGCGCCCGGCACGGACCACCTAAGCTACGTTTGAAGTTTGAGGGGACAAGACAAGCAAGCAGCCCCAGTCTCTGTGCCTCTGTGCGAGCAGTGCCATGGGCAGATGAGGCTGAGCAACAGCTTTCCAGGCTAGCTCTTTCTGCCTGCGAGCTATCTGCAGACGTTCGCATTTTCGGAGCAGGGCTGCCGGAGGCGCCCGGCACAGACCACCTAAGCTACGTTTGAAGTTTGAGGGGACAAGACAAGCAAGCAGCCCCAGTCTCTGTGCCTCTGTGCGAGCAGTGCCATGGGCAGATGAGGCTGAGCAACAGCTTTCCAGGCTAGCTCTTTCTGCCTGCGAGCTATCTGCAGACGTTCGCATTTTCGGAGCAGGGCTGCCGGAGGCGCCCGGCACAGACCACCTAAGCTACATTTGAAGTTTGAGGGGGCAAGACAAGCAAGCAGCCCCAGTCTCTGTGCCTCTGTGCGAGCAGTGCCATGGGCAGATGAGGCTGAGCAACAGCTTTCCAGGCTAGCTCTTTCTGCCTGCGAGCTATCTGCAGACGTTCGCATTTTTGGAGCAGGGCTGCCGGAGGCGCCCGGCACAGACCACCTAAGCTACGTTTGAAGTTTGAGGGGACAAGACAAGCAAGCAGCCCCAGTCTCTGTGCCTCTGTGCGAGCAGTGCCATGGGCAGATGAGGCTGAGCAACAGCTTTCCAGGCTAGCTCTTTCTGCCTGCGAGCTATCTGCAGACGTTTGCATTTTCGGAGCAGGGCTGCCGGAGGCGCCCGGCACGGACCACCTAAGCTACATTTGAAGTTTGAGGGGACAAGACAAGCAAGCAGCCCCAGTCTCTGTGCCTCTGTGCGAGCAGTGCCATGGGCAGATGAGGCTGAGCAACAGCTTTCCAGGCTAGCTCTTTCTGCCTGCGAGCTATCTGCAGACGTTCGCATTTTCGGAGCAGGGCTGCCGGATGCGCCCGGCACGGACCACCTAAGCTACGTTTGAAGGTTGAGGGGACAAGACAAGCAAGCAGCCCCAGTCTCTGTGCCTCTGTGCGAGCAGTGCCATGGGCAGATGAGGCTGAGCAACAGCTTTCCAGGCTAGCTCTTTCTGCCTGCGAGCTATCTGCAGACGTTTGCATTTTCGGAGCAGGGCTGACGGAGGCGCCCGGCACGGACCACCTAAGTTACGTTTGAAGTTTGAGGGGGCAAGACAAGCAAGCAGCCCCAGTCTCTGTGCCTCTGTGCGAGCAGTGCCATGGGCAGATGAGGCTGAGCAACAGCTTTCCAGGCTAGCTCTTTCTGCCTGCGAGCTATCTGCAGACCTTTGCATTTTCGGAGCAGGGCTGCCGGAGGCGCCCGGCACAGACCACCTAAGATACGTTTGAAGTTTGAGGGGGCAAGACAAGCAAGCAGCCCCAGTCTCTGTGCCTCTGTGCGAGCAGTGCCATGGGCAGATGAGGCTGAGCAACAGCTTTCCAGGCTAGCTCTTTCTGCCTGCGAGCTATCTGCAGACGTTCGCATTTTCGGAGCAGGGCTGCCGGAGGCGCCTGACACGGACCACCTAAGCTACGTTTGAACTTTGAGGGGGCAAAACAAGCAAGCAGCCCCAGTCTCTGTGCCTCTGTGCGAGCAGTGCCATGGGCAGATGAGGCTGAGCAACAGCTTTCCAGGCTAGCTCTTTCTGCCTGCGAGCTATCTGCAGACGTTCGCATTTTCGGAGCAGGGCTGCCGGAGGCGCCCGGCACAGACCACCTAAGCTACGTTTGAAGTTTGAGGGGACAAGACAAGCAAGCAGCCCCAGTCTCTGTGCCTCTGTGCGAGCAGTGCCATGGGCAGATGAGGCTGAGCAACAGCTTTCCAGGCTAGCTCTTTCTGCCTGCGAGCTATCTGCAGACGTTCGCATTTTTGGAGCAGGGCTGCCGGAGGCGCCCGGCACGGACTACCTAAGCTACATTTGAAGTTTGAGGGGACAAGACAAGCAAGCAGCCCCAGTCTCTGTGCCTCTGTGCAAGCAGTGCCATGGGCAGATGAGGCTGAGCAACAGCTTTCCAGGCTAGCTCTTTCTGCCTGCGAGCTATCTGCAGACGTTCGCATTTTTGGAGCAGGGCTGCCGGAGGCGCCCGGCACAGACCACCTAAGCTACGTTTGAAGTTTGAGGGGACAAGACAAGCAAGCAGCCCCAGTCTCTGTGCCTCTGTGCGAGCAGTGCCATGGGCAGAAGAGGCTGAGCAACAGCTTTCCAGGCTAGCTCTTTCTGCCTGCGAGCTATCTGCAGACGTTCGCATTTTCGGAGCAGGGCTGCCGGAGGCGCCCGGCACAGACCACCTAAGCTACGTTTGAAGTTTGAGGGGACAAGACAAGCAAGCAGCCCCAGTCTCTGTGCCTCTGTGCGAGCAGTGCCATGGGCAGATGAGGCTGAGCAACAGCTTTCCAGGCTAGCTCTTTCTGCCTGCGAGCTATCTGCAGACGTTCGCATTTTTGGAGCAGGGCTGCCGGAGGCGCCCGGCACGGACCACCTAAGCTACGTTTGAAGTTTGAGGGGACAAGACAAGCAAGCAGCCCCAGTCTCTGTGCCTCTGTGCGAGCAGTGCCATGGGCAGATGAGGCTGAGCAACAGCTTTCCAGGCTAGCTCTTTCTGCCTGCGAGCTATCTGCAGACGTTCGCATTTTCGGAGCAGGGCTGCCGGAGGCGCCCGGCACGGACCACCTAAGTTACGTTTGAAGTTTGAGGGGGCAAAACAAGCAAGCAGCCCCAGTCTCTGTGCCTCTGTGCGAGCAGTGCCATGGGCAGATGAGGCTGAGCAACAGCTTTCCAGGCTAGCTCTTTCTGCCTGCGAGCTATCTGCAGACGTTCGCATTTTCGGAGCAGGGCTGCCGGAGGCGCCCGGCATGGACCACCTAAGATACATTTGAAGTTTGAAGGGAAAAGACAAGCAAGCAGCCCCAGTCTCTGTGCCTCTGTGCGAGCAGTGCCATGGGCAGATGAGGCTGAGCAACAGCTTTCCAGGCTAGCTCTTTCTGCCTGCGAGCTATCTGCAGACGTTCGCATTTTCGGAGCAGGGCTGCCGGAGGCGCCCGGCACGGACCACCTAAGCTACATTTGAAGTTTGAGGGGACAAGACAAGCAAGCAGCCCCAGTCTCTGTGCCTCTGTGCGAGCAGTGCCATGGGCAGATGAGGCTGAGCAACAGCTTTCCAGGCTAGCTCTTTCTGCCTGCGAGCTATCTGCAGACGTTCGCATTTTCGGAGCAGGGCTGCCGGAGGCGCCTGACACGGACCACCTAAGCTACGTTTGAAGTTTGAGGGGGCAAAACAAGCAAGCAGCCCCAGTCTCTGTGCCTCTGTGCGAGCAGTGCCATGGGCAGATGAGGCTGAGCAACAGCTTTCCAGGCTAGCTCTTTCTGCCTGCGAGCTATCTGCAGACGTTCGCATTTTTGGAGCAGGGCTGCCGGAGGCGCCCGGCACAGACCACCTAAGCTACGTTTGAAGTTTGAGGGGACAAGACAAGCAAGCAGCCCCAGTCTCTGTGCCTCTGTGCGAGCAGTGCCATGGGCAGATGAGGCTGAGCAACAGCTTTCCAGGCTAGCTCTTTCTGCCTGCGAGCTATCTGCAGACGTTTGCATTTTCGGAGCAGGGCTGCCGGAGGCGCCCGGCACGGACCACCTAAGCTACATTTGAAGTTTGAGGGGACAAGACAAGCAAGCAGCCCCAGTCTCTGTGCCTCTGTGCAAGCAGTGCCATGGGCAGATGAGGCTGAGCAACAGCTTTCCAGGCTAGCTCTTTCTGCCTGCGAGCTATCTGCAGACGTTCGCATTTTTGGAGCAGGGCTGCCGGAGGCGCCCGGCACAGACCACCTAAGCTACGTTTGAAGTTTGAGGGGACAAGACAAGCAAGCAGCCCCAGTCTCTGTGCCTCTGTGCGAGCAGTGCCATGGGCAGATGAGGCTGAGCAACAGCTTTCCAGGCTAGCTCTTTCTGCCTGCGAGCTATCTGCAGACGTTCGCATTTTTGGAGCAGGGCTGCCGGAGGCGCCCGGCACAGACCACCTAAGCTACGTTTGAAGTTTGAGGGGACAAGACAAGCAAGCAGCCCCAGTCTCTGTGCCTCTGTGCGAGCAGTGCCATGGGCAGATGAGGCTGAGCAACAGCTTTCCAGGCTAGCTCTTTCTGCCTGCGAGCTATCTGCAGACGTTCGCATTTTCGGAGCAGGGCTGCCGGAGGCGCCCGGCACGGACCACCTAAGCTACATTTGAAGTTTGAGGGGACAAGACAAGCAAGCAGCCCCAGTCTCTGTGCCTCTGTGCGAGCAGTGCCATGGGCAGATGAGGCTGAGCAACAGCTTTCCAGGCTAGCTCTTTCTGCCTGCGAGCTATCTGCAGACGTTCGCATTTTCGGAGCAGGGCTGCCGGATGCGCCCGGCACGGACCACCTAAGCTACGTTTGAAGGCTGAGGGGACAAGACAAGCAAGCAGCCCCAGTCTCTGTGCCTCTGTGCGAGCAGTGCCATGGGCAGATGAGGCTGAGCAACAGCTTTCCAGGCTAGCTCTTTCTGCCTGCGAGCTATCTGCAGACGTTTGCATTTTCGGAGCAGGGCTGACGGAGGCGCCCGGCACGGACCACCTAAGCTACGTTTGAAGTTTGAGGGGGCAAGACAAGCAAGCAGCCCCAGTCTCTGTGCCTCTGTGCGAGCAGTGCCATGGGCAGATGAGGCTGAGCAACAGCTTTCCAGGCTAGCTCTTTCTGCCTGCGAGCTATCTGCAGACGTTTGCATTTTCGGAGCAGGGCTGCCGGAGGCGCCCGGCATGGACCACCTAAGCTACGTTTGAAGTTTGAGGGGGCAAGACAAGCAAGCAGCCCCAGTCTCTGTGCCTCTGTGCGAGCAGTGCCATGGGCAGATGAGGCTGAGCAACAGCTTTCCAGGCTAGCTCTTTCTGCCTGCGAGCTATCTGCAGACGTTTGCATTTTCGGAGCAGGGCTGCCGGAGGCGCCCGGCATGGACCACCTAAGATACGTTTGAAGTTTGAGGGGACAAGACAAGCAAGCAGCCCCAGTCTCTGTGCCTCTGTGCGAGCAGTGCCATGGGCAGATGAGGCTGAGCAACAGCTTTCCAGGCTAGCTCTTTCTGCCTGCGAGCTATCTGCAGACGTTCGCATTTTCGGAGCAGGGCTGCCGGAGGCGCCCGGCACGGACCACCTAAGCTACGTTTGAAGTTTGAGGGGACAAGACAAGCAAGCAGCCCCAGTCTCTGTGCCTCTGTGCGAGCAGTGCCATGGGCAGATGAGGCTGAGCAACAGCTTTCCAGGCTAGCTCTTTCTGCCTGCGAGCTATCTGCAGACGTTTGCATTTTCGGAGCAGGGCTGACGGAGGCGCCCGGCACGGACCACCTAAGCTACGTTTGAAGTTTGAGGGGGCAAGACAAGCAAGCAGCCCCAGTCTCTGTGCCTCTGTGCGAGCAGTGCCATGGGCAGATGAGGCTGAGCAACAGCTTTCCAGGCTAGCTCTTTCTGCCTGCGAGCTATCTGCAGACGTTTGCATTTTCGGAGCAGGGCTGCCGGAGGCGCCCGGCATGGACCACCTAAGCTACGTTTGAAGTTTGAGGGGGCAAGACAAGCAAGCAGCCCCAGTCTCTGTGCCTCTGTGCGAGCAGTGCCATGGGCAGATGAGGCTGAGCAACAGCTTTCCAGGCTAGCTCTTTCTGCCTGCGAGCTATCTGCAGACGTTTGGATTTTCGGAGCAGGGCTGCCGGAGGCGCCCGGCATGGACCACCTAAGATACGTTTGAAGTTTGAGGGGACAAGACAAGCAAGCAGCCCCAGTCTCTGTGCCTCTGTGCGAGCAGTGCCATGGGCAGATGAGGCTGAGCAACAGCTTTCCAGGCTAGCTCTTTCTGCCTGCGAGCTATCTGCAGACGTTTGCATTTTCGGAGCAGGGCTGCCGGAGGCGCCCGGCACAGACCACCTAAGTTACGTTTGAAGTTTGAGAGGACAAGACAAGCAAGCAGCCCCAGTCTCTGTGCCTCTGTGCGAGCAGTGCCATGGGCAGATGAGGCTGAGCAACAGCTTACCAGGCTAGCTCTTTCTGCCTGCGAGCTATCTGCAGACGTTCGCATTTTCGGAGCAGGGCTGCCGGAGGCGCCCGGCACGGACCACCTAAGCTACGTTTGAAGTTTGAGGGGACAAGACAAGCAAGCAGCCCCAGTCTCTGTGCCTCTGTGCGAGCAGTGCCATGGGCAGATGAGGCTGAGCAACAGCTTTCCAGGCTAGCTCTTTCTGCCTGCGAGCTATCTGCAGACGTTCGCATTTTCGGAGCAGGGCTGCCGGATGCGCCCGGCACGGACCACCTAAGCTCCGTTTGAAGGTTGAGGGGACAAGACAAGCAAGCAGCCCCAGTCTCTGTGCCTCTGTGCGAGCAGTGCCATGGGCAGATGAGGCTGAGCAACAGCTTTCCAGGCTAGCTCTTTCTGCCTGCGAGCTATCTGCAGACGTTCGCATTTTTGGAGCAGGGCTGCCGGAGGCGCCCGGCACAGACCACCTAAGCTACGTTTGAAGTTTGAGGGGACAAGACAAGCAAGCAGCCCCAGTCTCTGTGCCTCTGTGCGAGCAGTGCCATGGGCAGATGAGGCTGAGCAACAGCTTTCCAGGCTAGCTCTTTCTGCCTGCGAGCTATCTGCAGACGTTCGCATTTTCGGAGCAGGGCTGCCGGAGGCGCCCGGCACGGACCACCTAAGCTACATTTGAAGTTTGAGGGGACAAGACAAGCAAGCAGCCCCAGTCTCTGTGCCTCTGTGCGAGCAGTGCCATGGGCAGATGAGGCTGAGCAACAGCTTTCCAGGCTAGCTCTTTCTGCCTGCGAGCTATCTGCAGACGTTTGCATTTTCGGAGCAGGGCTACCGGAGGCGCCCGGCATGGACCACCTAAGATACGTTTGAAGTTTCAGGGGACAAGACAAGCAAGCAGCCCCAGTCTCTGTGCCTCTGTGCGAGCAGTGCCATGGGCAGATGAGGCTGAGCAACAGCTTTCCAGGCTAGCTCTTTCTGCCTGCGAGCTATCTGCAGACGTTCGCATTTTCGGAGCAGGGCTGCCGGAGGCGCCTGACACGGACCACCTAAGCTACTTTTGAAGTTTGAGGGGGCAAAACAAGCAAGCAGCCCCAGTCTCTGTGCCTCTGTGCGAGCAGTGCCATGGGCAGATGAGGCTGAGCAACAGCTTTCCAGGCTAGCTCTTTCTGCCTGCGAGCTATCTGCAGACGTTTGCATTTTCGGAGCAGGGCTGTCGGAGGCGCCCGGCACAGACCACCTAAGCTACGTTTGAAGTTTGAGGGGACAAGACAAGCAAGCAGCCCCAGTCTCTGTGCCTCTGTGCGAGCAGTGCCATGGGCAGATGAGGCTGAGCAACAGCTTTCCAGGCTAGCTCTTTCTGCCTGCGAGCTATCTGCAGACGTTCGCATTTTCGGAGCAGGGCTGCCGGAGGCGCCCGGCACGGACCACCTAAGCTACGTTTGAAGTTTGAGGGGACAAGACAAGCAAGCAGCCCCAGTCTCTGTGCCTCTGTGCGAGCAGTGCCATGGGCAGATGAGGCTGAGCAACAGCTTTCCAGGCTAGCTCTTTCTGCCTGCGAGCTATCTGCAGACGTTCGCATTTTCGGAGCAGGGCTGCCGGAGGCGCCCGGCACGGTCCACCTAAGCTACATTTGAAGTTTGAGGGGACAAGACAAGCAAGCAGCCCCAGTCTCTGTGCCTCTGTGCGAGCAGTGCCATGGGCAGATGAGGCTGAGCAACAGCTTTCCAGGCTAGCTCTTTCTGCCTGCGAGCTATCTGCAGACGTTCGCATTTTTGGAGCAGGGCTGCCGGATGCGCCCGGCACGGACCACCTAAGCTACGTTTGAAGGTTGAGGGGACAAGACAAGCAAGCAGCCCCAGTCTCTGTGCCTCTGTGCGAGCAGTGCCATGGGCAGATGAGGCTGAGCAACAGCTTTCCAGGCTAGCTCTTTCTGCCTGCGAGCTATCTGCAGACGTTCGCATTTTCGGAGCAGGGCTGCCGGAGGCGACCGGCACGGACCACCTAAGTTACGTTTGAAGTTTGAGGGGGCAAGACAAGCAAGCAGCCCCAGTCTCTGTGCCTCTGTGCGAGCAGTGCCATGGGCAGATGAGGCTGAGCAACAGCTTTCCAGGCTAGCTCTTTCTGCCTGCGAGCTATCTGCAGACGTTTGCATTTTCGGAGCAGGGCTGCCGGAGGCGCCCGGCATGGACCACCTAAGTTACGTTTGAAGTTTGAGGGGGCAAGACAAGCAAGCAGCCCCAGTCTCTGTGCCTCTGTGCGAGCAGTGCCATGGGCAGATGAGGCTGAGCAACAGCTTTCCAGGCTAGCTCTTTCTGCCTGCGAGCTATCTGCAGACGTTTGCATTTTCGGAGCAGGGCTGCCGGAGGCGCCCGGCATGGACCACCTAAGATACGTTTGAAGTTTGAGGGGACAAGACAAGCAAGCAGCCCCAGTCTCTGTGCCTCTGTGCGAGCAGTGCCATGGGCAGATGAGGCTGAGCAACAGCTTTCCAGGCTACCTCTTTCTGCCTGCGAGCTATCTGCAGACGTTCGCATTTTTGGAGCAGGGCTGCCGGAGGCGCCCGGCACAGACCACCTAAGCTACGTTTGAAGTTTGAGGGGACAAGACAAGCAAGCAGCCCCAGTCTCTGTGCCTCTGTGCGAGCAGTGCCATGGGCAGATGAGGCTGAGCAACAGCTTTCCAGGCTAGCTCTTTCTGCCTGCGAGCTATCTGCAGACGTTCGCATTTTTGGAGCAGGGCTGCCGGAGGCGCCCGGCACGGACCACCTAAGCTACATTTGAAGTTTGAGGGGACAAGACAAGCAAGCAGCCCCAGTCTCTGTGCCTCTGTGCGAGCAGTGCCATGGGCAGATGAGGCTGAGCAACAGCTTTCCAGGCTAGCTCTTTCTGCCTGCGAGCTATCTGCAGACGTTTGTATTTTCGGAGCAGGGCTGCCGGAGGCGCCCGGCACAGACCACCTAAGCTACGTTTGAAGTTTGAGGGGACAAGACAAGCAAGCAGCCCCAGTCTCTGTGCCTCTGTGCGAGCAGTGCCATGGGCAGATGAGGCTGAGCAACAGCTTTCCAGGCTAGCTCTTTCTGCCTGCGAGCTATCTGCAGACGTTCGCATTTTTGGAGCAGGGCTGCCGGAGGCGCCTGGCACAGACCACCTAAGCTACGTTTGAAGTTTGAGGGGACAAAACAAGCAAGCAGCCCCAGTCTCTGTGCCTCTGTGCGAGCAGTGCCATGGGCAGATGAGGCTGAGCAACAGCTTTCCAGGCTAGCTCTTTCTGCCTGCGAGCTATCTGCAGACGTTCGCATTTTTGGAGCAGGGCTGCCGGAGGCGCCCGGCACGGACCACCTAAGCTACATTTGAAGTTTGAGGGGACAAGACAAGCAAGCAGCCCCAGTCTCTGTGCCTCTGTGCGAGCAGTGCCATGGGCAGATGAGGCTGAGCAACAGCTTTCCAGGCTAGCTCTTTCTGCCTGCGAGCTATCTGCAGACGTTTGCATTTTCGGAGCAGGGCTGCCGGAGGCGCCCGGCACGGACCACCTAAGCTACGTTTGAAGTTTGAGGGGACAAGACAAGCAAGCAGCCCCAGTCTCTGTGCCTCTGTGCGAGCAGTGCCATGGGCAGATGAGGCTGAGCAACAGCTTTCCAGGCTAGCTCTTTCTGCCTGCGAGCTATCTGCAGACGTTCGCATTTTCGGAGCAGGGCTGCCGGAGGCGCCCGGCACGGACCACCTAAGCTCCGTTTGAAGGTTGAGGGGACAAGACAAGCAAGCAGCCCCAGTCTCTGTGCCTCTGTGCGAGCAGTGCCATGGGCAGATGAGGCTGAGCAACAGCTTTCCAGGCTAGCTCTTTCTGCCTGCGAGCTATCTGCAGACGTTCGCATTTTCGGAGCAGGGCTGCCGGAGGCGCCCGGCACGGACCACCTAAGTTACGTTTGAAGTTTGAGGGGGCAAGACAAGGAAGCAGCCCCAGTCTCTGTGCCTCTGTGCGAGCAGTGCCATGGGCAGATGAGGCTGAGCAACAGCTTTCCAGGCTAGCTCTTTCTGCCTGCGAGCTATCTGCAGACGTTTGCATTTTTGGAGCAGGGCTACCGGAGGCGCCCGGCATGGACCACCTAAGATACGTTTGAAGTTTGAGGGGACAAGACAAGCAAGCAGCCCCAGTCTCTGTGCCTCTGTGCGAGCAGTGCCATGGGCAGATGAGGCTGAGCAACAGCTTTCCAGGCTAGCTCTTTCTGCCTGCGAGCTATCTGCAGACGTTCGCATTTTTGGAGCAGGGCTGCCGGAGGCGCCTGACACGGACCACCTAAGCTACTTCTGAAGTTTGAGGGGGCAAAACAAGCAAGCAGCCCCAGTCTCTGTGCCTCTGTGCGAGCAGTGCCATGGGCAGATGAGGCTGAGCAACAGCTTTCCAGGATAGCTCTTTCTGCCTGCGAGCTATCTGCAGACGTTCGCATTTTTGGAGCAGGGCTGCCGGAGGCGCCCGGCACAGACCACCTAAGCTACGTTTGAAGTTTGAGGGGACAAGACAAGCAAGCAGCCCCAGTCTCTGTGCCTCTGTGCGAACAGTGCCATGGGCAGATGAGGCTGAGCAACAGCTTTCCAGGCTAGCTCTTTCTGCCTGCGAGCTATCTGCAGACGTTCGCATTTTCGGAGCAGGGCTGCCGGAGGCGCCCGGCACGGACCACCTAAGCTACATTTGAAGTTTGAGGGGACAAGACAAGCAAGCAGCCCCAGTCTCTGTGCCTCTGTGCGAGCAGTGCCATGGGCAGATGAGGCTGAGCAACAGCTTTCCAGGCTAGCTCTTTCTGCCTGCGAGCTATCTGCAGACGTTCGCATTTTCGGAGCAGGGCTGCCGGAGGCGCCCGGCACGAACCACCTAAGCTACGTTTGAAGTTTGAGGGGGAAAACAAGCAAGCAGCCCCAGTCTCTGTGCCTCTGTGCGAGCAGTGCCATGGGCAGATGAGGCTGAGCAACAGCTTTCCAGGCTAGCTCTTTCTGCCTGCGAGCTATCTGCAGACGTTCGCATTTTCAGAGCAGGGCTGCCGGAGGCGCCCGGTACGGACCACCTAAGCTACGTTTGAAGTTTGAGGGGGCAAGACAAGGAAGCAGCCCCAGTCTCTGTGCCTCTGTGCGAGCAGTGCCATGGGCAGATGAGGCTGAGCAACAGCTTTCCAGGCTAGCTCTTTCTGCCTGCGAGCTATCTGCAGACGTTCGCATTTTTGGAGCAGGGCTGCCGGAGGCGCCTGGCACGGACCACCAAAGCTACATTTGAAGTTTGAGGGGGCAAAACAAGCAAGCAGCCCCAGTCTCTGTGCCTCTGTGCGAGCAGTGCCATGGGCAGATGAGGCTGAGCAACAGCTTTCCAGGCTAGCTTTTTCTGCCTGCGAGCTATCTGCAGACGTTTGCATTTTCGGAGCAGGGCTGCCGGAGGCGCCCGGCACAGACCACCTAAGTTACGTTTGAAATTTGAGAGGACAAGACAAGCAAGCAGCCCCAGTCTCTGTGCCTCTGTGCGAGCAGTGCCATGGGCAGATGAGGCTGAGCAACAGCTTTCCAGGCTAGCTCTTTCTGCCTGCGAGCTATCTGCAGACGTTCGCATTTTTGGAGCAGGGCTGCCGGAGGCGCCCGGCACAGACCACCTAAGATACGTTTGAAGTTTGAGGGGACAAGACAAGCAAGCAGCCCCAGTCTCTGTGCCTCTGTGCGAGCAGTGCCATGGGCAGATGAGGCTGAGCAACAGCTTTCCAGGCTAGCTCTTTCTGCCTGCGAGCTATCTGCAGACGTTTGCATTTTCGGAGCAGGGCTGCCGGAGGCGCCCGGCACAGACCACCTAAGCTACGTTTGAAGTTTGAGGGGGCAAAACAAGCAAGCAGCCCCAGTCTCTGTGCCTCTGTGCGAGCAGTGCCATGGGCAGATGAGGCTGAGCAACAGCTTTCCAGGCTAGCTCTTTCTGCCTGCGAGCTATCTGCAGACGTTCGCATTTTTGGAGCAGGGCTGCCGGAGGCGCCCGGTACGGACCACCTAAGCTACGTTTGAAGTTTGAGGGGGCAAGACAAGGAAGCAGCCCCAGTCTCTGTGCCTCTGTGCGAGCAGTGCCATGGGCAGATGAGGCTGAGCAACAGCTTTCCAGGCTAGCTCTTTCTGCCTGCGAGCTATCTGCAGACGTTCGCATTTTCGAAGCAGGGCTGCCGGAGGCGCCCGGCACAGACCACCTAAGTTACGTTTGAAGTTTGAGAGGACAAGACAAGCAAGCAGCCCCAGTCTCTGTGCCTCTGTGCGAGCAGTGCCATGGGCAGATGAGGCTGAGCAACAGCTTTCCAGGCTAGCTCTTTCTGCCTGCGAGCTATCTGCAGACGTTCACATTTTTGGAGCAGGGCTGCCGGAGGCGCCCGACACAGACCACCTAAGCTACGTTTGAAGTTTGAGGGGACAAAACAAGCAAGCAGCCCCAGTCTCTGTGCCTCTGTGCGAGCAGTGCCATGGGCAGATGAGGCTGAGCAACAGCTTTCCAGGCTAGCTCTTTCTGCCTGCGAGCTATCTGCAGACGTTCGCATTTTCGGAGCAGGGCTGCCGGAGGCGCCCGGCACGGACCACCTAAGCTACATTTGAAGTTTGAGGGGACAAGACAAGCAAGCAGCCCCAGTCTCTGTGCCTCTGTGCGAGCAGTGCCATGGGCAGATGAGGCTGAGCAACAGCTTTCCAGGCTAGCTCTTTCTGCCTGCGAGTTATCTGCAGACGTTTGCATTTTCGGAGCAGGGCTGCCGGAGGCGCCCGGCACGGACCACCTAAGCTACGTTTGAAGTTTGAGGGGGCAAAACAAGCAAGCAGCCCCAGTCTCTGTGCCTCTGTGCGAGCAGTGCCATGGGCAGATGAGGCTGAGCAACAGCTTTCCAGGCTAGCTCTTTCTGCCTGCGAGCTATCTGCAGACGTTCGCATTTTTGGAGCAGGGCTGCCGGATGCGCCCGGTACGGACCACCTAAGCTACGTTTGAAGTTTGAGGGGGCAAGACAAGGAAGCAGCCCCAGTCTCTGTGCCTCTGTGCGAGCAGTGCCATGGGCAGATGAGGCTGAGCAACAGGTTTCCAGGCTAGCTCTTTCTGCCTGCGAGCTATCTGCAGACGTTCGCATTTTCGGAGCAGGGCTGCCGGAGGCGCCCGGCACGGACCACCTAAGCTACATTTGAAGTTTGAGGGGACAAGACAAGCAAGCAGCCCCAGTCTCTGTGCCTCTGTGCGAGCAGTGCCATGGGCAGATGAGGCTGAGCAACAGCTTTCCAGGCTAGCTCTTTCTGCCTGCGAGCTATCTGCAGACGTTCGCATTTTCGGAGCAGGGCTGCCGGATGCGCCCGGCACGGACCACCTAAGCTCCGTTTGAAGTTTGAGGGGACAAGACAAGCAAGCAGCCCCAGTCTCGGTGCCTCTGTGCGAGCAGTGCCATGGGCAGATGAGGCTGAGCAACAGCTTTCCAGGCTAGCTCTTTCTGCCTGCGAGCTATCTGCAGACGTTCGCATTTTCGGAGCAGGGCTGCCGGAGGCGCCCGGCACGGACCACCTAAGTTACGTTTGAAGTTTGAGGGGGCAAGACAAGCAAGCAGCCCCAGTCTCTGTGCCTCTGTGCGAGCAGTGCCATGGGCAGATGAGGCTGAGCAACAGCTTTCCAGGCTAGCTCTTTCTGCCTGCGAGCTATCTGCAGACGTTTGCATTTTCGAAGCAGGGCTACCGGAGGCGCCCGTCACGGACCACCTAAGATACGTTTGAAGTTTGAGGGGACAAGACAAGCAAGCAGCCCCAGTCTCTGTGCCTCTGTGCGAGCAGTGCCATGGGCAGATGAGGCTGAGCAACAGCTTTCCAGGCTAGCTCTTTCTGCCTGCGAGCTATCTGCAGACGTTCGCATTTTTGGAGCAGGGCTGCCGGAGGCGCCTGACACGGACCACCTAAGCTACTTTTGAAGTTTGAGGGGGCAAAACAAGCAAGCAGCCCCAGTCTCTGTGCCTCTGTGCGAGCAGTGCCATGGGCAGATGAGGCTGAGCAACAGCTTTCCAGGCTAGCTCTTTCTGCCTGCGAGCTATCTGCAGACGTTCGCATTTTTGGAGCAGGGCTGCCGGAGGCGCCCGGCACAGACCACCTAAGCTACGTTTGAAGTTTGAGGGGACAAGACAAGCAAGCAGCCCCAGTCTCTGTGCCTCTGTGCGAGCAGTGCCATGGGCAGATGAGGCTGAGCAACAGCTTTCCAGGCTAGCTCTTTCTGCCTGCGAGCTATCTGCAGACGTTCGCATTTTTGGAGCAGGGCTGCCGGAGGCGCCCGGCACAGACCACCTAAGCTACGTTTGAAGTTTGAGGGGACAAAACAAGCAAGCAGCCCCAGTCTCTGTGCCTCTGTGCGAGCAGTGCCATGGGCAGATGAGGCTGAGCAACAGCTTTCCAGGCTAGCTCTTTCTGCCTGCGAGCTATCTGCAGACGTTCGCATTTTCGGAGCAGGGCTGCCGGAGGCGCCCGGCACGGACCACCTAAGCTACGTTTGAAGTTTGAGGGGACAAGACAAGCAAGCAGCCCCAGTCTCTGTGCCTCTGTGCGAGCAGTGCCATGGGCAGATGAGGCTGAGCAACAGCTTTCCAGGCTAGCTCTTTCTGCCTGCGAGCTATCTGCAGACGTTTGCATTTTCGGAGCAGGGCTGCCGGAGGTGCCCGGCACGGACCACCTAAGCTACGTTTGAAGTTTGAGGGGGCAAAACAAGCAAGCAGCCCCAGTCTCTGTGCCTCTGTGCGAGCAGTGCCATGGGCAGATGAGGCTGAGCAACAGCTTTCCAGGCTAGCTCTTTCTGCCTGCGAGCTATCTGCAGACGTTCGCATTTTTGGAGCAGGGCTTTCGGAGGCGCCCGGTACGGACCACCTAAGCTACGTTTGAAGTTTGAGGGGGCAAGACAAGGAAGCAGCCCCAGTCTCTGTGCCTCTGTGCGAGCAGTGCCATGGGCAGATGAGGCTGAGCAACAGCTTTCCAGGCTAGCTCTTTCTGCCTGCGAGCTATCTGCAGACGTTTGCATTTTCGGAGCAGGGCTGCCTGAGGCGCCCGGCACAGACCACCTAAGTTACGTTTGAAGTTTGAGAGGACAAGACAAGCAAGCAGCCCCAGTCTCTGTGCCTCTGTGCGAGCAGTGCCATGGGCAGATGAGGCTGAGCAACAGCTTTCCAGGCTAGCTCTTTCTGCCTGCGAGCTATCTGCAGACGTTCGCATTTTCTGAGCAGGGCTGCCGGAGGCGCCCGGCACGGACCACCTAAGCTACGTTTGAAGTTTGAGGGGACAAGACAAGCAAGCAGCCCCAGTCTCTGTGCCTCTGTGCGAGCAGTGCCATGGGCAGATGAGGCTGAGCAACAGCTTTCCAGGCTAGCTCTTTCTGCCTGCGAGCTATCTGCAGACGTTCGCATTTTCGGAGCAGGGCTGCCGGAGGCGCCCGGCACGGACCACCTAAGTTACGTTTGAAGTTTGAGGGGGCAAGACAAGCAAGCAGCCCCAGTCTCTGTGCCTCTGTGCGAGCAGTGCCATGGGCAGATGAGGCTGAGCAACAGCTTTCCAGGCTAGCTCTTTCTGCCTGCGAGCTATCTGCAGACGTTTGCATTTTCGGAGCAGGGCTGCCGGAGGCGCCCGGCATGGACCACCTAAGCTACGTTTGAAGTTTGAGGGGGCAAGACAAGCAAGCAGCCCCAGTCTCTGTGCCTCTGTGCGAGCAGTGCCATGGGCAGATGAGGCTGAGCAACAGCTTTCCAGGCTAGCTCTTTCTGCCTGCGAGCTATCTGCAGACGTTTGGATTTTCGGAGCAGGGCTACCGGAGGCGCCCGGCATGGACCACCTAAGATACGTTTGAAGTTTGAGGGGACAAGACAAGCAAGCAGCCCCAGTCTCTGTGCCTCTGTGCGAGCAGTGCCATGGGCAGATGAGGCTGAGCAACAGCTTTCCAGGCTAGCTCTTTCTGCCTGCGAGCTATCTGCAGACGTTCGCATTTTTGGAGCAGGGCTGCCGGAGGCGCCTGACACGGACCACCTAAGCTACTTTTGATGTTTGAGGGGGCAAAACAAGCAAGCAGCCCCAGTCTCTGTGCCTCTGTGCGAGCAGTGCCATGGGCAGATGAGGCTGAGCAACAGCTTTCCAGGCTAGCTCTTTCTGCCTGCGAGCTATCTGCAGACGTTTGCATTTTCGGAGCAGGGCTGCCGGAGGCGCCCGGCACAGACCACCTAAGCTACGTTTGAAGTTTGAGGGGACAAGACAAGCAAGCAGCCCCAGTCTCTGTGCCTCTGTGCGAGCAGTGCCATGGGCAGATGAGGCTGAGCAACAGCTTTCCAGGCTAGCTCTTTCTGCCTGCGAGCTATCTGCAGACGTTCGCATTTTTGGAGCAGGGCTGCCGGAGGCGCCCGGCACGGACCACCTAAGCTACATTTGAAGTTTGAGGGGACAAGACAAGCAAGCAGCCCCATTCTCTGTGCCTCTGTGCGAGCAGTGCCATGGGCAGATGAGGCTGAGCAACAGCTTTCCAGGCTAGCTCTTTCTGCCTGCGAGCTATCTGCAGACGTTCGCATTTTCGGAGCAGGGCTGCCGGAGGCGCCCGGCACGGACCACCTAAGCTACGTTTGAAGTTTGAGGGGGCAAGACAAGGAAGCAGCCCCAGTCTCTGTGCCTCTGTGCGAGCAGTGCCATGGGCAGATGAGGCTGAGCAACAGCTTTCCAGGCTAGCTCTTTCTGCCTGCGAGCTATCTGGAGACGTTCGCATTTTCGGAGCAGGGCTGCCGGAGGCGCCTGGCACGGACCACCAAAGCTACGTTTGAAGTTTGAGGGGGCAAAACAAGCAAGCAGCCCCAGTGTCTGTGCCACTGTGCGAGCAGTGCCATGGGCAGATGAGGCTGAGCAACAGCTTTCCAGGCTAGCTCTTTCTGCCTGCGAGCTATCTGCAGACGTTTGCATTTTTGGAGCAGGGCTGCCGGAGGCGCCCGGCACGGACCACCTAAGATATGCTTGAAGTTTGAGAGGACAAGACAAGCAAGCAGCCCCAGTCTCTGTGCCTCTGTGCGAGCAGTGCCATGGGCAGATGAGGCTGAGCAACAGCTTTCCAGGCTAGCTCTTTCTGCCTGCGAGCTATCTGCAGACGTTCGCATTTTCGGAGCAGGGCTGCCGGAGGCGCCCGGCACAGACCACCTAAGCTACGTTTGAAGTTTGAGAGGACAAGACAAGCAAGCAGCCCCAGTCTCTGTGCCTCTGTGCGAGCAGTGCCATGGGCAGATGAGGCTGAGCAACAGCTTTCCAGGCTAGCTCTTTCTGCCTGCGAGCTATCTGCAGACGTTCGCATTTTCGGAGCAGGGCTGCCGGATGCGCCCGGCACGGACCACCTAAGCTACATTGGAAGTTTGAGGGGACAAGACAAGCAAGCAGCCCCAGTCTCTGTGCCTCTGTGCGAGCAGTGCCATGGGCAGATGAGGCTGAGCAACAGCTTTCCAGGCTAGCTCTTTCTGCCTGCGAGCTATCTGCAGACGTTCGCATTTTCGGAGCAGGGCTGCCGGATGCGCCTGGCACGGACCACCTAAGCTACGTTTGAAGTTTGAGGGGACAAGACAAGCAAGCAGCCCCAGTCTCTGTGCCTCTGTGCGGGCAGTGCCATGGGCAGATGAGGCTGAGCAACAGCTTTCCAGGCTAGCTCTTTCTGCCTGCGAGCTATCTGCAGACGTTCGCATTTTTGGAGCAGGGCTGCCGGAGGCGCCCGGCACGGACCACCTAAGCTACGTTTGAAGTTTGAGGGGACAAGACAAGCAAGCAGCCCCAGTCTCTGTGCCTCTGTGCGAGCAGTGCCATGGGCAGATGAGGCTGAGCAACAGCTTTCCAGGCTAGCTCTTTCTGCCTGCGAGCTATCTGCAGACGTTCGCATTTTTGGAGCAGGGCTGCCGGAGGCGCCCGGCACAGACCACCTAAGCTACGTTTGAAGTTTGAGGGGACAAGACAAGCAAGCAGCCCCAGTCTCTGTGCCTCTGTGCGAGCAGTGCCATGGGCAGATGAGGCTGAGCAACAGCTTTCCAGGCTAGCTCTTTCTGCCTGCGAGCTATCTGCAGACGTTCGCATTTTTGGAGCAGGGCTGCCGGAGGCGCCCGGCACAGACCACCTAAGCTACGTTTGAAGTTTGAGGGGGCAAAACAAGCAAGCAGCCCCAGTCTCTGTGCCTCTGTGCGAGCAGTGCCATGGGCAGATGAGGCTGAGCAACAGCTTTCCAGGCTAGCTCTTTCTGCCTGCGAGCTATCTGCAGACGTTCGCATTTTCGGAGCAGGGCTGCCGGAGGCGCCCGGCACGGACCACCTAAGCTACGTTTGAAGTTTGAGGGGACAAGACAAGCAAGCAGCCCCAGTCTCTGTGCCTCTGTGCGAGCAGTGCCATGGGCAGATGAGGCTGAGCAACAGCTTTCCAGGCTAGCTCTTTCTGCCTGCGAGCTATCTGCAGACGTTTGCATTTTCGGAGCAGGGCTGCCGGAGGCGCCCGGCACGGACCACCTAAGCTACGTTTGAAGTTTGAGGGGGCAAAACAAGCAAGCAGCCCCAGTCTCTGTGCCTCTGTGCGAGCAGTGCCATGGGCAGATGAGGCTGAGCAACAGCTTTCCAGGCTAGCTCTTTCTGCCTGCGAGCTATCTGCAGACGTTCGCATTTTTGGAGCAGGGCTTTCGGAGGCGCCCGGTACGGACCACCTAAGCTACGTTTGAAGTTTGAGGGGGCAAGACAAGGAAGCAGCCCCAGTCTCTGTGCCTCTGTGCGAGCAGTGCCATGGGCAGATGAGGCTGAGCAACAGCTTTCCAGGCTAGCTCTTTCTGCCTGCGAGCTATCTGCAGACGTTTGCATTTTCGGAGCAGGGCTGCCTGAGGCGCCCGGCACAGACCACCTAAGCTACGTTTGAAGTTTGAGGGGACAAGACAAGCAAGCAGCCCCAGTCTCTGTGCCTCTGTGCGAGCAGTGCCATGGGCAGATGAGGCTGAGCAACAGCTTTCCAGGCTAGCTCTTTCTGCCTGCGAGCTATCTGCAGACGTTCGCATTTTCTGAGCAGGGCTGCCGGAGGCGCCCGGCACGGACCACCTAAGCTACGTTTGAAGTTTGAGGGGACAAGACAAGCAAGCAGCCCCAGTCTCTGTGCCTCTGTGCGAGCAGTGCCATGGGCAGATGAGGCTGAGCAACAGCTTTCCAGGCTAGCTCTTTCTGCCTGCGAGCTATCTGCAGACGTTCGCATTTTCGGAGCAGGGCTGCCGGAGGCGCCCAGCACGGACCACCTAAGTTACGTTTGAAGTTTGAGGGGGCAAGACAAGCAAGCAGCCCCAGTCTCTGTGCCTCTGTGCGAGCAGTGCCATGGGCAGATGAGGCTGAGCAACAGCTTTCCAGGCTAGCTCTTTCTGCCTGCGAGCTATCTGCAGACGTTTGCATTTTCGGAGCAGGGCTGCCGGAGGCGCCCGGCATGGACCACCTAAGCTACTTTTGAAGTTTGAGGGGACAAGACAAGCAAGCAGCCCCAGTCTCTGTGCCTCTGTGCGAGCAGTGCCATGGGCAGATGAGGCTGAGCAACAGCTTTCCAGGCTAGCTCTTTCTGCCTGCGAGCTATCTGCAGACGTTTGGATTTTCGGAGCAGGGCTACCGGAGGCGCCCGGCATGGACCACCTAAGATACGTTTGAAGTTTGAGGGGACAAGACAAGCAAGCAGCCCCAGTCTCTGTGCCTCTGTGCGAGCAGTGCCATGGGCAGATGAGGCTGAGCAACAGCTTTCCAGGCTAGCTCTTTCTGCCTGCGAGCTATCTGCAGACGTTCGCATTTTCGGAGCAGGGCTGCCGGAGGCGCCCGGCACAGACCACCTAAGCTACGTTTGAAGTTTGAGAGGACAAGACAAGCAAGCAGCCCCAGTCTCTGTGCCTCTGTGCGAGCAGTGCCATGGGCAGATGAGGCTGAGCAACAGCTTTCCAGGCTAGCTCTTTCTGCCTGCGAGCTATCTGCAGACGTTCGCATTTTCGGAGCAGGGCTGCCGGATGCGCCCGGCACGGACCACCTAAGCTACATTGGAAGTTTGAGGGGACAAGACAAGCAAGCAGCCCCAGTCTCTGTGCCTCTGTGCGAGCAGTGCCATGGGCAGATGAGGCTGAGCAACAGCTTTCCAGGCTAGCTCTTTCTGCCTGCGAGCTATCTGCAGACGTTCGCATTTTTGGAGCAGGGCTGCCGGAGGCGCCCGGCACAGACCACCTAAGCTACGTTTGAAGTTTGAGGGGACAAGACAAGCAAGCAGCCCCAGTCTCTGTGCCTCTGTGCGAGCAGTGCCATGGGCAGATGAGGCTGAGCAACAGCTTTCCAGGCTAGCTCTTTCTGCCTGCGAGCTATCTGCAGACGTTCGCATTTTTGGAGCAGGGCTGCCGGAGGCGCCCGGTACGGACCACCTAAGCTACGTTTGAAGTTTGAGGGGGCAAGACAAGGAAGCAGCCCCAGTCTCTGTGCCTCTGTGCGAGCAGTGCCATGGGCAGATGAGGCTGAGCAACAGCTTTCCAGGCTAGCTCTTTCTGCCTGCGAGCTATCTGCAGACGTTCGCATTTTCGGAGCAGGGCTGCCGGAGGCGCCCGGCACAGACCACCTAAGCTACGTTTGAAGTTTGAGGGGACAAGACAAGCAAGCAGCCCCAGTCTCTGTGCCTCTGTGCGAGCAGTGCCATGGGCAGATGAGGCTGAGCAACAGCTTTCCAGGCTAGCTCTTTCTGCCTGCGAGCTATCTGCAGACGTTTGCATTTTTGGAGCAGGGCTGCCGGAGGCGCCCGGCACAGACCACCTAAGCTACGTTTGAAGTTTGAGGGGACAAGACAAGCAAGCAGCCCCAGTCTCTGTGCCTCTGTGCGAGCAGTGCCATGGGCAGATGAGGCTGAGCAACAGCTTTCCAGGCTAGCTCTTTCTGCCTGCGAGCTATCTGCAGACGTTCGCATTTTTGGAGCAGGGCTGCCGGAGGCGCCTGACACGGACCACCTAAGCTACTTTTGAAGTTTGAGGGGGCAAAACAAGCAAGCAGCCCCAGTCTCTGTGCCTCTGTGCGAGCAGTGCCATGGGCAGATGAGGCTGAGCAACAGCTTTCCAGGCTAGCTCTTTCTGCCTGCGAGCTATCTGCAGACGTTTGCATTTTCGGAGCAGGGCTGCCGGAGGCGCCCGGCACAGACCACCTAAGCTACGTTTGAAGTTTGAGGGGACAAGACAAGCAAGCAGCCCCAGTCTCTGTGCCTCTGTGCGAGCAGTGCCATGGGCAGATGAGGCTGAGCAACAGCTTTCCAGGCTAGCTCTTTCTGCCTGCGAGCTATCTGCAGACGTTTGCATTTTCGGAGCAGGGCTGCCGGAGGCGCCCGGCATGGGCCACCTAAGATACGTTTGAAGTTTGAGGGGACAAGACAAGCAAGCAGCCCCAGTCTCTGTGCCTCTGTGCGAGCAGTGCCATGGGCAGATGAGGCTGAGCAACAGCTTTCCAGGCTAGCTCTTTCTGCCTGCGAGCTATCTGCAGACGTTTGCATTTTTGGAGCAGGGCTGCCGGAGGCGCCTGACACGGACCACCTAAGCTACTTTTGAAGTTTGAGGGGGCAAAACAAGCAAGCAGCCCCAGTCTCTGTGCCTCTGTGCGAGCAGTGCCATGGGCAGATGAGGCTGAGCAACAGCTTTCCAGGCTAGCTCTTTCTGCCTGCGAGCTATCTGCAGACGTTCGCATTTTTGGAGCAGGGCTGCCGGAGGCGCCCGGCACAGACCACCTAAGCTACGTTTGAAGTTTGAGGGGACAAGACAAGCAAGCAGCCCCAGTCTCTGTGCCTCTGTGCGAGCAGTGCCATGGGCAGATGAGGCTGAGCAACAGCTTTCCAGGCTAGCTCTTTCTGCCTGCGAGCTATCTGCAGACGTTCGCATTTTTGGAGCAGGGCTGCCGGAGGCGCCCGGCACGGACCACCTAAGCTACATTTGAAGTTTGAGGGGACAAGACAAGCAAGCAGCCCCAGTCTCTGTGCCTCTGTGCGAGCAGTGCCATGGGCAGATGAGGCTGAGCAACAGCTTTCCAGGCTAGCTCTTTCTGCCTGCGAGCTATCTGCAGACGTTTGCATTTTCGGAGCAGGGCTGCCGGAGGCGCCCGGCACAGACCACCTAAGCTACGTTTGAAGTTTGAGGGGACAAGACAAGCAAGCAGCCCCAGTCTCTGTGCCTCTGTGCGAGCAGTGCCATGGGCAGATGAGGCTGAGCAACAGCTTTCCAGGCTAGCTCTTTCTGCCTGCGAGCTATCTGCAGACGTTTGCACTTTTGGAGCAGGGCTGCCGGAGGCGCCCGGCACAGACCACCTAAGCTACGTTTGAAGTTTGAGGGGACAAGACAAGCAAGCAGCCCCAGTCTCTGTGCCTCTGTGCGAGCAGTGCCATGGGCAGATGAGGCTGAGCAACAGCTTTCCAGGCTAGCTCTTTCTGCCTGCGAGCTATCTGCAGACGTTCGCATTTTCGGAGCAGGGCTGCCGGAGGCGCCCTGCACGGACCACCTAAGCTACATTTGAAGTTTGAGGGGACAAGACAAGCAAGCAGCCCCAGTCTCTGTGCCTCTGTGCGAGCAGTGCCATGGGCAGATGAGGCTGAGCAACAGCTTTCCAGGCTAGCTCTTTCTGCCTGCGAGCTATCTGCAGACGTTTGCATTTTTGGAGCAGGGCTGCCGGAGGCGCCCGGCACGGACCACCTAAGCTACGTTTGAAGTTTGAGGGGGCAAAACAAGCAAGCAGCCCCAGTCTCTGTGCCTCTGTGCGAGCAGTGCCATGGGCAGATGAGGCTGAGCAACAGCTTTCCAGGCTAGCTCTTTCTGCCTGCGAGCTATCTGCAGACGTTCGCATTTTTGGAGCAGGGCTGTCGGAGGCGCCCGGTACGGACCACCTAAGCTACGTTTGAAGTTTGAGGGGGCAAGACAAGGAAGCAGCCCCAGTCTCTGTGCCTCTGTGCGAGCAGTGCCATGGGCAGATGAGGCTGAGCAACAGCTTTCCAGGCTAGCTCTTTCTGCCTGCGAGCTATCTGCAGACGTTCGCATTTTTGGAGCAGGGCTGCCGGAGGCGCCCGGCACAGACCACCTAAGCTACGTTTGAAGTTTGAGGGGACAAAACAAGCAAGCAGCCCCAGTCTCTGTGCCTCTGTGCGAGCAGTGCCATGGGCAGATGAGGCTGAGCAACAGCTTTCCAGGCTAGCTCTTTCTGCCTGCGAGCTATCTGCAGACGTTCGCATTTTCGGAGCAGGGCTGCCGGAGGCGCCCGGCACGGACCACCTAAGCTACATTTGAAGTTTGAGGGGACAAGACAAGCAAGCAGCCCCAGTCTCTGTGCCTCTGTGCGAGCAGTGCCATGGGCAGATGAGGCTGAGCAACAGCTTTCCAGGCTAGCTCTTTCTGCCTGCGAGCTATCTGCAGACGTTTGCATTTTCGGAGCAGGGCTGCCGGAGGCGCCCGGCACGGACCACCTAAGCTACGTTTGAAGTTTGAGGGGGCAAAACAAGCAAGCAGCCCCAGTCTCTGTGCCTCTGTGCAAGCAGTGCCATGGGCAGATGAGGCTGAGCAACAGCTTTCCAGGCTAGCTATTTCTGCCTGCGAGCTATCTGCAGACGTTCGCATTTTTGGAGCAGGGCTGCCGGAGGCGCCCGGTACGGACCACCTAAGCTACGTTTGAAGTTTGAGGGGGCAAGACAAGGAAGCAGCCCCAGTCTCTGTGCCTCTGTGCGAGCAGTGCCATGGGCAGATGAGGCTGAGCAACAGCTTTCCAGGCTAGCTCTTTCTGCCTGCGAGCTATCTGCAGACGTTTGCATTTTCGGAGCAGGGCTGCCGGAGGCGCCCGGCACAGACCACCTAAGCTACGTTTGAAGTTTGAGGGGACAAGACAAGCAAGCAGCCCCAGTCTCTGTGCCTCTGTGCGAGCAGTGCCATGGGCAGATGAGGCTGAGCAACAGCTTTCCAGGCTAGCTCTTTCTGCCTGCGAGCTATCTGCAGACGTTCGCATTTTTGGAGCAGGGCTGCCGGAGGCGCCCGGCACAGACCACCTAAGCTACGTTTGAAGTTTGAGGGGACAAGACAAGCAAGCAGCCCCAGTCTCTGTGCCTCTGTGCGAGCAGTGCCATGGGCAGATGAGGCTGAGCAACAGCTTTCCAGGCTAGCTCTTTCTGCCTGCGAGCTATCTGCAGACGTTCGCATTTTCGGAGCAGGGCTGCCGGAGGCGCCCTGCACGGACCACCTAAGCTACATTTGAAGTTTGAGGGGACAAGACAAGCAAGCAGCCCCAGTCTCTGTGCCTCTGTGCGAGCAGTGCCATGGGCAGATGAGGCTGAGCAACAGCTTTCCAGGCTAGCTCTTTCTGCCTGCGAGCTATCTGCAGACGTTTGCATTTTTGGAGCAGGGCTGCCGGAGGCGCCCGGCACGGACCACCTAAGCTACGTTTGAAGTTTGAGGGGGCAAAACAAGCAAGCAGCCCCAGTCTCTGTGCCTCTGTGCGAGCAGTGCCATGGGCAGATGAGGCTGAGCAACAGCTTTCCAGGCTAGCTCTTTCTGCCTGCGAGCTATCTGCAGACGTTCGCATTTTTGGAGCAGGGCTGTCGGAGGCGCCCGGTACGGACCACCTAAGCTACGTTTGAAGTTTGAGGGGGCAAGACAAGGAAGCAGCCCCAGTCTCTGTGCCTCTGTGCGAGCAGTGCCATGGGCAGATGAGGCTGAGCAACAGCTTTCCAGGCTAGCTCTTTCTGCCTGCGAGCTATCTGCAGACGTTCGCATTTTTGGAGCAGGGCTGCCGGAGGCGCCCGGCACAGACCACCTAAGCTACGTTTGAAGTTTGAGGGGACAAAACAAGCAAGCAGCCCCAGTCTCTGTGCCTCTGTGCGAGCAGTGCCATGGGCAGATGAGGCTGAGCAACAGCTTTCCAGGCTAGCTCTTTCTGCCTGCGAGCTATCTGCAGACGTTCGCATTTTCGGAGCAGGGCTGCCGGAGGCGCCCGGCACGGACCACCTAAGCTACATTTGAAGTTTGAGGGGACAAGACAAGCAAGCAGCCCCAGTCTCTGTGCCTCTGTGCGAGCAGTGCCATGGGCAGATGAGGCTGAGCAACAGCTTTCCAGGCTAGCTCTTTCTGCCTGCGAGCTATCTGCAGACGTTTGCATTTTCGGAGCAGGGCTGCCGGAGGCGCCCGGCACGGACCACCTAAGCTACGTTTGAAGTTTGAGGGGGCAAAACAAGCAAGCAGCCCCAGTCTCTGTGCCTCTGTGCAAGCAGTGCCATGGGCAGATGAGGCTGAGCAACAGCTTTCCAGGCTAGCTATTTCTGCCTGCGAGCTATCTGCAGACGTTCGCATTTTTGGAGCAGGGCTGCCGGAGGCGCCCGGTACGGACCACCTAAGCTACGTTTGAAGTTTGAGGGGGCAAGACAAGGAAGCAGCCCCAGTCTCTGTGCCTCTGTGCGAGCAGTGCCATGGGCAGATGAGGCTGAGCAACAGCTTTCCAGGCTAGCTCTTTCTGCCTGCGAGCTATCTGCAGACGTTTGCATTTTCGGAGCAGGGCTGCCGGAGGCGCCCGGCACAGACCACCTAAGCTACGTTTGAAGTTTGAGGGGACAAGACAAGCAAGCAGCCCCAGTCTCTGTGCCTCTGTGCGAGCAGTGCCATGGGCAGATGAGGCTGAGCAACAGCTTTCCAGGCTAGCTCTTTCTGCCTGCGAGCTATCTGCAGACGTTCGCATTTTTGGAGCAGGGCTGCCGGAGGCGCCCGGCACAGACCACCTAAGCTACGTTTGAAGTTTGAGGGGACAAGACAAGCAAGCAGCCCCAGTCTCTGTGCCTCTGTGCGAGCAGTGCCATGGGCAGATGAGGCTGAGCAACAGCTTTCCAGGCTAGCTCTTTCTGCCTGCGAGCTATCTGCAGACGTTCGCATTTTCGGAGCAGGGCTGCCGGAGGCGCCCTGCACGGACCACCTAAGCTACATTTGAAGTTTGAGGGGACAAGACAAGCAAGCAGCCCCAGTCTCTGTGCCTCTGTGCGAGCAGTGCCATGGGCAGATGAGGCTGAGCAACAGCTTTCCAGGCTAGCTCTTTCTGCCTGCGAGCTATCTGCAGACGTTTGCATTTTCGGAGCAGGGCTGCCGGAGGCGCCCGGCACGGACCACCTAAGCTACGTTTGAAGTTTGAGGGGGCAAAACAAGCAAGCAGCCCCAGTCTCTGTGCCTCTGTGCGAGCAGTGCCATGGGCAGATGAGGCTGAGCAACAGCTTTCCAGGCTAGCTCTTTCTGCCTGCGAGCTATCTGCAGACGTTCGCATTTTTGGAGCAGGGCTGTCGGAGGCGCCCGGTACGGACCACCTAAGCTACGTTTGAAGTTTGAGGGGGCAAGACAAGGAAGCAGCCCCAGTCTCTGTGCCTCTGTGCGAGCAGTGCCATGGGCAGATGAGGCTGAGCAACAGCTTTCCAGGCTAGCTCTTTCTGCCTGCGAGCTATCTGCAGACGTTCGCATTTTTGGAGCAGGGCTGCCGGAGGCGCCCGGCACAGACCACCTAAGCTACGTTTGAAGTTTGAGGGGACAAAACAAGCAAGCAGCCCCAGTCTCTGTGCCTCTGTGCGAGCAGTGCCATGGGCAGATGAGGCTGAGCAACAGCTTTCCAGGCTAGCTCTTTCTGCCTGCGAGCTATCTGCAGACGTTCGCATTTTCGGAGCAGGGCTGCCGGAGGCGCCCGGCACGGACCACCTAAGCTACATTTGAAGTTTGAGGGGACAAGACAAGCAAGCAGCCCCAGTCTCTGTGCCTCTGTGCGAGCAGTGCCATGGGCAGATGAGGCTGAGCAACAGCTTTCCAGGCTAGCTCTTTCTGCCTGCGAGCTATCTGCAGACGTTTGCATTTTCGGAGCAGGGCTGCCGGAGGCGCCCGGCACGGACCACCTAAGCTACGTTTGAAGTTTGAGGGGGCAAAACAAGCAAGCAGCCCCAGTCTCTGTGCCTCTGTGCAAGCAGTGCCATGGGCAGATGAGGCTGAGCAACAGCTTTCCAGGCTAGCTATTTCTGCCTGCGAGCTATCTGCAGACGTTCGCATTTTTGGAGCAGGGCTGCCGGAGGCGCCCGGTACGGACCACCTAAGCTACGTTTGAAGTTTGAGGGGGCAAGACAAGGAAGCAGCCCCAGTCTCTGTGCCTCTGTGCGAGCAGTGCCATGGGCAGATGAGGCTGAGCAACAGCTTTCCAGGCTAGCTCTTTCTGCCTGCGAGCTATCTGCAGACGTTTGGATTTTCGGAGCAGGGCTGCCGGAGGCGCCCGGCACGGACCACCAAAGCTACGTTTGAAGTTTGAGAGGGCAAAACAAGCAAGCAGCCCCAGTCTCTGTGCCTATGTGCGAGCAGTGCCATGGGCAGATGAGGCTGAGCAACAGCTTTCCAGGCTAGCTCTTTCTGCCTGCGAGCTATCTGCAGACGTTTGCATTTTCGGAGCAGGGCTGCCGGAGGTGCCGGGCATGGACCACCTAAGATACGTTTGAAGTTTGAGGGGACAAGACAAGCAAGCAGCCCCAGTCTCTGTGCCTCTGTGCGAGCAGTGCCATGGGCAGATGAGGCTGAGCAACAGCTTTCCAGGCTAGCTCTTTCTGCCTGCGAGCTATCTGCAGACGTTCGCATTTTTGGAGCAGGGCTGCCGGAGGCGCCTGACACGGACCACCTAAGCTACTTTTGAAGTTTGAGAGGGCAAAACAAGCAAGCAGCCCCAGTCTCTGTGCCTCTGTGCGAGCAGTGCCATGGGCAGATGAGGCTGAGCAACAGCTTTCCAGGCTAGCTCTTTCTGCCTGCGAGCTATCTGCAGACGTTCGCATTTTTGGAGCAGGGCTGTCGGAGGCGCCCGGTACGGACCACCTAAGCTACGTTTGAAGTTTGAGGGGGCAAGACAAGGAAGCAGCCCCAGTCTCTGTGCCTCTGTGCGAGCAGTGCCATGGGCAGATGAGGCTGAGCAACAGCTTTCCAGGCTAGCTCTTTCTGCCTGCGAGCTATCTGCAGACGTTCGCATTTTTGGAGCAGGGCTGCCGGAGGCGCCCGGCACAGACCACCTAAGCTACGTTTGAAGTTTGAGGGGACAAAACAAGCAAGCAGCCCCAGTCTCTGTGCCTCTGTGCGAGCAGTGCCATGGGCAGATGAGGCTGAGCAACAGCTTTCCAGGCTAGCTCTTTCTGCCTGCGAGCTATCTGCAGACGTTCGCATTTTCGGAGCAGGGCTGCCGGAGGCGCCCGGCACGGACCACCTAAGCTACATTTGAAGTTTGAGGGGACAAGACAAGCAAGCAGCCCCAGTCTCTGTGCCTCTGTGCGAGCAGTGCCATGGGCAGATGAGGCTGAGCAACAGCTTTCCAGGCTAGCTCTTTCTGCCTGCGAGCTATCTGCAGACGTTTGCATTTTCGGAGCAGGGCTGCCGGAGGCGCCCGGCACGGACCACCTAAGCTACGTTTGAAGTTTGAGGGGGCAAAACAAGCAAGCAGCCCCAGTCTCTGTGCCTCTGTGCAAGCAGTGCCATGGGCAGATGAGGCTGAGCAACAGCTTTCCAGGCTAGCTATTTCTGCCTGCGAGCTATCTGCAGACGTTCGCATTTTTGGAGCAGGGCTGCCGGAGGCGCCCGGTACGGACCACCTAAGCTACGTTTGAAGTTTGAGGGGGCAAGACAAGGAAGCAGCCCCAGTCTCTGTGCCTCTGTGCGAGCAGTGCCATGGGCAGATGAGGCTGAGCAACAGCTTTCCAGGCTAGCTCTTTCTGCCTGCGAGCTATCTGCAGACGTTTGGATTTTCGGAGCAGGGCTGCCGGAGGCGCCCGGCACGGACCACCAAAGCTACGTTTGAAGTTTGAGAGGGCAAAACAAGCAAGCAGCCCCAGTCTCTGTGCCTATGTGCGAGCAGTGCCATGGGCAGATGAGGCTGAGCAACAGCTTTCCAGGCTAGCTCTTTCTGCCTGCGAGCTATCTGCAGACGTTTGCATTTTCGGAGCAGGGCTGCCGGAGGTGCCGGGCATGGACCACCTAAGATACGTTTGAAGTTTGAGGGGACAAGACAAGCAAGCAGCCCCAGTCTCTGTGCCTCTGTGCGAGCAGTGCCATGGGCAGATGAGGCTGAGCAACAGCTTTCCAGGCTAGCTCTTTCTGCCTGCGAGCTATCTGCAGACGTTCGCATTTTTGGAGCAGGGCTGCCGGAGGCGCCTGACACGGACCACCTAAGCTACTTTTGAAGTTTGAGAGGGCAAAACAAGCAAGCAGCCCCAGTCTCTGTGCCTCTGTGCGAGCAGTGCCATGGGCAGATGAGGCTGAGCAACAGCTTTCCAGGCTAGCTCTTTCTGCCTGCGAGCTATCTGCAGACGTTCGCATTTTTGGAGCAGGGCTGCCGGAGGCGCCCGGCACGGACCACCTAAGATACGTTTGAAGTTTGAGGGGACAAGACAAGCAAGCAGCCCCAGTCTCTGTGCCTCTGTGCGAGCAGTGCCATGGGCAGATGAGGCTGAGCAACAGCTTTCCAGGCTAGCTCTTTCTGCCTGCGAGCTATCTGCAGACGTTCGCATTTTTGGAGCAGGGCTGCTGGAGGCGCCCGGCACAGACCACCTAAGCTACGTTTGAAGTTTGAGGGGACAAGACAAGCAAGCAGCCCCAGTCTCTGTGCCTCTGTGCGAGCAGTGCCATGGGCAGATGAGGCTGAGCAAGAGCTTTCCAGGCTAGCTCTTTCTGCCTGCGAGCTATCTGCAGACGTTCGCATTTTTGGAGCAGGGCTGCCGGAGGCGCCCGGCACAGACCACCTAAGCTACGTTTGAAGTTTGAGGGGACAAGACAAGCAAGCAGCCCCAGTCTCTGTGCCTCTGTGCGAGCAGTGCCATGGGCAGATGAGGCTGAGCAACAGCTTTCCAGGCTAGCTCTTTCTGCCTGCGAGCTATCTGCAGACGTTTGGATTTTCGGAGCAGAGCTGCCGGAGGCGCCTGACACGGACCACCTAAGCTACTTTTGAAGTTTGAGGGGGCAAAACAAGCAAGCAGCCCCAGTCTCTGTGCCTCTGTGCGAGCAGTGCCATGGGCAGATGAGGCTGAGCAACAGCTTTCCAGGCTAGCTCTTTCTGCCTGCGAGCTATCTGCAGACGTTCGCATTTTCGGAGCAGGGCTGCCGGAAGCGCCTGGCACGGACCACCTAAGCTACGTTTGAAGTTTGAGGGGACAAGACAAGCAAGCAGCCCCAGTCTCTGTGCCTCTGTGCGAGCAGTGCCATGGGCAGATGAGGCTGAGCAACAGCTTTCCAGGCTAGCTCTTTCTGCCTGCGAGCTATCTGCAGACGTTCGCATTTTTGGAGCAGGGCTGCCGGAGGCGCCTGACACTGACCACCTAAGCTACTTTTGAAGTTTGAGGGGGCAAGACAAGCAAGCAGCCCCAGTCTCTGTGCCTCTGTGCGAGCAGTGCCATGGGCAGATGAGGCTGAGCAACAGCTTTCCAGGCTAGCTCTTTCTGCCTGCGAGCTATCTGCAGACGTTCGCATTTTTGGAGCAGGGCTGCCGGAGGCGCCTGACACTGACCACCTAAGCTACTTTTGAAGTTTGAGGGGGCAAGACAAGCAAGCAGCCCCAGTCTCTGTGCCTCTGTGCGAGCAGTGCCATGGGCAGATGAGGCTGAGCAACAGCTTTCCAGGCTAGCTCTTTCTGCCTGCGAGCTATCTGCAGACGTTCGCATTTTTGGAGCAGGGCTGCCGGAGGCGCCCGGCACGGACCACCTAAGCTACGTTTGAAGTTTGAGGGGACAAGACAAGCAAGCAGCCCCAGTCTCTGTGCCTCTGTGCGAGCAGTGCCATGGGCAGATGAGGCTGAGCAACAGCTTTCCAGGCTAGCTCTTTCTGCCTGCGAGCTATCTGCAGACGTTCGCATTTTTGGAGCAGGGCTGCCGGAGGCGCCCGGCACAGACCACCTAAGCTACGTTTGAAGTTTGAGGGGACAAAACAAGCAAGCAGCCCCAGTCTCTGTGCCTCTGTGCGAGCAGTGCCATGGGCAGATGAGGCTGAGCAACAGCTTTCCAGGCTAGCTCTTTCTGCCTGCGAGCTATCTGCAGACGTTCGCATTTTCGGAGCAGGGCTGCCGGAGGCGCCCTGCACGGACCACCTAAGCTACATTTGAAGTTTGAGGGGACAAGACAAGCAAGCAGCCCCAGTCTCTGTGCCTCTGTGCGAGCAGTGCCATGGGCAGATGAGGCTGAGCAACAGCTTTCCAGGCTAGCTCTTTCTGCCTGCGAGCTATCTGCAGACGTTTGCATTTTCGGAGCAGGGCTGCCGGAGGCGCCCGGCACGGACCACCTAAGCTACGTTTGAAGTTTGAGGGGGCAAAACAAGCAAGCAGCCCCAGTCTCTGTGCCTCTGTGCGAGCAGTGCCATGGGCAGATGAGGCTGAGCAACAGCTTTCCAGGCTAGCTCTTTCTGCCTGCGAGCTATCTGCAGACGTTCGCATTTTTGGAGCAGGGCTGCCGGAGGCGCCCGGCACAGACCACCTAAGCTACGTTTGAAGTTTGAGGGGACAAAACAAGCAAGCAGCCCCAGTCTCTGTGCCTCTGTGCGAGCAGTGCCATGGGCAGATGAGGCTGAGCAACAGCTTTCCAGGCTAGCTCTTTCTGCCTGCGAGCTATCTGCAGACGTTCGCATTTTCGGAGCAGGGCTGCCGGAGGCGCCCGGCACGGACCACCTAAGCTACATTTGAAGTTTGAGGGGACAAGACAAGCAAGCAGCCCCAGTCTCTGTGCCTCTGTGCGAGCAGTGCCATGGGCAGATGAGGCTGAGCAACAGCTTTCCAGGCTAGCTCTTTCTGCCTGCGAGCTATCTGCAGACGTTTGCATTTTCGGAGCAGGGCTGCCGGAGGCGCCCGGCACGGACCACCTAAGCTACGTTTGAAGTTTGAGGGGGCAAAACAAGCAAGCAGCCCCAGTCTCTGTGCCTCTGTGCAAGCAGTGCCATGGGCAGATGAGGCTGAGCAACAGCTTTCCAGGCTAGCTCTTTCTGCCTGCGAGCTATCTGCAGACGTTCGCATTTTTGGAGCAGGGCTGCCGGAGGCGCCCGGTACGGACCACCTAAGCTACGTTTGAAGTTTGAGGGGGCAAGACAAGGAAGCAGCCCCAGTCTCTGTGCCTCTGTGCGAGCAGTGCCATGGGCAGATGAGGCTGAGCAACAGCTTTCCAGGCTAGCTCTTTCTGCCTGCGAGCTATCTGCAGACGTTCGCATTTTCGGAGCAGGGCTGCCGGAGGCGCCCGGCACGGACCACCAAAGCTACGTTTGAAGTTTGAGAGGGCAAAACAAGCAAGCAGCCCCAGTCTCTGTGCCTATGTGCGAGCAGTGCCATGGGCAGATGAGGCTGAGCAACAGCTTTCCAGGCTAGCTCTTTCTGCCTGCGAGCTATCTGCAGACGTTTGCATTTTCGGAGCAGGGCTGCCGGAGGTGCCCGGCATGGACCACCTAAGATACGTTTGAAGTTTGAGGGGACAAGACAAGCAAGCAGCCCCAGTCTCTGTGCCTCTGTGCGAGCAGTGCCATGGGCAGATGAGGCTGAGCAACAGCTTTCCAGGCTAGCTCTTTCTACCTGCGAGCTATCTGCAGACGTTCGCATTTTTGGAGCAGGGCTGCCGGAGGCGCCTGACACGGACCACCTAAGCTACTTTTGAAGTTTGAGAGGGCAAAACAAGCAAGCAGCCCCAGTCTCTGTGCCTCTGTGCGAGCAGTGCCATGGGCAGATGAGGCTGAGCAACAGCTTTCCAGGCTAGCTCTTTCTGCCTGCGAGCTATCTGCAGACGTTCGCATTTTTGGAGCAGGGCTGCCGGAGGCGCCCGGCACAGACCACCTAAGCTACATTTGAAGTTTGAGGGGACAAGACAAGCAAGCAGCCCCAGTCTCTGTGCCTCTGTGCGAGCAGTGCCATGGGCAGATGAGGCTGAGCAACAGCTTTCCAGGCTAGCTCTTTCTGCCTGCGAGCTATCTGCAGACGTTCGCATTTTTGGAGCAGGGCTGCCGGAGGCGCCCGGCACAGACCACCTAAGCTACGTTTGAAGTTTGAGGGGACAAGACAAGCAAGCAGCCCCAGTCTCTGTGCCTCTGTGCGAGCAGTGCCATGGGCAGATGAGGCTGAGCAAGAGCTTTCCAGGCTAGCTCTTTCTGCCTGCGAGCTATCTGCAGACGTTCGCATTTTTGGAGCAGGGCTGCCGGAGGCGCCCGGCACAGACCACCTAAGCTACGTTTGAAGTTTGAGGGGACAAAACAAGCAAGCAGCCCCAGTCTCTGTGCCTCTGTGCGAGCAGTGCCATGGGCAGATGAGGCTGAGCAACAGCTTTCCAGGCTAGCTCTTTCTGCCTGCGAGCTATGTGGAGACGTTTGCATTTTCGGAGCAGGGCTGCCGGAGGCGCCCGACACAGACCACCTAAGCTACGTTTGAAGTTTGAGAGGACAAGACAAGCAAGCAGCCCCAGTCTCTGTGCCTCTGTGCGAGCAGTGCCATGGGCAGATGAGGCTGAGCAACAGCTTTCCAGGCTAGCTCTTTCTGCCTGCGAGCTATCTGCAGACGTTCGCATTTTCGGAGCAGGGCTGCCGGATGCGCCTGGCACAGACCACCTAAGCTACGTTTGAAGTTTGAGGGGACAAGACAAGCAAGCAGCCCCAGTCTCTGTGCCTCTGTGCGAGCAGTGCCATGGGCAGATGAGGCTGAGCAACAGCTTTCCAGGCTAGCTCTTTCTGCCTGCGAGCTATCTGCAGACGTTTGCATTTTCGGAGCAGGGCTGCCGGAGGCGCCCGGCATGGACCACCTAAGATACGTTTGAAGTTTGAGGGGACAAGACAAGCAAGCAGCCCCAGTCTCTGTGCCTCTGTGCGAGCAGTGCCATGGGCAGATGAGGCTGAGCAACAGCTTTCCAGGCTAGCTCTTTCTGCCTGCGAGCTATCTGGAGACGTTTGTATTTTCGGAGCAGGGCGGCCGGAGGCGCCCGGCATGGACCACCTAAGCTACGTTTGAAGTTTGAGGGGGCAAGACAAGGAAGCAGCCCCAGTCTCTGTGCCTCTGTGCGAGCAGTGCCATGGGCAGATGAGGCTGAGCAACAGCTTTCCAGGCTAGCTCTTTCTGCCTGCGAGCTATCTGGAGACGTTTGCATTTTCGGAGCAGGGCTGCCGGAGGCGCCCGGCACAGACCACCTAAGCTACGTTTGAAGTTTGAGAGGACAAGACAAGCAAGCAGCCCCAGTCTCTGTGCCTCTGTGCGAGCAGTGCCATGGGCAGATGAGGCTGAGCAACAGCTTTCCAGGCTAGCTCTTTCTGCCTGCGAGCTATCTGCAGACGTTTGCATTTTTGGAGCAGGGCTGCCGGAGGCGCCTGACACGGACCACCTAAGCTACTTTTGAAGTTTGAGGGGGCAAAACAAGCAAGCAGCCCCAGTCTCTGTGCCTCTGTGCGAGCAGTGCCATGGGCAGATGAGACTGAGCAACAGCTTTCCAGGCTAGCTCTTTCTGCCTGCGAGCTATCTGCAGACGTTCGCATTTTTGGAGCAGGGCTGCCGGAGGCGCCTGACACGGACCACCTAAGCTACGTTTGAAGTTTGAGGGGACAAGACAAGCAAGCAGCCCCAGTCTCTGTGCCTCTGTGCGAGCAGTGCCATGGGCAGATGAGGCTGAGCAACAGCTTTCCAGGCTAGCTCTTTCTGCCTGCGAGCTATCTGCAGACGTTTGGATTTTCGGAGCAGGGCTGCCGGAGGCGCCTGACACGGACCACCTAAGCTACTTTTGAAGTTTGAGGGGACAAGACAAGCAAGCAGCCCCAGTCTCTGTGCCTCTGTGCGAGCAGTGCCATGGGCAGATGAGGCTGAGCAACAGCTTTCCAGGCTAGCTCTTTCTGCCTGCGAGCTATCTGCAGACGTTCGCATTTTTGGAGCAGGGCTGCCGGAGGCGCCTGACACGGACCACCTAAGCTACTTTTGAAGTTTGAGGGGGCAAAACAAGCAAGCAGCCCCAGTCTCTGTGCCTCTGTGCGAGCAGTGCCATGGGCAGATGAGGCTGAGCAACAGCTTTCCAGGCTAGCTCTTTCTGCCTGCGAGCTATCTGCAGACGTTCGCATTTTCGGAGCAGGGCTGCCGGAAGCGCCTGGCACGGACCACCTAAGCTACGTTTGAAGTTTGAGGGGACAAGACAAGCAAGCAGCCCCAGTCTCTGTGCCTCTGTGCGAGCAGTGCCATGGGCAGATGAGGCTGAGCAACAGCTTTCCAGGCTAGCTCTTTCTGCCTGCGAGCTATCTGCAGACGTTCGCATTTTTGGAGCAGGGCTGCCGGAGGCGCCTGACACTGACCACCTAAGCTACTTTTGAAGTTTGAGGGGGCAAAACAAGCAAGCAGCCCCAGTCTCTGTGCCTCTGTGCGAGCAGTGCCATGGGCAGATGAGGCTGAGCAACAGCTTTCCAGGCTAGCTCTTTCTGCCTGCGAGCTATCTGCAGACGTTCGCATTTTTGGAGCAGGGCTGCCGGAGGCGCCCGGCACAGACCACCTAAGCTACGTTTGAAGTTTGAGGGGACAAGACAAGCAAGCAGCCCCAGTCTCTGTGCCTCTGTGCGAGCAGTGCCATGGGCAGATGAGGCTGAGCAACAGCTTTCCAGGCTAGCTCTTTCTGCCTGCGAGCTATCTGCAGACGTTCGCATTTTTGGAGCAGGGCTGCCGGAGGCGCCCGGCACGGACCACCTAAGCTACGTTTGAAGTTTGAGGGGACAAGACAAGCAAGCAGCCCCAGTCTCTGTGCCTCTGTGCGAGCAGTGCCATGGGCAGATGAGGCTGAGCAACAGCTTTCCAGGCTAGCTCTTTCTGCCTGCGAGCTATCTGCAGACGTTTGCATTTTCGGAGCAGGGCTGCCGGAGGCGCCTGACACGGACCACCTAAGCTACTTTTGAAGTTTGAGGGGGCAAAACAAGCAAGCAGCCCCAGTCTCTGTGCCTCTGTGCGAGCAGTGCCATGGGCAGATGAGGCTGAGCAACAGCTTTCCAGGCTAGCTCTTTCTGCCTGCGAGCTATCTGCAGACGTTCGCATTTTCGGAGCAGGGCTGCCGGAGGCGCCTGACACTGACCACCTAAGCTACTTTTGAAGTTTGAGGGGGCAAAACAAGCAAGCAGCCCCAGTCTCTGTGCCTCTGTGCGAGCAGTGCCATGGGCAGATGAGGCTGAGCAACAGCTTTCCAGGCTAGCTCTTTCTGCCTGCGAGCTATCTGCAGACGTTCGCATTTTTGGAGCAGGGCTGCCGGAGGCGCCTGACACGGACCACCTAAGTTACTTTTGAAGTTTGAGGGGGCAAAACAAGCAAGCAGCCCCAGTCTCTGTGCCTCTGTGCGAGCAGTGCCATGGGCAGATGAGGCTGAGCAACAGCTTTCCAGGCTAGCTCTTTCTGCCTGCGAGCTATCTGCAGACGTTTGCATTTTCGGAGCAGGGCTGCCGGAGGCGCCCGGCACAGACCACCTAAGCTACGTTTGAAGTTTGAGGGGACAAGACAAGCAAGCAGCCCCAGTCTCTGTGCCTCTGTGCGAGCAGTGCCATGGGCAGATGAGGCTGAGCAACAGCTTTCCAGGCTAGCTCTTTCTGCCTGCGAGCTATCTGCAGACGTTTGCATTTTCGGAGCAGGGCTGCCGGAGGCGCCCGGCATGGACCACCTAAGATACGTTTGAAGTTTGAGGGGACAAGACAAGCAAGCAGCCCCAGTCTCTGTGCCTCTGTGCGAGCAGTGCCATGGGCAGATGAGGCTGAGCAACAGCTTTCCAGGCTAGCTCTTTCTGCCTGCGAGCTATCTGCAGACGTTTGCATTTTCGGAGCAGGGCTGCCGGAGGCGCCCGGCACAGACCACCTAAGCTACGTTTGAAGTTTGAGGGGACAAGACAAGCAAGCAGCCCCAGTCTCTGTGCCTCTGTGCGAGCAGTGCCATGGGCAGATGAGGCTGAGCAACAGCTTTCCAGGCTAGCTCTTTCTGCCTGCGAGCTATCTGCAGACGTTTGCATTTTCGGAGCAGGGCTGCCGGAGGCGCCCGGCATGGACCACCTAAGATACGTTTGAAGTTTGAGGGGACAAGACAAGCAAGCAGCCCCAGTCTCTGTGCCTCTGTGCGAGCAGTGCCATGGGCAGATGAGGCTGAGCAACAGCTTTCCAGGCTAGCTCTTTCTGCCTGCGAGCTATCTGCAGACGTTCGCATTTTTGGAGCAGGGCTGCCGGAGGCGCCCGGCACAGACCACCTAAGCTACGTTTGAAGTTTGAGGGGACAAGACAAGCAAGCAGCCCCAGTCTCTGTGCCTCTGTGCGAGCAGTGCCATGGGCAGATGAGGCTGAGCAACAGCTTTCCAGGCTAGCTCTTTCTGCCTGCGAGCTATCTGCAGACGTTCGCATTTTTGGAGCAGGGCTGCCGGAGGCGCCCGGCACGGACCACCTAAGCTACATTTGAAGTTTGAGGGGACAAGACAAGCAAGCAGCCCCAGTCTCTGTGCCTCTGTGCGAGCAGTGCCATGGGCAGATGAGGCTGAGCAACAGCTTTCCAGGCTAGCTCTTTCTGCCTGCGAGCTATCTGCAGACGTTTGCATTTTCGGAGCAGGGCTGCCGGAGGCGCCCGGCACAGACCACCTAAGCTACGTTTGAAGTTTGAGGGGACAAGACAAGCAAGCAGCCCCAGTCTCTGTGCCTCTGTGCGAGCAGTGCCATGGGCAGATGAGGCTGAGCAACAGCTTTCCAGGCTAGCTCTTTCTGCCTGCGAGCTATCTGCAGACGTTCGCATTTTTGGAGCAGGGCTGCCGGAGGCGCACGGCACGGACCACCTAAGCTACGTTTGAAGTTTGAGGGGACAAGACAAGCAAGCAGCCCCAGTCTCTGTGCCTCTGTGCGAGCAGTGCCATGGGCAGATGAGGCTGAGCAACAGCTTTCCAGGCTAGCTCTTTCTGCCTGCGAGCTATCTGCAGACGTTCGCATTTTTGGAGCAGGGCTGCCGGAGGCGCCCGGCACAGACCACCTAAGCTACGTTTGAAGTTTGAGGGGACAAGACAAGCAAGCAGCCCCAGTCTCTGTGCCTCTGTGCGAGCAGTGCCATGGGCAGATGAGGCTGAGCAACAGCTTTCCAGGCTAGCTCTTTCTGCCTGCGAGCTATCTGCAGACGTTCGCATTTTTGGAGCAGGGCTGCCGGAGGCGCCCGGCACAGACCACCTAAGCTACATTTGAAGTTTGAGGGGACAAGACAAGCAAGCAGCCCCAGTCTCTGTGCCTCTGTGCGAGCAGTGCCATGGGCAGATGAGGCTGAGCAACAGCTTTCCAGGCTAGCTCTTTCTGCCTGCGAGCTATCTGCAGACGTTCGCATTTTTGGAGCAGGGCTGCCGGAGGCGCCCGGCACGGACCACCTAAGCTACGTTTGAAGTTTGAGGGGACAAGACAAGCAAGCAGCCCCAGTCTCTGTGCCTCTGTGCGAGCAGTGCCATGGGCAGATGAGGCTGAGCAACAGCTTTCCAGGCTAGCTCTTTCTACCTGCGAGCTATCTGCAGACGTTCGCATTTTTGGAGCAGGGCTGCCGGAGGCGCCTGACACGGACCACCTAAGCTACTTTTGAAGTTTGAGAGGGCAAAACAAGCAAGCAGCCCCAGTCTCTGTGCCTCTGTGCGAGCAGTGCCATGGGCAGATGAGGCTGAGCAACAGCTTTCCAGGCTAGCTCTTTCTGCCTGCGAGCTATCTGCAGACGTTCGCATTTTTGGAGCAGGGCTGCCGGAGGCGCCCGGCACAGACCACCTAAGCTACATTTGAAGTTTGAGGGGACAAGACAAGCAAGCAGCCCCAGTCTCTGTGCCTCTGTGCGAGCAGTGCCATGGGCAGATGAGGCTGAGCAACAGCTTTCCAGGCTAGCTCTTTCTGCCTGCGAGCTATCTGCAGACGTTCGCATTTTTGGAGCAGGGCTGCCGGAGGCGCCCGGCACAGACCACCTAAGCTACGTTTGAAGTTTGAGGGGACAAGACAAGCAAGCAGCCCCAGTCTCTGTGCCTCTGTGCGAGCAGTGCCATGGGCAGATGAGGCTGAGCAACAGCTTTCCAGGCTAGCTCTTTCTGCCTGCGAGCTATCTGCAGACGTTCGCATTTTTGGAGCAGGGCTGCCGGAGGCGCCCGGCACAGACCACCTAAGCTACGTTTGAAGTTTGAGGGGACAAAACAAGCAAGCAGCCCCAGTCTCTGTGCCTCTGTGCGAGCAGTGCCATGGGCAGATGAGGCTGAGCAACAGCTTTCCAGGCTAGCTCTTTCTGCCTGCGAGCTATCTGCAGACGTTCGCATTTTCGGAGCAGGGCTGCCGGAGGCGCCCGGCACGGACCACCTAAGCTACGTTTGAAGTTTGAGGGGACAAGACAAGCAAGCAGCCCCAGTCTCTGTGCCTCTGTGCGAGCAGTGCCATGGGCAGATGAGGCTGAGCAACAGCTTTCCAGGCTAGCTCTTTCTGCCTGCGAGCTATCTGCAGACGTTTGCATTTTCGGAGCAGGGCTGCCGGAGGCGCCCGGCACAGACCACCTAAGCTACGTTTGAAGTTTGAGAGGACAAGACAAGCAAGCAGCCCCAGTCTCTGTGCCTCTGTGCGAGCAGTGCCATGGGCAGATGAGGCTGAGCAACAGCTTTCCAGGCTAGCTCTTTCTGCCTGCGAGCTATCTGCAGACGTTCGCATTTTTGGAGCAGGGCTGCCGGAGGCGCCTGACACGGACCACCTAAGCTACTTTTGAAGTTTGAGGGGGCAAAACAAGCAAGCAGCCCCAGTCTCTGTGCCTCTGTGCGAGCAGTGCCATGGGCAGATGAGACTGAGCAACAGCTTTCCAGGCTAGCTCTTTCTGCCTGCGAGCTATCTGCAGACGTTCGCATTTTTGGAGCAGGGCTGCCGGAGGCGCCTGACACGGACCACCTAAGCTACTTTTGAAGTTTGAGGGGGCAAAACAAGCAAGCAGCCCCAGTCTCTGTGCCTCTGTGCGAGCAGTGCCATGGGCAGATGAGGCTGAGCAACAGCTTTCCAGGCTAGCTCTTTCTGCCTGCGAGCTATCTGCAGACGTTCGCATTTTCGGAGCAGGGCTGCCGGATGCGCCTGGCACGGACCACCTAAGCTACGTTTGAAGTTTGAGGGGACAAGACAAGCAAGCAGCCCCAGTCTCTGTGCCTCTGTGCGAGCAGTGCCATGGGCAGATGAGGCTGAGCAACAGCTTTCCAGGCTAGCTCTTTCTGCCTGCGAGCTATCTGCAGACGTTTGGATTTTCGGAGCAGGGCTGCCGGAGGCGCCTGACACGGACCACCTAAGCTACGTTTGAAGTTTGAGGGGACAAGACAAGCAAGCAGCCCCAGTCTCTGTGCCTCTGTGCGAGCAGTGCCATGGGCAGATGAGGCTGAGCAACAGCTTTCCAGGCTAGCTCTTTCTGCCTGCGAGCTATCTGCAGACGTTCGCATTTTTGGAGCAGGGCTGCCGGAGGCGCCTGACACTGACCACCTAAGCTACTTTTGAAGTTTGAGGGGGCAAAACAAGCAAGCAGCCCCAGTCTCTGTGCCTCTGTGCGAGCAGTGCCATGGGCAGATGAGGCTGAGCAACAGCTTTCCAGGCTAGCTCTTTCTGCCTGCGAGCTATCTGCAGACGTTCGCATTTTTGGAGCAGGGCTGCCGGAGGCGCCTGACACGGACCACCTAAGTTACTTTTGAAGTTTGAGGGGGCAAAACAAGCAAGCAGCCCCAGTCTCTGTGCCTCTGTGCGAGCAGTGCCATGGGCAGATGAGGCTGAGCAACAGCTTTCCAGGCTAGCTCTTTCTGCCTGCGAGCTATCTGCAGACGTTTGCATTTTCGGAGCAGGGCTGCCGGAGGCGCCCGGCACAGACCACCTAAGCTACGTTTGAAGTTTGAGGGGACAAGACAAGCAAGCAGCCCCAGTCTCTGTGCCTCTGTGCGAGCAGTGCCATGGGCAGATGAGGCTGAGCAACAGCTTTCCAGGCTAGCTCTTTCTGCCTGCGAGCTATCTGCAGACGTTTGCATTTTCGGAGCAGGGCTGCCGGAGGCGCCCGGCATGGACCACCTAAGATACGTTTGAAGTTTGAGGGGACAAGACAAGCAAGCAGCCCCAGTCTCTGTGCCTCTGTGCAAGCAGTGCCATGGGCAGATGAGGCTGAGCAACAGCTTTCCAGGCTAGCTCTTTCTGCCTGCGAGCTATCTGCAGACGTTCGCATTTTTGGAGCAGGGCTGCCGGAGGCACCTGACACGGACCACCTAAGCTACTTTTGAAGTTTGAGGGGGCAAAACAAGCAAGCAGCCCCAGTCTCTGTGCCTCTGTGCGAGCAGTGCCATGGGCAGATGAGGCTGAGCAACAGCTTTCCAGGCTAGCTCTTTCTGCCTGCGAGCTATCTGCAGACGTTCGCATTTTTGGAGCAGGGCTGCCGGAGGCGCCCGGCACAGACCACCTAAGCTACGTTTGAAGTTTGAGGGGACAAGACAAGCAAGCAGCCCCAGTCTCTGTGCCTCTGTGCGAGCAGTGCCATGGGCAGATGAGGCTGAGCAACAGCTTTCCAGGCTAGCTCTTTCTGCCTGCGAGCTATCTGCAGACGTTCGCATTTTTGGAGCAGGGCTGCCGGAGGCGCCCGGCACGGACCACCTAAGCTACATTTGAAGTTTGAGGGGACAAGACAAGCAAGCAGCCCCAGTCTCTGTGCCTCTGTGCGAGCAGTGCCATGGGCAGATGAGGCTGAGCAACAGCTTTCCAGGCTAGCTCTTTCTGCCTGCGAGCTATCTGCAGACGTTTGCATTTTCGGAGCAGGGCTGCCGGAGGCGCCCGGCACAGACCACCTAAGCTACGTTTGAAGTTTGAGGGGACAAGACAAGCAAGCAGCCCCAGTCTCTGTGCCTCTGTGCGAGCAGTGCCATGGGCAGATGAGGCTGAGCAACAGCTTTCCAGGCTAGCTCTTTCTGCCTGCGAGCTATCTGCAGACGTTTGCATTTTTGGAGCAGGGCTGCCGGAGGCGCCCGGCACGGACCACCTAAGCTACGTTTGAAGTTTGAGGGGACAAGACAAGCAAGCAGCCCCAGTCTCTGTGCCTCTGTGCGAGCAGTGCCATGGGCAGATGAGGCTGAGCAACAGCTTTCCAGGCTAGCTCTTTCTGCCTGCGAGCTATCTGCAGACGTTCGCATTTTTGGAGCAGGGCTGCCGGAGGCGCCCGGCACAGACCACCTAAGCTACGTTTGAAGTTTGAGGGGACAAGACAAGCAAGCAGCCCCAGTCTCTGTGCCTCTGTGCGAGCAGTGCCATGGGCAGATGAGGCTGAGCAACAGCTTTCCAGGCTAGCTCTTTCTGCCTGCGAGCTATCTGCAGACGTTCGCATTTTTGGAGCAGGGCTGCCGGAGGCGCCCGGCACAGACCACCTAAGCTACATTTGAAGTTTGAGGGGACAAGACAAGCAAGCAGCCCCAGTCTCTGTGCCTCTGTGCGAGCAGTGCCATGGGCAGATGAGGCTGAGCAACAGCTTTCCAGGCTAGCTCTTTCTGCCTGCGAGCTATCTGCAGACGTTCGCATTTTTGGAGCAGGGCTGCCGGAGGCGCCCGGCACGGACCACCTAAGCTACGTTTGAAGTTTGAGGGGACAAGACAAGCAAGCAGCCCCAGTCTCTGTGCCTCTGTGCGAGCAGTGCCATGGGCAGATGAGGCTGAGCAACAGCTTTCCAGGCTAGCTCTTTCTGCCTGCGAGCTATCTGCAGACGTTCGCATTTTTGGAGCAGGGCTGCCGGAGGCGCCCGGCACAGACCACCTAAGCTACATTTGAAGTTTGAGGGGACAAAACAAGCAAGCAGCCCCAGTCTCTGTGCCTCTGTGCGAGCAGTGCCATGGGCAGATGAGGCTGAGCAACAGCTTTCCAGGCTAGCTCTTTCTGCCTGCGAGCTATCTGCAGACGTTTGCATTTTCGGAGCAGGGCTGCCGGAGGCGCCCGGCATGGACCACCTAAGATACGTTTGAAGTTTGAGGGGACAAGACAAGCAAGCAGCCCCAGTCTCTGTGCCTCTGTGCAAGCAGTGCCATGGGCAGATGAGGCTGAGCAACAGCTTTCCAGGCTAGCTCTTTCTGCCTGCGAGCTATCTGCAGACGTTCGCATTTTTGGAGCAGGGCTGCCGGAGGCACCTGACACGGACCACCTAAGCTACTTTTGAAGTTTGAGGGGGCAAAACAAGCAAGCAGCCCCAGTCTCTGTGCCTCTGTGCGAGCAGTGCCATGGGCAGATGAGGCTGAGCAACAGCTTTCCAGGCTAGCTCTTTCTGCCTGCGAGCTATCTGCAGACGTTCGCATTTTTGGAGCAGGGCTGCCGGAGGCGCCCGGCACAGACCACCTAAGCTACGTTTGAAGTTTGAGGGGACAAGACAAGCAAGCAGCCCCAGTCTCTGTGCCTCTGTGCGAGCAGTGCCATGGGCAGATGAGGCTGAGCAACAGCTTTCCAGGCTAGCTCTTTCTGCCTGCGAGCTATCTGCAGACGTTCGCATTTTTGGAGCAGGGCTGCCGGAGGCGCCCGGCACGGACCACCTAAGCTACATTTGAAGTTTGAGGGGACAAGACAAGCAAGCAGCCCCAGTCTCTGTGCCTCTGTGCGAGCAGTGCCATGGGCAGATGAGGCTGAGCAACAGCTTTCCAGGCTAGCTCTTTCTGCCTGCGAGCTATCTGCAGACGTTTGCATTTTCGGAGCAGGGCTGCCGGAGGCGCCCGGCACAGACCACCTAAGCTACGTTTGAAGTTTGAGGGGACAAGACAAGCAAGCAGCCCCAGTCTCTGTGCCTCTGTGCGAGCAGTGCCATGGGCAGATGAGGCTGAGCAACAGCTTTCCAGGCTAGCTCTTTCTGCCTGCGAGCTATCTGCAGACGTTTGCATTTTTGGAGCAGGGCTGCCGGAGGCGCCCGGCACGGACCACCTAAGCTACGTTTGAAGTTTGAGGGGACAAGACAAGCAAGCAGCCCCAGTCTCTGTGCCTCTGTGCGAGCAGTGCCATGGGCAGATGAGGCTGAGCAACAGCTTTCCAGGCTAGCTCTTTCTGCCTGCGAGCTATCTGCAGACGTTCGCATTTTTGGAGCAGGGCTGCCGGAGGCGCCCGGCACAGACCACCTAAGCTACGTTTGAAGTTTGAGGGGACAAGACAAGCAAGCAGCCCCAGTCTCTGTGCCTCTGTGCGAGCAGTGCCATGGGCAGATGAGGCTGAGCAACAGCTTTCCAGGCTAGCTCTTTCTGCCTGCGAGCTATCTGCAGACGTTCGCATTTTTGGAGCAGGGCTGCCGGAGGCGCCCGGCACAGACCACCTAAGCTACATTTGAAGTTTGAGGGGACAAGACAAGCAAGCAGCCCCAGTCTCTGTGCCTCTGTGCGAGCAGTGCCATGGGCAGATGAGGCTGAGCAACAGCTTTCCAGGCTAGCTCTTTCTGCCTGCGAGCTATCTGCAGACGTTCGCATTTTTGGAGCAGGGCTGCCGGAGGCGCCCGGCACGGACCACCTAAGCTACGTTTGAAGTTTGAGGGGACAAGACAAGCAAGCAGCCCCAGTCTCTGTGCCTCTGTGCGAGCAGTGCCATGGGCAGATGAGGCTGAGCAACAGCTTTCCAGGCTAGCTCTTTCTGCCTGCGAGCTATCTGCAGACGTTCGCATTTTTGGAGCAGGGCTGCCGGAGGCGCCCGGCACAGACCACCTAAGCTACGTTTGAAGTTTGAGGGGACAAAACAAGCAAGCAGCCCCAGTCTCTGTGCCTCTGTGCGAGCAGTGCCATGGGCAGATGAGGCTGAGCAACAGCTTTCCAGGCTAGCTCTTTCTGCCTGCGAGCTATCTGCAGACGTTTGCATTTTCGGAGCAGGGCTGCCGGAGGCGCCCGGCACGGACCACCTAAGCTACGTTTGAAGTTTGAGGGGGCAAAACAAGCAAGCAGCCCCAGTCTCTGTGCCTCTGTGCGAGCAGTGCCATGGGCAGATGAGGCTGAGCAACAGCTTTCCAGGCTAGCTCTTTCTGCCTGCGAGCTATCTGCAGACGTTCGCATTTTTGGAGCAGGGCTGTCGGAGGCGCCCGGTACGGACCACCTAAGCTACGTTTGAAGTTTGAGGGGGCAAGACAAGGAAGCAGCCCCAGTCTCTGTGCCTCTGTGCGAGCAGTGCCATGGGCAGATGAGGCTGAGCAACAGCTTTCCAGGCTAGCTCTTTCTGCCTGCGAGCTATCTGCAGACGTTCGCATTTTTGGAGCAGGGCTGCCGGAGGCGCCCGGCACAGACCACCTAAGCTACGTTTGAAGTTTGAGGGGACAAGACAAGCAAGCAGCCCCAGTCTCTGTGCCTCTGTGCGAGCAGTGCCATGGGCAGATGAGGCTGAGCAACAGCTTTCCAGGCTAGCTCTTTCTGCCTGCGAGCTATCTGCAGACGTTCGCATTTTTGGAGCAGGGCTGCCGGAGGCGCCCGGCACAGACCACCTAAGCTACGTTTGAAGTTTGAGGGGACAAAACAAGCAAGCAGCCCCAGTCTCTGTGCCTCTGTGCGAGCAGTGCCATGGGCAGATGAGGCTGAGCAACAGCTTTCCAGGCTAGCTCTTTCTGCCTGCGAGCTATCTGCAGACGTTCGCATTTTCGGAGCAGGGCTGCCGGAGGCGCCCGGCACGGACCACCTAAGCTACATTTGAAGTTTGAGGGGACAAGACAAGCAAGCAGCCCCAGTCTCTGTGCCTCTGTGCGAGCAGTGCCATGGGCAGATGAGGCTGAGCAACAGCTTTCCAGGCTAGCTCTTTCTGCCTGCGAGCTATCTGCAGACGTTTGCATTTTCGGAGCAGGGCTGCCGGAGGCGCCCGGCACGGACCACCTAAGCTACGTTTGAAGTTTGAGGGGGCAAAACAAGCAAGCAGCCCCAGTCTCTGTGCCTCTGTGCGAGCAGTGCCATGGGCAGATGAGGCTGAGCAACAGCTTTCCAGGCTAGCTCTTTCTGCCTGCGAGCTATCTGCAGACGTTTGCATTTTCGGAGCAGGGCTGCCGGAGGTGCCCGGCATGGACCACCTAAGATACGTTTGAAGTTTGAGGGGACAAGACAAGCAAGCAGCCCCAGTCTCTGTGCCTCTGTGCGAGCAGTGCCATGGGCAGATGAGGCTGAGCAACAGCTTTCCAGGCTAGCTCTTTCTACCTGCGAGCTATCTGCAGACGTTCGCATTTTTGGAGCCGGGCTGCCGGAGGCGCCTGACACGGACCACCTAAGCTACTTTTGAAGTTTGAGAGGGCAAAACAAGCAAGCAGCCCCAGTCTCTGTGCCTCTGTGCGAGCAGTGCCATGGGCAGATGAGGCTGAGCAACAGCTTTCCAGGCTAGCTCTTTCTGCCTGCGAGCTATCTGCAGACGTTCGCATTTTTGGAGCAGGGCTGCCGGAGGCGCCCGGCACAGACCACCTAAGCTACATTTGAAGTTTGAGGGGACAAGACAAGCAAGCAGCCCCAGTCTCTGTGCCTCTGTGCGAGCAGTGCCATGGGCAGATGAGGCTGAGCAACAGCTTTCCAGGCTAGCTCTTTCTGCCTGCGAGCTATCTGCAGACGTTCGCATTTTTGGAGCAGGGCTGCCGGAGGCGCCCGGCACAGACCACCTAAGCTACGTTTGAAGTTTGAGGGGACAAGACAAGCAAGCAGCCCCAGTCTCTGTGCCTCTGTGCGAGCAGTGCCATGGGCAGATGAGGCTGAGCAACAGCTTTCCAGGCTAGCTCTTTCTGCCTGCGAGCTATCTGCAGACGTTCGCATTTTTGGAGCAGGGCTGCCGGAGGCGCCCGGCACAGACCACCTAAGCTACGTTTGAAGTTTGAGGGGACAAAACAAGCAAGCAGCCCCAGTCTCTGTGCCTCTGTGCGAGCAGTGCCATGGGCAGATGAGGCTGAGCAACAGCTTTCCAGGCTAGCTCTTTCTGCCTGCGAGCTATCTGCAGACGTTCGCATTTTCGGAGCAGGGCTGCCGGATGCGCCTGGCACGGACCACCTAAGCTACGTTTGAAGTTTGAGGGGACAAGACAAGCAAGCAGCCCCAGTCTCTGTGCCTCTGTGCGAGCAGTGCCATGGGCAGATGAGGCTGAGCAACAGCTTTCCAGGCTAGCTCTTTCTGCCTGCGAGCTATGTGGAGACGTTTGCATTTTCGGAGCAGGGCTGCCGGAGGCGCCCGGCACAGACCACCTAAGCTACGTTTGAAGTTTGAGAGGACAAGACAAGCAAGCAGCCCCAGTCTCTGTGCCTCTGTGCGAGCAGTGCCATGGGCAGATGAGGCTGAGCAACAGCTTTCCAGGCTAGCTCTTTCTGCCTGCGAGCTATCTGCAGACGTTTGCATTTTCGGAGCAGGGCTGCCGGAGGTGCCCGGCATGGACCACCTAAGATACGTTTGAAGTTTGAGGGGACAAGACAAGCAAGCAGCCCCAGTCTCTGTGCCTCTGTGCGAGCAGTGTCATGGGCAGATGAGGCTGAGCAACAGCTTTCCAGGCTAGCTCTTTCTACCTGCGAGCTATCTGCAGACGTTCGCATTTTTGGAGCCGGGCTGCCGGAGGCGCCTGACACGGACCACCTAAGCTACTTTTGAAGTTTGAGAGGGCAAAACAAGCAAGCAGCCCCAGTCTCTGTGCCTCTGTGCGAGCAGTGCCATGGGCAGATGAGGCTGAGCAACAGCTTTCCAGGCTAGCTCTTTCTGCCTGCGAGCTATCTGCAGACGTTCGCATTTTTGGAGCAGGGCTGCCGGAGGCGCCCGGCACAGACCACCTAAGCTACATTTGAAGTTTGAGGGGACAAGACAAGCAAGCAGCCCCAGTCTCTGTGCCTCTGTGCGAGCAGTGCCATGGGCAGATGAGGCTGAGCAACAGCTTTCCAGGCTAGCTCTTTCTGCCTGCGAGCTATCTGCAGACGTTCGCATTTTTGGAGCAGGGCTGCCGGAGGCGCCCGGCACAGACCACCTAAGCTACGTTTGAAGTTTGAGGGGACAAGACAAGCAAGCAGCCCCAGTCTCTGTGCCTCTGTGCGAGCAGTGCCATGGGCAGATGAGGCTGAGCAACAGCTTTCCAGGCTAGCTCTTTCTGCCTGCGAGCTATCTGCAGACGTTCGCATTTTTGGAGCAGGGCTGCCGGAGGCGCCCGGCACAGACCACCTAAGCTACGTTTGAAGTTTGAGGGGACAAAACAAGCAAGCAGCCCCAGTCTCTGTGCCTCTGTGCGAGCAGTGCCATGGGCAGATGAGGCTGAGCAACAGCTTTCCAGGCTAGCTCTTTCTGCCTGCGAGCTATCTGCAGACGTTCGCATTTTCGGAGCAGGGCTGCCGGATGCGCCTGGCACGGACCACCTAAGCTACGTTTGAAGTTTGAGGGGACAAGACAAGCAAGCAGCCCCAGTCTCTGTGCCTCTGTGCGAGCAGTGCCATGGGCAGATGAGGCTGAGCAACAGCTTTCCAGGCTAGCTCTTTCTGCCTGCGAGCTATGTGGAGACGTTTGCATTTTCGGAGCAGGGCTGCCGGAGGCGCCCGGCACAGACCACCTAAGCTACGTTTGAAGTTTGAGAGGACAAGACAAGCAAGCAGCCCCAGTCTCTGTGCCTCTGTGCGAGCAGTGCCATGGGCAGATGAGGCTGAGCAACAGCTTTCCAGGCTAGCTCTTTCTGCCTGCGAGCTATCTGCAGACGTTCGCATTTTCGGAGCAGGGCTGCCGGAGGCGCCTGGCACGGACCACCTAAGCTACGTTTGAAGTTTGAGGGGACAAGACAAGCAAGCAGCCCCAGTCTCTGTGCCTCTGTGCGAGCAGTGCCATGGGCAGATGAGGCTGAGCAACAGCTTTCCAGGCTAGCTCTTTCTGCCTGCGAGCTATCTGCAGACGTTCGCATTTTCGGAGCAGGGCTGCCGGATGCGCCTGGCACGGACCACCTAAGCTACGTTTGAAGTTTGAGGGGACAAGACAAGCAAGCAGCCCCAGTCTCTGTGCCTCTGTGCGAACAGTGCCATGGGCAGATGAGGCTGAGCAACAGCTTTCCAGGCTAGCTCTTTCTGCCTGCGAGCTATCTGCAGACGTTTGCATTTTCGGAGCAGGGCTGCCGGAGGCGCCCGGCATGGACCACCTAAGATACGTTTGAAGTTTGAGGGGACAAGACAAGCAAGCAGCCCCAGTCTCTGTGCCTCTGTGCGAGCAGTGCCATGGGCAGATGAGGCTGAGCAACAGCTTTCCAGGCTAGCTCTTTCTGCCTGCGAGCTATCTGCAGACGTTTGTATTTTCGGAGCAGGGCTGCCGGAGGCGCCCGGCATGGACCACCTAAGATACGTTTGAAGTTTGAGGGGACAAGACAAGCAAGCAGCCCCAGTCTCTGTGCCTCTGTGCGAGCAGTGCCATGGGCAGATGAGGCTGAGCAACAGCTTTCCAGGCTAGCTCTTTCTGCCTGCGAGCTATCTGGAGACGTTTGCATTTTCGGAGCAGGGCTGCCGGAGGCGCCCGGCACAGACCACCTAAGCTACGTTTTAAGTTTGAGAGGACAAGACAAGCAAGCAGCCCCAGTCTCTGTGCCTCTGTGCGAGCAGTGCCATGGGCAGATGAGGCTGAGCAACAGCTTTCCAGGCTAGCTCTTTCTGCCTGCGAGCTATCTGCAGACGTTCGCATTTTTGGAGCAGGGCTGCCGGAGGCGCCTGACACGGACCACCTAAGCTACTTTTGAAGTTTGAGGGGGCAAAACAAGCAAGCAGCCCCAGTCTCTGTGCCTCTGTGCGAGCAGTGCCATGGGCAGATGAGGCTGAGCAACAGCTTTCCAGGCTAGCTCTTTCTGCCTGCGAGCTATCTGCAGACGTTCGCATTTTTGGAGCAGGGCTGCCGGAGGCGCCTGACACGGACCACCTAAGCTACTTTTGAAGTTTGAGGGGGCAAAACAAGCAAGCAGCCCCAGTCTCTGTGCCTCTGTGCGAGCAGTGCCATGGGCAGATGAGGCTGAGCAACAGCTTTCCAGGCTAGCTCTTTCTGCCTGCGAGCTATCTGCAGACGTTCGCATTTTCGGAGCAGGGCTGCCGGATGCGCCTGGCACGGACCACCTAAGCTACATTTGAAGTTTGAGGGGACAAGACAAGCAAGCAGCCCCAGTCTCTGTGCCTCTGTGCGAGCAGTGCCATGGGCAGATGAGGCTGAGCAACAGCTTTCCAGGCTAGCTCTTTCTGCCTGCGAGCTATCTGCAGACGTTCGCATTTTTGGAGCAGGGCTGCCGGAGGCGCCTGACACGGACCACCTAAGCTACTTTTGAAGTTTGAGGGGGCAAAACAAGCAAGCAGCCCCAGTCTCTGTGCCTCTGTGCGAGCAGTGCCATGGGCAGATGAGGCTGAGCAACAGCTTTCCAGGCTAGCTCTTTCTGCCTGCGAGCTATCTGCAGACGTTCGCATTTTCGGAGCAGGGCTGCCGGAGGCGCCTGACACGGACCACCTAAGCTACTTTTGAAGTTTGAGGGGGCAAAACAAGCAAGCAGCCCCAGTCTCTGTGCCTCTGTGCGAGCAGTGCCATGGGCAGATGAGGCTGAGCAACAGCTTTCCAGGCTAGCTCTTTCTGCCTGCGAGCTATCTGCAGACGTTCGCATTTTCGGAGCAGGGCTGCCGGAAGCGCCTGGCACGGACCACCTAAGCTACGTTTGAAGTTTGAGGGGACAAGACAAGCAAGCAGCCCCAGTCTCTGTGCCTCTGTGCGAGCAGTGCCATGGGCAGATGAGGCTGAGCAACAGCTTTCCAGGCTAGCTCTTTCTGCCTGCGAGCTATCTGCAGACGTTCGCATTTTTGGAGCAGGGCTGCCGGAGGCGCCCGGCACGGACCACCCAAGATACGTTTGAAGTTTGAGGGGGCAAAACAAGCAAGCAGCCCCAGTCTCTGTGCCTCTGTGCGAGCAGTGCCATGGGCAGATGAGGCTGAGCAACAGCTTTCCAGGCTAGCTCTTTCTGCCTGCGAGCTATCTGCAGACGTTCGCATTTTTGGAGCAGGGCTGCCGGAGGCGCCTGACACGGACCACCTAAGTTACTTTTGAAGTTTGAGGGGGCAAAACAAGCAAGCAGCCCCAGTCTCTGTGCCTCTGTGCGAGCAGTGCCATGGGCAGATGAGGCTGAGCAACAGCTTTCCAGGCTAGCTCTTTCTGCCTGCGAGCTATCTGCAGACGTTTGCATTTTCGGAGCAGGGCTGCCGGAGGCGCCCGGCACAGACCACCTAAGCTACGTTTGAAGTTTGAGGGGACAAGACAAGCAAGCAGCCCCAGTCTCTGTGCCTCTGTGCGAGCAGTGCCATGGGCAGATGAGGCTGAGCAACAGCTTTCCAGGCTAGCTCTTTCTGCCTGCGAGCTATCTGCAGACGTTCGCATTTTTGGAGCAGGGCTGCCGGAGGCGCCCGGCACAGACCACCTAAGCTACGTTTGAAGTTTGAGGGGACAAGACAAGCAAGCAGCCCCAGTCTCTGTGCCTCTGTGCGAGCAGTGCCATGGGCAGATGAGGCTGAGCAACAGCTTTCCAGGCTAGCTCTTTCTGCCTGCGAGCTATCTGCAGACGTTCGCATTTTTGGAGCAGGGCTGCCGGAGGCGCCCGGCACAGACCACCTAAGCTACGTTTGAAGTTTGAGGGGACAAGACAAGCAAGCAGCCCCAGTCTCTGTGCCTCTGTGCGAGCAGTGCCATGGGCAGATGAGGCTGAGCAACAGCTTTCCAGGCTAGCTCTTTCTGCCTGCGAGCTATCTGCAGACGTTCGCATTTTTGGAGCAGGGCTGCCGTATGCGCCCGGCACAGACCACCTAAGCTACGTTTGAAGTTTGAGGGGACAAAACAAGCAAGCAGCCCCAGTCTCTGTGCCTCTGTGCGAGCAGTGCCATGGGCAGATGAGGCTGAGCAACAGCTTTCCAGGGTAGCTCTTTCTGCCTGCGAGCTATCTGCAGACGTTCGCATTTTCGGAGCAGGGCTGCCGGAGGCGCCCGGCACGGACCACCTAAGCTACTTTTGAAGTTTGAGGGGACAAGACAAGCAAGCAGCCCCAGTCTCTGTGCCTCTGTGCGAGCAGTGCCATGAGCAGATGAGGCTGAGCAACAGCTTTCCAGGCTAGCTCTTTCTGCCTGCGAGCTATCTGCAGACGTTCGCATTTTTGGAGCAGGGCTGCCGGATGCGCCCGGCACAGACCACCTAAGCTACGTTTGAAGTTTGAGGGGACAAGACAAGCAAGCAGCCCCAGTCTCTGTGCCTCTGTGCGAGCAGTGCCATGGGCAGATGAGGCTGAGCAACAGCTTTCCAGGCTAGCTCTTTCTGCCTGCGAGCTATCTGCAGACCTTCGCATTTTCGGAGCAGGTCTGCCGGAGGCGCCCGGCACGGACCACTTAAGCTACGTTTGAAGTTTGAGGGGGCAAAACAAGCAAGCAGCCCCAGTCTCTGTGCCTCTGTGCGAGCAGTGCCATGGGCAGATGAGGCTGAGCAACAGCTTTCCAGGCTAGCTCTTTCTGCCTGCGAGCTATCTGCAGACGTTCGCATTTTTGGAGCAGGGCTGCCGTATGCGCCCGGCACAGACCACCTAAGCTACGTTTGAAGTTTGAGGGGACAAGACAAGCAAGCAGCCCCAGTCTCTGTGCCTCTGTGCGAGCAGTGCCATGGGCAGATGAGGCTGAGCAACAGCTTTCCAGGCTAGCTCTTTCTGCCTGCGAGCTATCTGCAGACGTTCGCATTTTCGGAGCAGGGCTGCCGGAGGCGCCCGGCACGGACCACCTAAGCTACATTTGAAGTTTGAGGGGACAAGACAAGCAAGCAGCCCCAGTCTCTGTGCCTCTGTGCGAGCAGTGCCATGGGCAGATGAGGCTGAGCAACAGCTTTCCAGGCTAGCTCTTTCTGCCTGCGAGCTATCTGGAGACGTTCGCATTTTCGGAGCAGGGCTGCCGGAGGCTCCTGCACGGACCACTTAAGCTACGTTTGAAGTTTGAGGGGGCAAAACAAGCAAGCAGCCCCAGTCTCTGTGCCTCTGTGCGAGCAGTGCCATGGGCAGATGAGGCTGAGCAACAGCTTTCCAGGCTAGCTCTTTCTGCCTGCGAGCTATCTGGAGACGTTCGCATTTTCGGAGCAGGGCTGCCGGAGGCGCCCGGCACAGACCACCTAAGTTACGTTTGAAGTTTGAGGGGATAAGCAAGCAAGCAGCCCCAGTCTCTGTGCCTCTGTGCGAGCAGTGCCATGGGCAGATGAGGCTGAGCAACAGCTTTCCAGGCTAGCTCTTTCTGCCTGCGAGCTATCTGCAGACGTTCGCATTTTCTGAGCAGGGCTGCCGGAGGCGCCCGGCACGGACCACCTAAGCTACATTTGAAGTTTGAGGGGACAAGACAAGCAAGCAGCCCCAGTCTCTGTGCCTCTGTGCGAGCAGTGCCATGGGCAGATGAGGCTGAGCAACAGCTTTCCAGGCTAGCTCTTTCTGCCTGCGAGCTATCTGCAGATGTTTGCATTTTCGGAGCAGGGCTGCCGGAGGCGCCCGGCACAGACCACCTAAGCTACGTTTGAAGTTTGATGGGACAAGACAAGCAAGCAGCCCCAGTCTCTGTGCCTCTGTGCGAGCAGTGCCATGGGCAGATGAGGCTGAGCAACAGCTTTCCAGGCTAGCTCTTTCTGCCTGCGAGCTATCTGCAGACGTTCGCATTTTTGGAGCAGGGCTGCCGGAGGCGCCCGGCATGGACCACCGAAGATACGTTTGAAGTTTGAGGGGACAAGACAAGCAAGCAGCCCCAGTCTCTGTGCCTCTGTGCGAGCAGTGCCATGGGCAGATGAGGCTGAGCAACAGCTTTCCAGGCTAGCTCTTTCTGCCTGCGAGCTATCTGCAGACGTTCGCATTTTTGGAGCAGGGCTGCCGGAGGCGCCCGGCACAGACCACCTAAGCTACGTTTGAAGTTTGAGGGGACAAGACAAGCAAGCAGCCCCAGTCTCTGTGCCTCTGTGCGAGCAGTGCCATGGGCAGATGAGGCTGAGCAACAGCTTTCCAGGCTAGCTCTTTCTGCCTGCGAGCTATCTGCAGACGTTCGCATTTTTGGAGCAGGGCTGCCGGAGGCGCCCGGCACAGACCACCTAAGCTACGTTTGAAGTTTGAGGGGGCAAAACAAGCAAGCAGCCCCAGTCTCTGTGCCTCTGTGCGAGCAGTGCCATGGGCAGATGAGGCTGAGCAACAGCTTTCCAGGCTAGCTCTTTCTGCCTGCGAGCTATCTGCAGACGTTCGCATTTTCGGAGCAGGGCTGCCGGAGGCTCCCGGCACGGACCAACTAAGATACGTTTGAAGTTTGAGGGGGCAAAACAAGCAAGCAGCCCCAGTCTCTGTGCCTCTGTGCGAGCAGTGCCATGGGCAGATGAGGCTGAGCAACAGCTTTCCAGGCTAGCTCTTTCTGCCTGCGAGCTATCTGCAGACGTTCGCATTTTCGAAGCAGGGCTGCCGGAGGCGCCTGGCACGGACCACCTAAGCTACTTTTGAAGTTTGAGGGGGCAAAACAAGCAAGCAGCCCCAGTCTCTGTGCCTCTGTGCGAGCAGTGCCATGGGCAGATGAGGCTGAGCAACAGCTTTCCAGGCTAGCTCTTTCTGCCTGCGAGCTATCTGCAGACGTTCGCATTTTCGGAGCAGGGCTGCCGGAGGCGCTTGGCACGGACCACCTAAGCTACGTTTGAAGTTTGAGGGGGCAAAACAAGCAAGCAGCCCCAGTCTCTGTGCCTCTGTGCGAGCAGTGCCATGGGCAGATGAGGCTGAGCAACAGCTTTCCAGGCTAGCTCTTTCTGCCTGCGAGCTATCTGCAGACGTTTGCATTTTTGGAGCAGGGCTGCCGGAGGCGCCCGGCACAGACCACCTAAGCTACGTTTGAAGTTTGAGGGGACAAGACAAGCAAGCAGCCCCAGTCTCTGTGCCTCTGTGCGAGCAGTGCCATGGGCAGATGAGGCTGGGCAACAGCTTTCCAGGCTAGCTCTTTCTGCCTGCGAGCTATCTGCAGACGTTCGCATTTTCGGAGCAGGGCTGCCGGATGCGCCCGTCACAGACCACCTAAGCTACGTTTGAAGTTTGAGGGGACAAGACAAGCAAGCAGCCCCAGTCTCTGTGCCTCTGTGCGAGCAGTGCCATGGGCAGATGAGGCTGAGCAACAGCTTTCCAGGCTAGCTCTTTCTGCCTGCGAGCTATCTGCAGACGTTCGCATTTTTGGAGCAGGGCTGCCGGAGGCGCCCGGCACAGACCACCTAAGCTACGTTTGAAGTTTGAGGGGGCAAAACAAGCAAGCAGCCCCAGTCTCTGTGCCTCTGTGCGAGCAGTGCCATGGGCAGATGAGGCTGAGCAACAGCTTTCCAGGCTAGCTCTTTCTGCCTGCGAGCTATCTGCAGACGTTTGCATTTTTGGAGCAGGGCTGCCGGAGGCGCCCGGCACAGACCACCTAAGCTACGTTTGAAGTTTGAGGGGACAAGACAAGCAAGCAGCCCCAGTCTCTGTGCCTCTGTGCGAGCAGTGCCATGGGCAGATGAGGCTGAGCAACAGCTTTCCAGGCTAGCTCTTTCTGCCTGCGAGCTATCTGCAGACGTTCGCATTTTCGGAGCAGGGCTGCCGGATGCGCCCGGCACGGACCACCTAAGCTACATTTGAAGTTTGAGGGGACAAGACAAGCAAGCAGCCCCAGTCTCTGTGCCTCTGTGCGAGCAGTGCCATGGGCAGATGAGGCTGAGCAACAGCTTTCCAGGCTAGCTCTTTCTGCCTGCGAGCTATCTGCAGACGTTCGCATTTTCGGAGCAGGGCTGCCGGATGCGCCCGGCACGGACCACCTAAGCTACATTTGAAGTTTGAGGGGACAAGACAAGCAAGCAGCCCCAGTCTCTGTGCCTCTGTGCGAGCAGTGCCATGGGCAGATGAGGCTGAGCAACAGCTTTCCAGGCTAGCTCTTTCTGCCTGCGAGCTATCTGCAGACGTTCGCATTTTTGGAGCAGTGCTGCCGGAGGCGACCGGCACGGACCACCTAAGCTACGTTTGAAGTTTGAGGGGACAAGACAAGCAAGCAGCCCCAGTCTCTGTGCCTCTGTGCGAGCAGTGCCATGGGCAGATGAGGCTGAGCAACAGCTTTCCAGGCTAGCTCTTTCTGCCTGCGAGCTATCTGCAGACGTTCGCATTTTTGGAGCAGTGCTGCCGGAGGCGCCCGGCACGGACCACCTAAGCTACGTTTGAAGTTTGAGGGGGCAAGACAAGCAAGCAGCCCCAGTCTCTGTGCCTCTGTGCGAGCAGTGCCATGGGCAGATGAGGCTGAGCAACAGCTTTCCAGGCTAGCTCTTTCTGCCTGCGAGCTATCTGGAGACCTTCGCATTTTCGGAGCAGGGCTGCCGGAGGCTCCCGTCACGGACCACCTAAGCTACGTTTGAAGTTTGAGGGGGCAAAACAAGCAAGCAGCCCCAGTCTCTGTGCCTCTGTGCGAGCAGTGCCATGGGCAGATGAGGCTGAGCAACAGCTTTCCAGGCTAGCTCTTTCTGCCTGCGAGCTATCTGCAGACGTTCGCATTTTTGGAGCAGGGCTGCCGGAGGCGCCCGGCACGGACCACCTAAGCTAAGTTTGAAGTTTGAGGGGGCAAAACAATCAAGCAGCCCCAGTCTCTGTGCCTCTGTGCGAGCAGTGCCATGGGCAGATGAGGCTGAGCAACAGCTTTCCAGGCTAGCTCTTTCTGCCTGCGAGCTATCTGCAGACGTTCGCATTTTCGGAGCAGGGCTGCCGGAGGCGCCCGGCACGGACCACCTAAGCTACGTTTGAAGTTTGAGGGGACAAGACAAGCAAGCAGCCCCAGTCTCTGTGCCTCTGTGCGAGCAGTGCCATGGGCAGATGAGGCTGAGCAACAGCTTTCCAGGCTAGCTCTTTCTGCCTGCGAGCTATCTGCAGACGTTCGCATTTTTGGAGCAGGGCTGCCGGAGGCGCCCGGCACGGACCACCTAAGCTACGTGTGAAGTTTGAGGGGACAAGAAAAGCAAGCAGCCCCAGTCTCTGTGCCTCTGTGCGAGCAGTGCCATGGGCAGATGAGGCTGAGCAACAGCTTTCCAGGCTAGCTCTTTCTGCCTGCGAGCTATCTGCAGACGTTCGCATTTTTGGAGCAGGGCTGCCGGAGGCGCCCGGCACAGACCACCTAAGCTACGTTTGAAGTTTGAGGGGGCAAAACAAGCAAGCAGCCCCAGTCTCTGTGCCTCTGTGCGAGCAGTGCCATGGGCAGATGAGGCTGAGCAACAGCTTTCCAGGCTAGCTCTTTCTGCCTGCGAGCTATCTGCAGACGTTTGCATTTTTGGAGCAGGGCTGCCGGAGGCGCCCGGCACAGACCACCTAAGCTACGTTTGAAGTTTGAGGGGACAAGACAAGCAAGCAGCCCCAGTCTCTGTGCCTCTGTGCGAGCAGTGCCATGGGCAGATGAGGCTGAGCAACAGCTTTCCAGGCTAGCTCTTTCTGCCTGCGAGCTATCTGCAGACGTTCGCATTTTCGGAGCAGGGCTGCCGGATGCGCCCGGCACGGACCACCTAAGCTACATTTGAAGTTTGAGGGGACAAGACAAGCAAGCAGCCCCAGTCTCTGTGCCTCTGTGCGAGCAGTGCCATGGGCAGATGAGGCTGAGCAACAGCTTTCCAGGCTAGCTCTTTCTGCCTGCGAGCTATCTGCAGACGTTCGCATTTTCGGAGCAGGGCTGCCGGATGCGCCCGGCACGGACCACCTAAGCTACATTTGAAGTTTGAGGGGACAAGACAAGCAAGCAGCCCCAGTCTCTGTGCCTCTGTGCGAGCAGTGCCATGGGCAGATGAGGCTGAGCAACAGCTTTCCAGGCTAGCTCTTTCTGCCTGCGAGCTATCTGCAGACGTTCGCATTTTTGGAGCAGTGCTGCCGGAGGCGACCGGCACGGACCACCTAAGCTACGTTTGAAGTTTGAGGGGGCAAAACAAGCAAGCAGCCCCAGTCTCTGTGCCTCTGTGCGAGCAGTGCCATGGGCAGATGAGGCTGAGCAACAGCTTTCCAGGCTAGCTCTTTCTGCCTGCGAGCTATCTGCAGACGTTCGCATTTTCGGAGCAGGGCTGCCGGAGGCTCCCGTCACGGACCACCTAAGCTACGTTTGAAGTTTGAGGGGGCAAAACAATCAAGCAGCCCCAGTCTCTGTGCCTCTGTGCGAGCAGTGCCATGGGCAGATGAGGCTGAGCAACAGCTTTCCAGGCTAGCTCTTTCTGCCTGCGAGCTATCTGCAGACGTTCGCATTTTTGGAGTAGGGCTGCCGGAGGCGCCCGGCACGGACCACCTAAGCTAAGTTTGAAGTTTGAGGGGGCAAAACAATCAAGCAGCCCCAGTCTCTGTGCCTCTGTGCGAGCAGTGCCATGGGCAGATGAGGCTGAGCAACAGCTTTCCAGGCTAGCTCTTTCTGCCTGCGAGCTATCTGCAGACGTTCGCATTTTCGGAGCAGGGCTGCCGGAGGCGCCCGGCACGGACCACCTAAGCTACGTTTGAAGTTTGAGGGGACAAGACAAGCAAGCAGCCCCAGTCTCTGTGCCTCTGTGCGAGCAGTGCCATGGGCAGATGAGGCTGAGCAACAGCTTTCCAGGCTAGCTCTTTCTGCCTGCGAGCTATCTGCAGACGTTCGCATTTTTGGAGCAGGGCTGCCCGAGGCACCCGGCACGGACCACCTAAGCTACGTGTGAAGTTTGAGGGGACAAGAAAAGCAAGCAGCCCCAGTCTCTGTGCCTCTGTGCGAGCAGTGCCATGGGCAGATGAGGCTGAGCAACAGCTTTCCAGGCTAGCTCTTTCTGCCTGCGAGCTATCTGCAGACGTTTGCATTTTCGGAGCAGGGCTGCCGGAGGCGCCCGGCACGGACCACCTAAGCTACGTTTGAAGTTTGAGGGGGCAAAACAATCAAGCAGCCCCCATCTCTGTGCCTCTGTGCGAGCAGTGCCATGGGCAGATGAGGCTGAGCAACAGCTTTCCAGGCTAGCTCTTTCTGCCTGCGAGCTATCTGCAGACGTTCGCATTTTTGGAGCAGGGCTGCCGGAGGCGCCCGGCATGGACCACCTAAGATACGTTTGAAGTTTGAGGGGACAAGACAAGCAAGCAGCCCCAGTCTCTGTGCCTCTGTGCGAGCAGTGCCATGGGCAGATGAGGCTGAGCAACAGCTTTCCAGGCTAGCTCTTTCTGCCTGCGAGCTATCTGCAGACGTTCGCATTTTTGGAGCAGGGCTGCCGGAGGCGCCCGGCACGGACCACCTAAGCTACGTTTGAAGTTTGAGGGGGCAAAACAAGCAAGCAGCCCCAGTCTCTGTGCCTCTGTGCGAGCAGTGCCATGGGCAGATGAGGCTGAGCAACAGCTTTCCAGGCTAGCTCTTTCTGCCTGCGAGCTATCTGCAGACGTTCGCATTTTTGGAGCAGGGCTGCCGGAGGCGCCCGGCACAGACCACCTAAGCTACGTTTGAAGTTTGAGGGGACAAGACAAGCAAGCAGCCCCAGTCTCTGTGCCTCTGTGCGAGCAGTGCCATGGGCAGATGAGGCTGAGCAACAGCTTTCCAGGCTAGCTCTTTCTGCCTGCGAGCTATCTGCAGATATTCGCATTTTTGGAGCAGGGCTGCCGGATGCGCCCGGCACGGACCACCTAAGCTACGTTGGAAGGTTGAGGGGACAAGACAAGCAAGCAGCCCCAGTCTCTGTGCCTCTGTGCGAGCAGTGCCATGGGCAGATGAGGCTGAGCAACAGCTTTCCAGGCTAGCTCTTTCTGCCTGCGAGCTATCTGCAGACGTTTGCATTTTCGGAGCAGGGCTGCCGGATGCGCCCGGCACAGACCACCTAAGTTACGTTTGAAGTTTGAGGGGGCAAAACAAGCAAGCAGCCCCAGTCTCTGTGCCTCTGTGCGAGCAGTGCCATGGGCAGATGAGGCTGAGCAACAGCTTTCCAGGCTAGCTCTTTCTGCCTGCGAGCTATCTGCAGACGTTCGCATTTTCGGAGCAGGGCTGCCAGATGCGCCCGGCACGGACCACCTAAGCTACATTTGAAGTTTGAGGGGACAAGACAAGCAAGCAGCCCCAGTCTCTGTGCCTCTGTGCGAGCAGTGCCATGGGCAGATGAGGCTGAGCAACAGCTTTCCAGGCTAGCTCTTTCTGCCTGCGAGCTATCTGCAGACGTTCGCATTTTCGGAGCAGGGCTGCCGGAGGCGCCCGGCACGGACCACCTAAGCTACGTTTGAAGTTTGAGGGGGCAAAACAAGCAAGTAGCCCCAGTCTCTGTGCCTCTGTGCGAGCAGTGCCATGGGCAGATGAGGCTGAGCAACAGCTTTCCAGGCTAGCTCTTTCTGCCTGCGAGCTATCTGCAGACGTTCGCATTTTCGGAGCAGGGCTGCCGAATGCGCCCGGTACGGACCACCTAAGCTACGTTTGAAGTTTGAGGGGACAAGACAAGCAAGCAGCCCCAGTCTCTGTGCCTCTGTGCGAGCAGTGCCATGGGCAGATGAGGCTGAGCAACAGCTTTCCAGGCTAGCTCTTTCTGCCTGCGAGCTATCTGCAGACGTTCGCATTTTCGGAGCAGGGCTGCCGGAGGCGCCCGGCACGGACCACCTAAGCTACGTTTGAAGTTTGAGGGGGCAAAACAAGCAAGCAGCCCCAGTCTCTGTGCCTCTGTGCGAGCAGTGCCATGGGCAGATGAGGCTGAGCAACAGCTTTCCAGGCTAGCTCTTTCTGCCTGCGAGCTATCTGCAGACGTTCGCATTTTTGGAGCAGGGCTGCCGGAGGCGACCGGCACGGACCACCTAAGCTACGTTTGAAGTTTGAGGGGGCAAGACAAGCAAGCAGCCCCAGTCTCTGTGCCTCTGTGCGAGCAGTGCCATGGGCAGATGAGGCTGAGCAACAGCTTTCCAGGCTAGCTCTTTCTGCCTGCGAGCTATCTGGAGACCTTCGCATTTTCGGAGCAGGGCTGCCGGAGGCGCCTGGCACGGACCACTTAAGCTACGTTTGAAGTTTGAGGGGGCAAAACAAGCAAGCAGCCCCAGTCTCTGTGCCTCTGTGCGAGCAGTGCCATGGGCAGATGAGGCTGAGCAACAGCTTTCCAGGCTAGCTCTTTCTGCCTGCGAGCTATCTGCAGACGTTCGCATTTTCGGAGCAGGGCTGCCGGAGGCGCCCGGCACGGACCACTTAAGCTACGTTTGAAGTTTGAGGGGGCAAAACAAGCAAGCAGCCCCAGTCTCTGTGCCTCTGTGCGAGCAGTGCCATGGGCAGATGAGGCTGAGCAACAGCTTTCCAGGCTAGCTCTTTCTGCCTGCGAGCTATCTGCAGACCTTCGCATTTTCGGAGCAGGGCTGCCGGAGGCTCCTGCACGGACCACTTAAGCTACGTTTGAAGTTTGAGGGGGCAAAACAAGCAAGCAGCCCCAGTCTCTGTGCCTCTGTGCGAGCAGTGCCATGGGCAGATGAGGCTGAGCAACAGCTTTCCAGGCTAGCTCTTTCTGCCTGCGAGCTATCTGCAGACGTTCGCATTTTCGGAGCAGGGCTGCCGGAGGCGCCCGGCACGGACCACCTAAGCTACGTTTGAAGTTTGAGGGGACAAGACAAGCAAGCAGCCCCAGTCTCTGTGCCTCTGTGCGAGCAGTGCCATGGGCAGATGAGGCTGAGCAACAGCTTTCCAGGCTAGCTCTTTCTGCCTGCGAGCTATCTGCAGACGTTCGCATTTTTGGAGCAGGGCTGCCGGAGGCGCCCGGCACGGACCACCTAAGCTACGTGTGAAGTTTGAGGGGACAAGAAAAGCAAGCAGCCCCAGTCTCTGTGCCTCTGTGCGAGCAGTGCCATGGGCAGATGAGGCTGAGCAACAGCTTTCCAGGCTAGCTCTTTCTGCCTGCGAGCTATCTGCAGACGTTTGCATTTTCGGAGCAGGGCTGCCGGAGGCGCCCGGCACGGACCACCTAAGCTACGTTTGAAGTTTGAGGGGGCAAAACAATCAAGCAGCCCCCATCTCTGTGCCTCTGTGCGAGCAGTGCCATGGGCAGATGAGGCTGAGCAACAGCTTTCCAGGCTAGCTCTTTCTGCCTGCGAGCTATCTGCAGACGTTCGCATTTTTGGAGCAGGGCTGCCGGAGGCGCCCGGCATGGACCACCTAAGATACGTTTGAAGTTTGAGGGGACAAGACAAGCAAGCAGCCCCAGTCTCTGTGCCTCTGTGCGAGCAGTGCCATGGGCAGATGAGGCTGAGCAACAGCTTTCCAGGCTAGCTCTTTCTGCCTGCGAGCTATCTGCAGACGTTCGCATTTTTGGAGCAGGGCTGCCGGAGGCGCCCGGCACGGACCACCTAAGCTACGTTTGAAGTTTGAGGGGGCAAAACAAGCAAGCAGCCCCAGTCTCTGTGCCTCTGTGCGAGCAGTGCCATGGGCAGATGAGGCTGAGCAACAGCTTTCCAGGCTAGCTCTTTCTGCCTGCGAGCTATCTGCAGACGTTTGCATTTTTGGAGCAGGGCTGCCGGAGGCGCCCGGCACAGACCACCTAAGCTACATTTGAAGTTTGAGGGGACAAGACAAGCAAGCAGCCCCAGTCTCTGTGCCTCTGTGCGAGCAGTGCCATGGGCAGATGAGGCTGAGCAACAGCTTTCCAGGCTAGCTCTTTCTGCCTGCGAGCTATCTGCAGACGTTCGCATTTTCGGAGCAGGGCTGCCGGATGCGCCCGGCACGGACCACCTAAGCTACGTTGGAAGGTTGAGGGGACAAGACAAGCAAGCAGCCCCAGTCTCTGTGCCTCTGTGCGAGCAGTGCCATGGGCAGATGAGGCTGAGCAACAGCTTTCCAGGCTAGCTCTTTCTGCCTGCGAGCTATCTGCAGACGTTTGCATTTTCGGAGCAGGGCTGCCGGATGCGCCCGGCACAGACCACCTAAGTTACGTTTGAAGTTTGAGGGGGCAAAACAAGCAAGCAGCCCCAGTCTCTGTGCCTCTGTGCGAGCAGTGCCATGGGCAGATGAGGCTGAGCAACAGCTTTCCAGGCTAGCTCTTTCTGCCTGCGAGCTATCTGCAGACGTTCGCATTTTCGGAGCAGGGCTGCCAGATGCGCCCGGCACGGACCACCTAAGCTACATTTGAAGTTTGAGGGGACAAGACAAGCAAGCAGCCCCAGTCTCTGTGCCTCTGTGCGAGCAGTGCCATGGGCAGATGAGGCTGAGCAACAGCTTTCCAGGCTAGCTCTTTCTGCCTGCGAGCTATCTGCAGACGTTCGCATTTTCGGAGCAGGGCTGCCGAATGCGCCCGGTACGGACCACCTAAGCTACGTTTGAAGTTTGAGGGGACAAGACAAGCAAGCAGCCCCAGTCTCTGTGCCTCTGTGCGAGCAGTGCCATGGGCAGATGAGGCTGAGCAACAGCTTTCCAGGCTAGCTCTTTCTGCCTGCGAGCTATCTGCAGACGTTCGCATTTTCGGAGCAGGGCTGCCGGAGGCGCCCGGCACGGACCACCTAAGCTACGTTTGAAGTTTGAGGGGGCAAAACAAGCAAGCAGCCCCAGTCTCTGTGCCTCTGTGCGAGCAGTGCCATGGGCAGATGAGGCTGAGCAACAGCTTTCCAGGCTAGCTCTTTCTGCCTGCGAGCTATCTGCAGACGTTCGCATTTTTGGAGCAGGGCTGCCGGAGGCGACCGGCACGGACCACCTAAGCTACGTTTGAAGTTTGAGGGGGCAAGACAAGCAAGCAGCCCCAGTCTCTGTGCCTCTGTGCGAGCAGTGCCATGGGCAGATGAGGCTGAGCAACAGCTTTCCAGGCTAGCTCTTTCTGCCTGCGAGCTATCTGCAGACGTTTGCATTTTCGGAGCAGGGCTGCCGGAGGCGCCCGGCACGGACCACCTAAGCTACGTTTGAAGTTTGAGGGGGCAAAACAATCAAGCAGCCCCCATCTCTGTGCCTCTGTGCGAGCAGTGCCATGGGCAGATGAGGCTGAGCAACAGCTTTCCAGGCTAGCTCTTTCTGCCTGCGAGCTATCTGCAGACGTTCGCATTTTTGGAGCAGGGCTGCCGGAGGCGCCCGGCATGGACCACCTAAGATACGTTTGAAGTTTGAGGGGACAAGACAAGCAAGCAGCCCCAGTCTCTGTGCCTCTGTGCGAGCAGTGCCATGGGCAGATGAGGCTGAGCAACAGCTTTCCAGGCTAGCTCTTTCTGCCTGCGAGCTATCTGCAGACGTTCGCATTTTTGGAGCAGGGCTGCCGGAGGCGCCCGGCACGGACCACCTAAGCTACGTTTGAAGTTTGAGGGGGCAAAACAAGCAAGCAGCCCCAGTCTCTGTGCCTCTGTGCGAGCAGTGCCATGGGCAGATGAGGCTGAGCAACAGCTTTCCAGGCTAGCTCTTTCTGCCTGCGAGCTATCTGCAGACGTTTGCATTTTTGGAGCAGGGCTGCCGGAGGCGCCCGGCACAGACCACCTAAGCTACATTTGAAGTTTGAGGGGACAAGACAAGCAAGCAGCCCCAGTCTCTGTGCCTCTGTGCGAGCAGTGCCATGGGCAGATGAGGCTGAGCAACAGCTTTCCAGGCTAGCTCTTTCTGCCTGCGAGCTATCTGCAGACGTTCGCATTTTCGGAGCAGGGCTGCCGGATGCGCCCGGCACGGACCACCTAAGCTACGTTGGAAGGTTGAGGGGACAAGACAAGCAAGCAGCCCCAGTCTCTGTGCCTCTGTGCGAGCAGTGCCATGGGCAGATGAGGCTGAGCAACAGCTTTCCAGGCTAGCTCTTTCTGCCTGCGAGCTATCTGCAGACGTTTGCATTTTCGGAGCAGGGCTGCCGGATGCGCCCGGCACAGACCACCTAAGTTACGTTTGAAGTTTGAGGGGGCAAAACAAGCAAGCAGCCCCAGTCTCTGTGCCTCTGTGCGAGCAGTGCCATGGGCAGATGAGGCTGAGCAACAGCTTTCCAGGCTAGCTCTTTCTGCCTGCGAGCTATCTGCAGACGTTCGCATTTTCGGAGCAGGGCTGCCAGATGCGCCCGGCACGGACCACCTAAGCTACATTTGAAGTTTGAGGGGACAAGACAAGCAAGCAGCCCCAGTCTCTGTGCCTCTGTGCGAGCAGTGCCATGGGCAGATGAGGCTGAGCAACAGCTTTCCAGGCTAGCTCTTTCTGCCTGCGAGCTATCTGCAGACGTTCGCATTTTCGGAGCAGGGCTGCCGAATGCGCCCGGTACGGACCACCTAAGCTACGTTTGAAGTTTGAGGGGACAAGACAAGCAAGCAGCCCCAGTCTCTGTGCCTCTGTGCGAGCAGTGCCATGGGCAGATGAGGCTGAGCAACAGCTTTCCAGGCTAGCTCTTTCTGCCTGCGAGCTATCTGCAGACGTTCGCATTTTCGGAGCAGGGCTGCCGGAGGCGCCCGGCACGGACCACCTAAGCTACGTTTGAAGTTTGAGGGGGCAAAACAAGCAAGCAGCCCCAGTCTCTGTGCCTCTGTGCGAGCAGTGCCATGGGCAGATGAGGCTGAGCAACAGCTTTCCAGGCTAGCTCTTTCTGCCTGCGAGCTATCTGCAGACGTTCGCATTTTTGGAGCAGGGCTGCCGGAGGCGACCGGCACGGACCACCTAAGCTACGTTTGAAGTTTGAGGGGGCAAGACAAGCAAGCAGCCCCAGTCTCTGTGCCTCTGTGCGAGCAGTGCCATGGGCAGATGAGGCTGAGCAACAGCTTTCCAGGCTAGCTCTTTCTGCCTGCGAGCTATCTGGAGACCTTCGCATTTTCGGAGCAGGGCTGCCGGAGGCGCCTGGCACGGACCACTTAAGCTACGTTTGAAGTTTGAGGGGGCAAAACAAGCAAGCAGCCCCAGTCTCTGTGCCTCTGTGCGAGCAGTGCCATGGGCAGATGAGGCTGAGCAACAGCTTTCCAGGCTAGCTCTTTCTGCCTGCGAGCTATCTGCAGACGTTCGCATTTTCGGAGCAGGGCTGCCGGAGGCGCCCGGCACGGACCACTTAAGCTACGTTTGAAGTTTGAGGGGGCAAAACAAGCAAGCAGCCCCAGTCTCTGTGCCTCTGTGCGAGCAGTGCCATGGGCAGATGAGGCTGAGCAACAGCTTTCCAGGCTAGCTCTTTCTGCCTGCGAGCTATCTGCAGACCTTCGCATTTTCGGAGCAGGGCTGCCGGAGGCTCCTGCACGGACCACTTAAGCTACGTTTGAAGTTTGAGGGGGCAAAACAAGCAAGCAGCCCCAGTCTCTGTGCCTCTGTGCGAGCAGTGCCATGGGCAGATGAGGCTGAGCAACAGCTTTCCAGGCTAGCTCTTTCTGCCTGCCAGCTATCTGCAGACGTTCGCATTTTCGGAGCAGGGCTGCCGGAGGCGCCCGGCACGGACCACCTAAGCTACGTTTGAAGTTTGAGGGGACAAGACAAGCAAGCAGCCCCAGTCTCTGTGCCTCTGTGCGAGCAGTGCCATGGGCAGATGAGGCTGAGCAACAGCTTTCCAGGCTAGCTCTTTCTGCCTGCGAGCTATCTGCAGACGTTTGGATTTTCGAAGCAGGGCTGCCGGAGGCGCCCGGCACGGACCACCTAAGCTACGTGTGAAGTTTGAGGGGACAAGAAAAGCAAGCAGCCCCAGTCTCTGTGCCTCTGTGCGAGCAGTGCCATGGGCAGATGAGGCTGAGCAACAGCTTTCCAGGCTAGCTCTTTCTGCCTGCGAGCTATCTGCAGACGTTTGCATTTTCGGAGCAGGGCTGCCGGAGGCGCCCGGCACGGACCACCTAAGCTACGTTTGAAGTTTGAGGGGGCAAAACAATCAAGCAGCCCCCATCTCTGTGCCTCTGTGCGAGCAGTGCCATGGGCAGATGAGGCTGAGCAACAGCTTTCCAGGCTAGCTCTTTCTGCCTGCGAGCTATCTGCAGACGTTCGCATTTTTGGAGCAGGGCTGCCGGAGGCGCCCGGCATGGACCACCTAAGATACGTTTGAAGTTTGAGGGGACAAGACAAGCAAGCAGCCCCAGTCTCTGTGCCTCTGTGCGAGCAGTGCCATGGGCAGATGAGGCTGAGCAACAGCTTTCCAGGCTAGCTCTTTCTGCCTGCGAGCTATCTGCAGACGTTCGCATTTTTGGAGCAGGGCTGCCGGAGGCGCCCGGCACGGACCACCTAAGCTACGTTTGAAGTTTGAGGGGGCAAAACAAGCAAGCAGCCCCAGTCTCTGTGCCTCTGTGCGAGCAGTGCCATGGGCAGATGAGGCTGAGCAACAGCTTTCCAGGCTAGCTCTTTCTGCCTGCGAGCTATCTGCAGACGTTTGCATTTTTGGAGCAGGGCTGCCGGAGGCGCCCGGCACAGACCACCTAAGCTACATTTGAAGTTTGAGGGGACAAGACAAGCAAGCAGCCCCAGTCTCTGTGCCTCTGTGCGAGCAGTGCCATGGGCAGATGAGGCTGAGCAACAGCTTTCCAGGCTAGCTCTTTCTGCCTGCGAGCTATCTGCAGACGTTCGCATTTTCGGAGCAGGGCTGCCGGATGCGCCCGGCACGGACCACCTAAGCTACGTTGGAAGGTTGAGGGGACAAGACAAGCAAGCAGCCCCAGTCTCTGTGCCTCTGTGCGAGCAGTGCCATGGGCAGATGAGGCTGAGCAACAGCTTTCCAGGCTAGCTCTTTCTGCCTGCGAGCTATCTGCAGACGTTTGCATTTTCGGAGCAGGGCTGCCGGATGCGCCCGGCACAGACCACCTAAGTTACGTTTGAAGTTTGAGGGGGCAAAACAAGCAAGCAGCCCCAGTCTCTGTGCCTCTGTGCGAGCAGTGCCATGGGCAGATGAGGCTGAGCAACAGCTTTCCAGGCTAGCTCTTTCTGCCTGCGAGCTATCTGCAGACGTTCGCATTTTCGGAGCAGGGCTGCCAGATGCGCCCGGCACGGACCACCTAAGCTACATTTGAAGTTTGAGGGGACAAGACAAGCAAGCAGCCCCAGTCTCTGTGCCTCTGTGCGAGCAGTGCCATGGGCAGATGAGGCTGAGCAACAGCTTTCCAGGCTAGCTCTTTCTGCCTGCGAGCTATCTGCAGACGTTCGCATTTTCGGAGCAGGGCTGCCGGAGGCGCCCGGCACGGACCACCTAAGCTACGTTTGAAGTTTGAGGGGGCAAAACAAGCAAGTAGCCCCAGTCTCTGTGCCTCTGTGCGAGCAGTGCCATGGGCAGATGAGGCTGAGCAACAGCTTTCCAGGCTAGCTCTTTCTGCCTGCGAGCTATCTGCAGACGTTCGCATTTTCGGAGCAGGGCTGCCGAATGCGCCCGGTACGGACCACCTAAGCTACGTTTGAAGTTTGAGGGGACAAGACAAGCAAGCAGCCCCAGTCTCTGTGCCTCTGTGCGAGCAGTGCCATGGGCAGATGAGGCTGAGCAACAGCTTTCCAGGCTAGCTCTTTCTGCCTGCGAGCTATCTGCAGACGTTCGCATTTTCGGAGCAGGGCTGCCGGAGGCGCCCGGCACGGACCACCTAAGCTACGTTTGAAGTTTGAGGGGGCAAAACAAGCAAGCAGCCCCAGTCTCTGTGCCTCTGTGCGAGCAGTGCCATGGGCAGATGAGGCTGAGCAACAGCTTTCCAGGCTAGCTCTTTCTGCCTGCGAGCTATCTGCAGACGTTCGCATTTTTGGAGCAGGGCTGCCGGAGGCGACCGGCACGGACCACCTAAGCTACGTTTGAAGTTTGAGGGGGCAAGACAAGCAAGCAGCCCCAGTCTCTGTGCCTCTGTGCGAGCAGTGCCATGGGCAGATGAGGCTGAGCAACAGCTTTCCAGGCTAGCTCTTTCTGCCTGCGAGCTATCTGGAGACCTTCGCATTTTCGGAGCAGGGCTGCCGGAGGCGCCTGGCACGGACCACTTAAGCTACGTTTGAAGTTTGAGGGGGCAAAACAAGCAAGCAGCCCCAGTCTCTGTGCCTCTGTGCGAGCAGTGCCATGGGCAGATGAGGCTGAGCAACAGCTTTCCAGGCTAGCTCTTTCTGCCTGCGAGCTATCTGCAGACGTTCGCATTTTCGGAGCAGGGCTGCCGGAGGCGCCCGGCACGGACCACTTAAGCTACGTTTGAAGTTTGAGGGGGCAAAACAAGCAAGCAGCCCCAGTCTCTGTGCCTCTGTGCGAGCAGTGCCATGGGCAGATGAGGCTGAGCAACAGCTTTCCAGGCTAGCTCTTTCTGCCTGCGAGCTATCTGCAGACCTTCGCATTTTCGGAGCAGGGCTGCCGGAGGCTCCTGCACGGACCACTTAAGCTACGTTTGAAGTTTGAGGGGGCAAAACAAGCAAGCAGCCCCAGTCTCTGTGCCTCTGTGCGAGCAGTGCCATGGGCAGATGAGGCTGAGCAACAGCTTTCCAGGCTAGCTCTTTCTGAATGCGAGCTATCTGCAGACGTTCGCATTTTCGGAGCAGGGCTGCCGGATGCGCCCGGCACGGACCACCTAAGCTACGTTTGAAGTTTGAGGGGACAAGACAAGCAAGCAGCCCCAGTCTCTGTGCCTCTGTGCGAGCAGTGCCATGGGCAGATGAGGCTGAGCAACAGCTTTCCAGGCTAGCTCTTTCTGCCTGCGAGCTATCTGCAGACGTTTGGATTTTCGAAGCAGGGGTGCCGGAGGCGCCCGGCACGGACCACCTAAGCTACGTTTGAAGTTTGAGGGGGCAAAACAAGCAAGCAGCCCCAGTCTCTGTGCCTCTGTGCGAGCAGTGCCATGGGCAGATGAGGCTGAGCAACAGCTTTCCAGGCTAGCTCTTTCTGCCTGCGAGCTATCTGCAGACGTTCGCATTTTCGGAGCAGGGCTGCCGGAGGCGCCCGGCACAGACCACCTAAGCTACGTTTGAAGTTTGAGGGGACAAGACAAGCAAGCAGCCCCAGGCTCTGTGCCTCTGTGCGAGCAGTGCCATGGGCAGATGAGGCTGAGCAACAGCTTTCCAGGCTAGCTCTTTCTGCCTGCGAGCTATCTGCAGACGTTCGCATTTTTGGAGCAGGGCTGCCGGATGCGCCCGGCACGGACCACCTAAGCTACATTTGAAGTTTGAGGGGACAAGACAAGCAAGCAGCCCCAGTCTCTGTGCCTCTGTGCGAGCAGTGCCATGGGCAGATGAGACTGAGCAACAGCTTTCCAGGCTAGCTCTTTCTGCCTGCGAGATATCTGCAGACGTTCGCATTTTTGGAGCAGGGCTGCCGGAGGCGCCCGGCACAGACCACCTAAGCTACGTTTGAAGTTTGAGGGGACAAGACAAGCAAGCAGCCCCAGTCTCTGTGCCTCTGTGCGAGCAGTGCCATGGGCAGATGAGGCTGAGCAACAGCTTTCCAGGCTAGCTCTTTCTGCCTGCGAGCTATCTGCAGACGTTCGCATTTTTGGAGCAGGGCTGCCGGAGGCGCCCGGCACAGACCACCTAAGTTACGTTTGAAGTTTGAGGGGACAAGACAAGCAAGCAGCCCCAGTCTCTGTGCCTCTGTGCGAGCAGTGCCATGGGCAGATGAGGCTGAGCAACAGCTTTCCAGGCTAGCTCTTTCTGCCTGCGAGCTATCTGCAGACGTTCGCATTTTCGGAGCAGGGCTGCCGGAGGCGCCCGGCACGGACCACCTAAGCTACATTTGAAGTTCGAGGGGACAAGACAAGCAAGCAGCCCCAGTCTCTGTGCCTCTGTGCGAGCAGTGCCATGGGCAGATGAGGCTGAGCAACAGCTTTCCAGGCTAGCTCTTTCTGCCTGCGAGCTATCTGCAGACGTTCGCATTTTTGGAGCAGGGCTGCCGGATGCGCCCGGCACGGACCACCTAAGTTACATTTGAAGTTTGAGGGGACAAGACAAGCAAGCAGCCCCAGTCTCTGTGCCTCTGTGCGAGCAGTGCCATGGGCAGATGAGGCTGAGCAACAGCTTTCCAGGCTAGCTCTTTCTGCCTGCGAGCTATCTGCAGACGTTCGCATTTTTGGAGCAGGGCTGCCGGAGGCGCCCGGCACAGACCACCTAAGCTACGTTTGAAGTTTGAGGGGACAAGACAAGCAAGCAGCCCCAGTCTCTGTGCCTCTGTGCGAGCAGTGCCATGGGCAGATGAGGCTGAGCAACAGCTTTCCAGGCTAGCTCTTTCTGCCTGCGAGCTATCTGCAGACGTTCGCATTTGTGTAGCAGGGCTGCCGGAGGCGCCCGGCACAGACCACCTAAGCTACGTTTGAAGTTTGAGGGGGCAAAACAAGCAAGCAGCCCCAGTCTCTGTGCCTCTGTGCGAGCAGTGCCATGGGCAGATGAGGCTGAGCAACAGCTTTCCAGGCTAGCTCTTTCTGCCTGCGAGCTATCTGCAGACGTTCGCATTTTCGGAGCAGGGCTGCCGGATGCGCCCGGCACGGACCACCTAAGCTACATTTGAAGTTTGAGGGGACAAGACAAGCAAGCAGCCCCAGTCTCTGTGCCTCTGTGCGAGCAGTGCCATGGGCAGATGAGGCTGAGCAACAGCTTTCCAGGCTAGCTCTTTCTGCCTGCGAGCTATCTGCAGACGTTCGCATTTTCGGAGCAGGGCTGCCGGATGCGCCCGGCACAGACCACCTAAGCTACGTTTGAAGTTTGAGGGGACAAGACAAGCAAGCAGCCCCAGTCTCTGTGCCTCTGTGCGAGCAGTGCCATGGGCAGATGAGGCTGAGCAACAGCTTTCCAGGCTAGCTCTTTCTGCCTGCGAGCTATCTGCAGACGTTCGCATTTTTGGAGCAGGGCTGCCGGAGGCGCCCGGCACAGACCACCTAAGCTACGTTTGAAGTTTGAGGGGACAAGACAAGCAAGCAGCCCCAGTCTCTGTGCCTCTGTGCGAGCAGTGCCATGGGCAGATGAGGCTGAGCAACAGCTTTCCAGGCTAGCTCTTTCTGCCTGCGAGCTATCTGCAGACGTTCGCATTTTTGGAGCAGGGCTGCCAGAGGCGCCCGGCACAGACCACCTAAGCTACGTTTGAAGTTTGAGGGGGCAAAACAAGCAAGCAGCCCCAGTCTCTGTGCCTCTGTGCGAGCAGTGCCATGGGCAGATGAGGCTGAGCAACAGCTTTCCAGGCTAGCTCTTTCTGCCTGCGAGCTATCTGCAGACGTTCGCATTTTCGGAGCAGGGCTGCCGGATGCGCCCGGCACGGACCACCTAAGCTACATTTGAAGTTTGAGGGGACAAGACAAGCAAGCAGCCCCAGTCTCTGTGCCTCTGTGCGAGCAGTGCCATGGGCAGATGAGGCTGAGCAACAGCTTTCCAGGCTAGCTCTTTCTGCCTGCGAGCTATCTGCAGACGTTCGCATTTTCGGAGCAGGGCTGCCGGATGCGCCCGGCACGGACCACCTAAGCTACGTTTGAAGTTTGAGGGGACAAGACAAGCAAGCAGCCCCAGTCTCTGTGCCTCTGTGCGAGCAGTGCCATGGGCAGATGAGGCTGAGCAACAGCTTTCCAGGCTAGCTCTTTCTGCCTGCGAGCTATCTGCAGACGTTCGCATTTTCGGAGCAGGGCTGCCGGAGGCGCCCGGCACGGACCACCTAAGCTACGTTTGAAGTTTGAGGGGACAAAACAAGCAAGCAGCCCCAGTCTCTGTGCCTCTGTGCGAGCAGTGCCATGGGCAGATGAGGCTGAGCAACAGCTTTCCAGGCTAGCTCTTTCTGCCTGCGAGCTATCTGCAGACGTTCGCATTTTTGGAGCAGGGCTGCCGGAGGCGCCTGGCACGGACCACCTAAGCTACGTTTGAAGTTTGAGGGGGAAAACAATCAAGCAGCCCCCATCTCTGTGCCTCTGTGCGAGCAGTGCCATGGGCAGATGAGGCTGAGCAACAGCTTTCCAGGCTAGCTCTTTCTGCCTGCGAGCTATCTGCAGACGTTTGCATTTTCGGAGCAGGGCTGCCGGAGGCGCCCGGCACGGACAACCTAAGCTACGTTTGAAGTTTGAGGGGACAAGACAAGCAAGCAGCCCCAGTCTCTGTGCCTCTGTGCGAGCAGTGCCATGGGCAGATGAGGCTGAGCAACAGCTTTCCAGGCTAGCTCTTTCTGCCTGCGAGCTATCTGCGGACGTTCGCATTTTTGGAGCAGGGCTGCCGGAGGCGCCCGGCACGGACCACCTAAGCTACATTTGAAGTTTGAGGGGACAAGACAAGCAAGCAGCCCCAGTCTCTGTGCCTCTGTGCGAGCAGTGCCATGGGCAGATGAGGCTGAGCAACAGCTTTCCAGGCTAGCTCTTTCTGCCTGCGAGCTATCTGCAGACGTTCGCATTTTTGGAGCAGGGCTGCCGGAGGCACCCGGCACAGACCACCTAAGCTACGTTTGAAGTTTGAGGGGACAAGACAAGCAAGCAGCCCCAGTCTCTGTGCCTCTGTGCGAGCAGTGCCATGGGCAGATGAGGCTGAGCAACAGTTTTCCAGGCTAGCTCTTTCTGCCTGCGAGCTATCTGCAGACGTTCGCATTTTTGGAGCAGGGCTGCCGGAGGCGCCCGGCACAGACCACCTAAGCTACGTTTGAAGTTTGAGGGGGCAGAACAAGCAAGCAGCCCCAGTCTCTGTGCCTCTGTGCGAGCAGTGCCATGGGCAGATGAGGCTGAGCAACAGCTTTCCAGGCTAGCTCTTTCTGCCTGCGAGCTATCTGCAGACGTTCGCATTTTTGGAGCAGGGCTGCCGGAGGCGCCCGGCACGGACCACCTAAGCTACGTTTGAAGTTTGAGGGGGAAAACAATCAAGCAGCCCCCATCTCTGTGCCTCTGTGCGAGCAGTGCCATGGGCAGATGAGGCTGAGCAACAGCTTTCCAGGCTAGCTCTTTCTGCCTGCGAGCTATCTGCAGACTTTCGCATTTTCGGAGCAGGGCTGCCGGAGGCTCCCGGCACGGACCACCTAAGCTACGTTTGAAGTTTGAGGGGGCAAAACAAGCAAGCAGCCCCAGTCTCTGTGCCTCTGTGCGAGCAGTGCCATGGGCAGATGAGGCTGAGCAACAGCTTTGCAGGCTAGCTCTTTCTGCCTGCGAGCTATCTGCAGACGTTCGCATTTTCGGAGCAGGGCTGCCGGAGGCGCCCGGCACAGACCACCTAAGCTACGTTTGAAGTTTGAGGGGACAAGACAAGCAAGCAGCCCCAGTCTCTGTGCCTCTGTGCGAGCAGTGCCATGGGCAGATGAGGCTGAGCAACAGCTTTCCAGGCTAGCTCTTTCTGCCTGTGAGCTATCTGCAGACGTTCGCATTTTTGGAGCAGGGCTGCCGGAGGCGCCCGGCACGGACCACCTAAGCTACATTTGAAATTTGAGGGGACAAGACAAGCAAGCAGCCCCAGTCTCTGTGCCTCTGTGCGAGCAGTGCCATGGGCAGATGAGGCTGAGCAACAGCTTTCCAGGCTAGCTCTTTCTGCCTGCGAGCTATCTGCAGACGTTCGCATTTTTGGAGCAGGGCTGCCGGAGGCGCCCGGCACAGACCACCTAAGCTACGTTTGAAGTTTGAGGGGACAAGACAAGCAAGCAGCCCCAGTCTCTGTGCCTCTGTGCGAGCAGTGCCATGGGCAGATGAGGCTGAGCAACAGCTTTTCAGGCTAGCTCTTTCTGTCTGCGAGCTATCTGCAGACGTTCGCATTTTTGGAGCAGGGCTGCCGGAGGCGCCCGGCACAGACCACCTAAGCTACATTTGAAGTTTGAGGGGACAAGACAAGCAAGCAGCCCCAGTCTCTGTGCCTCTGTGCGAGCAGTGCCATGGGCAGATGAGGCTGAGCAACAGCTTTCCAGGCTAGCTCTTTCTGCCTGCGAGCTATCTGCAGACGTTCGCATTTTTGGAGCAGGGCTGCCGGAGGCGCCCGGCACAGACCACCTAAGCTACGTTTGAAGTTTGAGGGGACAAGACAAGCAAGCAGCCCCAGTCTCTGTGCCTCTGTGCGAGCAGTGCCATGGGCAGATGAGGCTGAGCAACAGCTTTCCAGGCTAGCTCTTTCTGCCTGCGAGCTATCTGCAGACGTTTGCATTTTTGGAGCAGGGCTGCCGGAGGCGCCCGGCACAGACCACCTAAGCTACGTTTGAAGTTTGAGGGGACAAGACAAGCAAGCAGCCCCAGTCTCTGTGCCTCTGTGCGAGCAGTGCCATGGGCAGATGAGGCTGAGCAACAGCTTTCCAGGCTAGCTCTTTCTGCCTGCGAGCTATCTGCAGACGTTCGCATTTGTGTAGCAGGGCTGCCGGAGGCGCCCGGCACAGACCACCTAAGCTACGTTTGAAGTTTGAGGGGGCAAAACAAGCAAGCAGCCCCAGTCTCTGTGCCTCTGTGCGAGCAGTGCCATGGGCAGATGAGGCTGAGCAACAGCTTTCCAGGCTAGCTCTTTCTGCCTGCGAGCTATCTGCAGACGTTCGCATTTTCGGAGCAGGGCTGCCGGATGCGCCCGGCACGGACCACCTAAGCTACATTTGAAGTTTGAGGGGACAAGACAAGCAAGCAGCCCCAGTCTCTGTGCCTCTGTGCGAGCAGTGCCATGGGCAGATGAGGCTGAGCAACAGCTTTCCAGGCTAGCTCTTTCTGCCTGCGAGCTATCTGCAGACGTTCGCATTTTCGGAGCAGGGCTGCCGGAGGCGCCCGGCACAGACCACCTAAGCTACGTTTGAAGTTTGAGGGGACAAGACAAGCAAGCAGCCCCAGTCTCTGTGCCTCTGTGCGAGCAGTGCCATGGGCAGATGAGGCTGAGCAACAGCTTTCCAGGCTAGCTCTTTCTGCCTGCGAGCTATCTGCAGACGTTTGCATTTTTGGAGCAGGGCTGCCGGAGGCGCCCGGCACAGACCACCTAAGCTACGTTTGAAGTTTGAGGGGACAAGACAAGCAAGCAGCCCCAGTCTCTGTGCCTCTGTGCGAGCAGTGCCATGGGCAGATGAGGCTGAGCAACAGCTTTCCAGGCTAGCTCTTTCTGCCTGCGAGCTATCTGCAGACGTTCGCATTTTTGGAGCAGGGCTGCCAGAGGCGCCCGGCACAGACCACCTAAGCTACGTTTGAAGTTTGAGGGGGCAAAACAAGCAAGCAGCCCCAGTCTCTGTGCCTCTGTGCGAGCAGTGCCATGGGCAGATGAGGCTGAGCAACAGCTTTCCAGGCTAGCTCTTTCTGCCTGCGAGCTATCTGCAGACGTTCGCATTTTCGGAGCAGGGCTGCCGGATGCGCCCGGCACGGACCACCTAAGCTACATTTGAAGTTTGAGGGGACAAGACAAGCAAGCAGCCCCAGTCTCTGTGCCTCTGTGCGAGCAGTGCCATGGGCAGATGAGGCTGAGCAACAGCTTTCCAGGCTAGCTCTTTCTGCCTGCGAGCTATCTGCAGACGTTCGCATTTTCGGAGCAGGGCTGCCGGATGCGCCCGGCACGGACCACCTAAGCTACGTTTGAAGTTTGAGGGGACAAGACAAGCAAGCAGCCCCAGTCTCTGTGCCTCTGTGCGAGCAGTGCCATGGGCAGATGAGGCTGAGAAACAGCTTTCCAGGCTAGCTCTTTCTGCCTGCGAGCTATCTGCAGACGTTCGCATTTTCGGAGCAGGGCTGCCGGAGGCGCCCGGCACGGACCACCTAAGCTACGTTTGAAGTTTGAGGGGACAAAACAAGCAAGCAGCCCCAGTCTCTGTGCCTCTGTGCGAGCAGTGCCATGGGCAGATGAGGCTGAGCAACAGCTTTCCAGGCTAGCTCTTTCTGCCTGCGAGCTATCTGCAGACGTTCGCATTTTTGGAGCAGGGCTGCCGGAGGCGCCTGGCACGGACCACCTAAGCTACGTTTGAAGTTTGAGGGGGAAAACAATCAAGCAGCCCCCATCTCTGTGCCTCTGTGCGAGCAGTGCCATGGGCAGATGAGGCTGAGCAACAGCTTTCCAGGCTAGCTCTTTCTGCCTGCGAGCTATCTGCAGACGTTTGCATTTTCGGAGCAGGGCTGCCGGAGGCGCCCGGCACGGACAACCTAAGCTACGTTTGAAGTTTGAGGGGACAAGACAAGCAAGCAGCCCCAGTCTCTGTGCCTCTGTGCGAGCAGTGCCATGGGCAGATGAGGCTGAGCAACAGCTTTCCAGGCTAGCTCTTTCTGCCTGCGAGCTATCTGCAGACGTTCGCATTTTCGGAGCAGGGCTGCCGGAGGCGCCTGGCACGGACCACCTAAGCTACATTTGAAGTTTGAGGGGACAAGACAAGCAAGCAGCCCCAGTCTCTGTGCCTCTGTGCGAGCAGTGCCATGGGCAGATGAGGCTGAGCAACAGCTTTCCAGGCTAGCTCTTTCTGCCTGCGAGCTATCTGCGGACGTTCGCATTTTTGGAGCAGGGCTGCCGGAGGCGCCCGGCACGGACCACCTAAGCTACATTTGAAGTTTGAGGGGACAAGACAAGCAAGCAGCCCCAGTCTCTGTGCCTCTGTGCGAGCAGTGCCATGGGCAGATGAGGCTGAGCAACAGCTTTCCAGGCTAGCTCTTTCTGCCTGCGAGCTATCTGCGGACGTTCGCATTTTTGGAGCAGGGCTGCCGGAGGCGCCCGGCACGGACCACCTAAGCTACATTTGAAGTTTGAGGGGACAAGACAAGCAAGCAGCCCCAGTCTCTGTGCCTCTGTGCGAGCAGTGCCATGGGCAGATGAGGCTGAGCAACAGCTTTCCAGGCTAGCTCTTTCTGCCTGCGAGCTATCTGCAGACGTTCGCATTTTTGGAGCAGGGCTGCCGGAGGCACCCGGCACAGACCACCTAAGCTACGTTTGAAGTTTGAGGGGACAAGACAAGCAAGCAGCCCCAGTCTCTGTGCCTCTGTGCGAGCAGTGCCATGGGCAGATGAGGCTGAGCAACAGTTTTCCAGGCTAGCTCTTTCTGCCTGCGAGCTATCTGCAGACGTTCGCATTTTTGGAGCAGGGCTGCCGGAGGCGCCCGGCACAGACCACCTAAGCTACGTTTGAAGTTTGAGGGGGCAAAACAAGCAAGCAGCCCCAGTCTCTGTGCCTCTGTGCGAGCAGTGCCATGGGCAGATGAGGCTGAGCAACAGCTTTCCAGGCTAGCTCTTTCTGCCTGCGAGCTATCTGCAGACGTTCGCATTTTTGGAGCAGGGCTGCCGGAGGCGCCCGGCACGGACCACCTAAGCTACGTTTGAAGTTTGAGGGGGAAAACAATCAAGCAGCCCCCATCTCTGTGCCTCTGTGCGAGCAGTGCCATGGGCAGATGAGGCTGAGCAACAGCTTTCCAGGCTAGCTCTTTCTGCCTGCGAGCTATCTGCAGACGTTCGCATTTTCGGAGCAGGGCTGCCGGAGGCTCCCGGCACGGACCACCTAAGCTACGTTTGAAGTTTGAGGGGGCAAAACAAGCAAGCAGCCCCAGTCTCTGTGCCTCTGTGCGAGCAGTGCCATGGGCAGATGAGGCTGAGCAACAGCTTTGCAGGCTAGCTCTTTCTGCCTGCGAGCTATCTGCAGACGTTCGCATTTTCGGAGCAGGGCTGCCGGAGGCGCCCGGCACAGACCACCTAAGCTACGTTTGAAGTTTGAGGGGACAAGACAAGCAAGCAGCCCCAGTCTCTGTGCCTCTGTGCGAGCAGTGCCATGGGCAGATGAGGCTGAGCAACAGCTTTCCAGGCTAGCTCTTTCTGCCTGTGAGCTATCTGCAGACGTTCGCATTTTTGGAGCAGGGCTGCCGGAGGCGCCCGGCACGGACCACCTAAGCTACATTTGAAATTTGAGGGGACAAGACAAGCAAGCAGCCCCAGTCTCTGTGCCTCTGTGCGAGCAGTGCCATGGGCAGATGAGGCTGAGCAACAGCTTTCCAGGCTAGCTCTTTCTGCCTGCGAGCTATCTGCAGACGTTCGCATTTTTGGAGCAGGGCTGCCGGAGGCGCCCGGCACAGACCACCTAAGCTACGTTTGAAGTTTGAGGGGACAAGACAAGCAAGCAGCCCCAGTCTCTGTGCCTCTGTGCGAGCAGTGCCATGGGCAGATGAGGCTGAGCAACAGCTTTTCAGGCTAGCTCTTTCTGTCTGCGAGCTATCTGCAGACGTTCGCATTTTTGGAGCAGGGCTGCCGGAGGCGCCCGGCACAGACCACCTAAGCTACATTTGAAGTTTGAGGGGACAAGACAAGCAAGCAGCCCCAGTCTCTGTGCCTCTGTGCGAGCAGTGCCATGGGCAGATGAGGCTGAGCAACAGCTTTCCAGGCTAGCTCTTTCTGCCTGCGAGCTATCTGCAGACGTTCGCATTTTTGGAGCAGGGCTGCCGGAGGCGCCCGGCACAGACCACCTAAGCTACGTTTGAAGTTTGAGGGGACAAGACAAGCAAGCAGCCCCAGTCTCTGTGCCTCTGTGCGAGCAGTGCCATGGGCAGATGAGGCTGAGCAACAGCTTTCCAGGCTAGCTCTTTCTGCCTGCGAGCTATCTGCAGACGTTTGCATTTTTGGAGCAGGGCTGCCGGAGGCGCCCGGCACGGACCACCTAAGATACGTTTGAAATTTGAGGGGACAAGACAAGCAAGCAGCCCCAGTCTCTGTGCCTCTGTGCGAGCAGTGCCATGGGCAGATGAGGCTGAGCAACAGCTTTCCAGGCTAGCTCTTTCTGCCTGCGAGCTATCTGCAGACGTTCGCATTTTCGGAGCAGGGCTGCCGGAGGCGCCTGGCACGGACCACCTAAGCTACATTTGAAGTTTGAGGGGGCAAGACAAGCAAGCAGCCCCAGTCTCTGTGCCTCTGTGCGAGCAGTGCCATGGGCAGATGAGGCTGAGCAACAGCTTTCCAGGCTAGCTCTTTCTGCCTGCGAGCTATCTGCAGACGTTCGCATTTTCGGAGCAGGGCTGCCGGAGGCGCCTGGCACGGACCACCTAAGCTACGTTTGAAGTTTGAGGGGGCAAAACAAGCAAGCAGCCCCAGTCTCTGTGCCTCTGTGCGAGCAGTGCCATGGGCAGATGAGGCTGAGCAACAGCTTTCCAGGCTAGCTCTTTCTGCCTGCGAGCTATCTGCAGACGTTCGCATTTTCGGAGCAGGGCTGCCGGAGGCGCCTGGCACGGACCACCTAAGCTACGTTTGAAGTTTGAGGGGGCAAAACAAGCAAGCAGCCCCAGTCTCTGTGCCTCTGTGCGAGCAGTGCCATGGGCAGATGAGGCTGAGCAACAGCTTTCCAGGCTAGCTCTTTCTGCCTGCGAGCTATCTGCAGACGTTCGCATTTTCGGAGCAGGGCTGCCGGAGGCGCCCGGCACGGACCACCTAAGCTACATTTGAAATTTGAGGGGACAAGACAAGCAAGCAGCCCCAGTCTCTGTGCCTCTGTGCGAGCAGTGCCATGGGCAGATGAGGCTGAGCAACAGCTTTCCAGGCTAGCTCTTTCTGCCTGCGAGCTATCTGCAGACGTTTGCATTTTCGGAGCAGGGCTGCCGGAGGCGCCTGGCACGGACCACCTAAGCTACGTTTGAAGTTTGAGGGGACAAGACAAGCAAGCAGCCCCAGTCTCTGTGCCTCTGTGCGAGCAGTGCCATGGGCAGATGAGGCTGAGCAACAGCTTTCCAGGCTAGCTCTTTCTGCCTGCGAGCTATCTGCAGACGTTCGCATTTTCGGAGCAGGGCTGCCGGGGGCGCCTGGCACGGACCACCTAAGCTACGTTAGAAGTTTGAGGGGGCAAGACAAGCAAGCAGCCCCAGTCTCTGTGCCTCTGTGCGAGCAGTGCCATGGGCAGATGAGGCTGAGCAACAGCTTTCCAGGCTAGCTCTTTCTGCCTGCGAGCTATCTGCAGACGTTCGCATTTTCGGAGCAGGGCTGCCGGAGGCGCCTGGCACGGACCACCTAAGCTACGTTTGAAGTTTGAGGGGGCAAAACAAGCAAGCAGCCCCAGTCTCTGTGCCTCTGTGCGAGCAGTGCCATGGGCAGATGAGGCTGAGCAACAGCTTTCCAGGCTAGCTCTTTCTGCCTGCGAGCTATCTGCAGACGTTCGCATTTTCGGAGCAGGGCTGCCGGAGGCGCCCGGCACAGACCACCTAAGATACGTTTGAAGTTTGAGGGGACAAGACAAGCAAGCAGCCCCAGTCTCTGTGCCTCTGTGCGAGCAGTGCCATGGGCAGATGAGGCTGAGCAACAGCTTTCCAGGCTAGCTCTTTCTGCCTGCGAGCTATCTGCAGACGTTTGCATTTTCGGAGCAGGGCTGCCGGAGGCGCCCGGCACAGACCACCTAAGCTACGTTTGAAGTTTGAGGGGACAAGACAAGCAAGCAGCCCCAGTCTCTGTGCCTCTGTGCGAGCAGTGCCATGGGCAGATGAGGCTGAGCAACAGCTTTCCAGGCTAGCTCTTTCTGCCTGCGAGCTATCTGCAGACATTCGCATTTTCGGAGCAGGGCTGCCGGAGGCGCCTGGCACAGACCACCTAAGCTACATTTGAATTTTGAGGGGGCAAAACAAGCAAGCAGCCCCAGTCTCTGTGCCTCTGTGCGAGCAGTGCCATGGGCAGATGAGGCTGAGCAACAGCTTTCCAGGCTAGCTCTTTCTGCCTGCGAGCTATCTGCAGACGTTCGCATTTTCGGAGCAGGGCTGCCTGAGGCGCCCGGCACAGACCACCTAAGCTACGTTTGAAGTTTGAGGGGACAAGACAAGCAAGCAGCCCCAGTCTCTGTGCCTCTGTGCGAGCAGTGCCATGGGCAGATGAGGCTGAGCAACAGCTTTCCAGGCTAGCTCTTTCTGCCTGCGAGCTATCTGCAGACGTTCGCATTTTTGGAGCAGGGCTGCCGGAGGCGCCCGGCACAGACCACCTAAGCTACATTTGAAGTTTGAGGGGACAAGACAAGCAAGCAGCCCCAGTCTCTGTGCCTCTGTGCGAGCAGTGCCATGGGCAGATGAGGCTGAGCAACAGCTTTCCAGGCTAGCTCTTTCTGCCTGCGAGCTATCTGAAGACGTTCGCATTTTCGGAGCAGGGCTGCCGGAGGCGCCCGGCACGGACCACCTAAGATACATTTGAAATTTGAGGGGACAAGACAAGCAAGCAGCCCCAGTCTCTGTGCCTCTGTGCGAGCAGTGCCATGGGCAGATGAGGCTGAGCAACAGCTTTCCAGGCTAGCTCTTTCTGCCTGCGAGCTATCTGCAGACGTTCGCATTTTCGGAGCAGGGCTGCCGGAGGCGCCTGGCACGGACCACCTAAGCTACGTTTGAAGTTTGAGGGGACAAGACAAGCAAGCAGCCCCAGTCTCTGTGCCTCTGTGCGAGCAGTGCCATGGGCAGATGAGGCTGAGCAACAGCTTTCCAGGCTAGCTCTTTCTGCCTGCGAGCTATCTGCGGACGTTTGCATTTTTGGAGCAGGGCTGCCGGAGGCGCCCGGCACGGACCACCTAAGCTACATTTGAAGTTTGAGGGGACAAGACAAGCAAGCAGCCCCAGTCTCTGTGCCTCTGTGCGAGCAGTGCCATGGGCAGATGAGGCTGAGCAACAGCTTTCCAGGCTAGCTCTTTCTGCCTGCGAGCTATCTGCAGACGTTCGCATTTTTGGAGCAGGGCTGCCGGAGGCACCCGGCACAGACCACCTAAGCTATGTTTGAAGTTTGAGGGGACAAGACAAGCAAGCAGCCCCAGTCTCTGTGCCTCTGTGCGAGCAGTGCCATGGGCAGATGAGGCTGAGCAACAGTTTTCCAGGCTAGCTCTTTCTGCCTGCGAGCTATCTGCAGACGTTCGCATTTTTGGAGCAGGGCTGCCGGAGGCGCCCGGCACAGACCACCTAAGCTACGTTTGAAGTTTGAGGGGGCAAAACAAGCAAGCAGCCCCAGTCTCTGTGCCTCTGTGCGAGCAGTGCCATGGGCAGATGAGGCTGAGCAACAGCTTTCCAGGCTAGCTCTTTCTGCCTGCGAGCTATCTGCAGACGTTCGCATTTTTGGAGCAGGGCTGCCGGAGGCGCCCGGCACAGACCACCTAAGCTACGTTTGAAGTTTGAGGGGGAAAACAAACAAGCAGCCCCCATCTCTGTGCCTCTGTGCGAGCAGTGCCATGGGCAGATGAGGCTGAGCAACAGCTTTCCAGGCTAGCTCTTTCTGCCTGCGAGCTATCTGCAGACGTTCGCATTTTCGGAGCAGGGCTGCCGGAGGCTCCCGGCACGGACCACCTAAGCTACGTTTGAAGTTTGAGGGGGCAAAACAAGCAAGCAGCCCCAGTCTCTGTGCCTCTGTGCGAGCAGTGCCATGGGCAGATGAGGCTGAGCAACAGCTTTCCAGGCTAGCTCTTTCTGCCTGCGAGCTATCTGCAGACGTTCGCATTTTCGGAGCAGGGCTGCCGGAGGCGCCCGGCACAGACCACCTAAGCTACGTTTGAAGTTTGAGGGGACAAGACAAGCAAGCAGCCCCAGTCTCTGTGCCTCTGTGCGAGCAGTGCCATGGGCAGATGAGGCTGAGCAACAGCTTTCCAGGCTAGCTCTTTCTGCCTGCGAGCTATCTGCAGACGTTCGCATTTTTGGAGCAGGGCTGCCGGAGGCGCCCGGCACGGACCACCTAAGCTACATTTGAAGTTTGAGGGGACAAGACAAGCAAGCAGCCCCAGTCTCTGTGCCTCTGTGCGAGCAGTGCCATGGGCAGATGAGGCTGAGCAACAGCTTTGCAGGCTAGCTCTTTCTGCCTGCGAGCTATCTGCAGACGTTTGCATTTTCGGAGCAGGGCTGCCGGAGGCGCCCGGCACGGACAACCTAAGCTACGTTTGAAGTTTGAGGGGACAAGACAAGCAAGCAGCCCCAGTCTCTGTGCCTCTGTGCGAGCAGTGCCATGGGCAGATGAGGCTGAGCAACAGCTTTCCAGGCTAGCTCTTTCTGCCTGCGAGCTATCTGCAGACGTTCGCATTTTTGGAGCAGGGCTGCCGGAGGCGCCCGGCACAGACCACCTAAGCTACGTTTGAAGTTTGAGGGGACAAGACAAGCAAGCAGCCCCAGTCTCTGTGCCTCTGTGCGAGCAGTGCCATGGGCAGATGAGGCTGAGCAACAGCTTTCCAGGCTAGCTCTTTCTGCCTGCGAGCTATCTGCAGACGTTCGCATTTTTGGAGCAGGGCTGCCGGAGGCGCCCGGCACAGACCACCTAAGCTACGTTTGAAGTTTGAGGGGACAAGACAAGCAAGCAGCCCCAGTCTCTGTGCCTCTGTGCGAGCAGTGCCATGGGCAGATGAGGCTGAGCAACAGCTTTCCAGGCTAGCTCTTTCTGCCTGCGAGCTATCTGCAGACGTTCGCATTTTTGGAGCAGGGCTGCCGGAGGCGCCTGGCACAGACCACCTAAGCTACGTTTGAAGTTTGAGGGGACAAGACAAGCAAGCAGCCCCAGTCTCTGTGCCTCTGTGCGAGCAGTGCCATGGGCAGATGAGGCTGAGCAACAGTTTTCCAGGCTAGCTCTTTCTGCCTGCGAGCTATCTGCAGACGTTCGCATTTTTGGAGCAGGGCTGCCGGAGGCGCCCGGCACAGACCACCTAAGCTACGTTTGAAGTTTGAGGGGGCAAAACAAGCAAGCAGCCCCAGTCTCTGTGCCTCTGTGCGAGCAGTGCCATGGGCAGATGAGGCTGAGCAACAGCTTTCCAGGCTAGCTCTTTCTGCCTGCGAGCTATCTGCAGACGTTCGCATTTTTGGAGCAGGGCTGCCGGAGGCCCCCGGCACGGACCACCTAAGCTACGTTTGAAGTTTGAGGGGACAAGACAAGCAAGCAGCCCCAGTCTCTGTGCCTCTGTGCGAGCAGTGCCATGGGCAGATGAGGCTGAGCAACAGCTTTCCAGGCTAGCTCTTTCTGCCTGCGAGCTATCTGCAGACGTTTGCATTTTCGGAGCAGGGCTGCCGGAGGCGCCTGGCACAGACCACCTATGCTCCGTTTGAAGTTTGAGGGGACAAGACAAGCAAGCAGCCCCAGTCTCTGTGCCTCTGTGCGAGCAGTGCCATGGGCAGATGAGGCTGAGCAACAGCTTTCCAGGCTAGCTCTTTCTGCCTGCGAGCTATCTGCAGACGTTCGCATTTTCGGAGCAGGGCTGCCGGAGGCTCCCGGCACGGACCACCTAAGCTACGTTTGAAGTTTGAGGGGGCAAAACAAGCAAGCAGCCCCAGTCTCTGTGCCTCTGTGCGAGCAGTGCCATGGGCAGATGAGGCTGAGCAACAGCTTTCCAGGCTAGCTCTTTCTGCCTGCGAGCTATCTGCAGACGTTCGCATTTTTGGAGCAGGGCTGCCGGAGGCGCCCGGCACGGACCACCTAAGCTACGTTTGAAGTTTGAGGGGACAAGACAAGCAAGCAGCCCCAGTCTCTGTGCCTCTGTGCGAGCAGTGCCATGGGCAGATGAGGCTGAGCAACAGCTTTGCAGGCTAGCTCTTTCTGCCTGCGAGCTATCTGCAGACGTTTGCATTTTCGGAGCAGGGCTGCCGGAGGCGCCCGGCACGGACAACCTAAGCTACGTTTGAAGTTTGAGGGGACAAGACAAGCAAGCAGCCCCAGTCTCTGTGCCTCTGTGCGAGCAGTGGCATGGGCAGATGAGGCTGAGCAACAGCTTTCCAGGCTAGCTCTTTCTGCCTGCGAGCTATCTGCAGACGTTCGCATTTTTGGAGCAGGGCTGCCGGAGGCGCCCGGCACAGACCACCTAAGCTACGTTTGAAGTTTGAGGGGACAAGACAAGCAAGCAGCCCCAGTCTCTGTGCCTCTGTGCGAGCAGTGCCATGGGCAGATGAGGCTGAGCAACAGCTTTCCAGGCTAGCTCTTTCTGCCTGCGAGCTATCTGCAGACGTTCGCATTTTCGGAGCAGGGCTGCCGGAGGCGCCCGGCACAGACCACCTAAGCTACGTTTGAAGTTTGAGGGGACAAGACAAGCAAGCAGCCCCAGTCTCTGTGCCTCTGTGCGAGCAGTGCCATGGGCAGATGAGGCTGAGCAACAGCTTTCCAGGCTAGCTCTTTCTGCCTGCGAGCTATCTGCAGATGTTCGCATTTTCGGAGCAGGGCTGCCGGAGGCGCCCGGCACAGACCACCTAAGCTACGTTTGAAGTTTGAGGGGACAAGACAAGCAAGCAGCCCCAGTCTCTGTGCCTCTGTGCGAGCAGTGCCATGGGCAGATGAGGCTGAGCAACAGCTTTCCAGGCTAGCTCTTTCTGCCTGCGAGCTATCTGCAGACGTTCGCATTTTTGGAGCAGGGCTGCCGGAGGCGCCCGGCACGGACCACCTAAGCTACATTTGAAGTTTGAGGGGACAAGACAAGCAAGCAGCCCCAGTCTCTGTGCCTCTGTGCGAGCAGTGCCATGGGCAGATGAGGCTGAGCAACAGCTTTCCAGGCTAGCTCTTTCTGCCTGCGAGCTATCTGCAGACGTTCGCATTTTTGGAGCAGGGAGCCGGAGGCGCCCGGCACAGAACACCTAAGCTACATTTGAAGTTTGAGGGGACAAGACAAGCAAGCAGCCCCAGTCTCTGTGCCTCTGTGCGAGCAGTGCCATGGGCAGATGAGGCTGAGCAACAGCTTTCCAGGCTAGCTCTTTCTGCCTGCGAGCTATCTGCAGACGTTCGCATTTTTGGAGCAGGGCTGCCGGAGGCGCCCGGCACAGACCACCTAAGCTACGTTTGAAGTTTGAGGGGACAAGACAAGCAAGCAGCCCCAGTCTCTGTGCCTCTGTGCGAGCAGTGCCATGGGCAGATGAGGCTGAGCAACAGCTTTCCAGGCTAGCTCTTTCTGCCTGCGAGCTATCTGCAGACGTTTGGATTTTCGGAGCAGGGCTGCCGGAGGCGCCCGGCATGGACCACCTAAGCTACGTTTGAAGTTTGAGGGGACAAGACAAGCAAGCAGCCCCAGTCTCTGTGCCTCTGTGCGAGCAGTGCCATGGGCAGATGAGGCTGAGCAACAGCTTTCCAGGCTAGCTCTTTCTGCCTGCGAGCTATCTGCAGACGTTTGCATTTTCGGAGCAGGGCTGCCGGAGGCGCCCGGCACGGACCACCTAAGCTACGTTTGAAGTTTGAGGGGGCAAAACAAGCAAGCAGCCCCAGTCTCTGTGCCTCTGTGCGAGCAGTGCCATGGGCAGATGAGGCTGAGCAACAGCTTTCCAGGCTAGCTCTTTCTGCCTGCGAGCTATCTGCAGACGTTTGGATTTTCGGAGCAGGGCTGCCGGAGGCGCCCGGCACAGACCACCTAAGCTACGTTTGAAGTTTGAGGGGACAAGACAAGCAAGCAGCCCCAGTCTCTGTGCCTCTGTGCGAGCAGTGCCATGGGCAGATGAGGCTGAGCAACAGCTTTCCAGGCTAGCTCTTTCTGCCTGCGAGCTATCTGCAGACGTTCGCATTTTCGGAGCAGGGCTGCCGGAGGCGCCCGGCACGGACCACCTAAGCTACATTTGAAGTTTGAGGGGACAAGACAAGCAAGCAGCCCCAGTCTCTGTGCCTCTGTGCGAGCAGTGCCATGGGCAGATGAGGCTGAGCAACAGCTTTCCAGGCTAGCTCTTTCTGCCTGCGAGCTATCTGCAGACGTTCGCATTTTTGAAGCAGAGCTGCCGGAGGCGCCCGGCACAGACCACCTAAGCTACGTTTGAAGTTTGAGGGGACAAGACAAGCAAGCAGCCCCAGTCTCTGTGCCTCTGTGCGAGCAGTGCCATGGGCAGATGAGGCTGAGCAACAGCTTTCCAGGCTAGCTCTTTCTGCCTGCGAGCTATCTGCAGACGTTCGCATTTTCGGAGCAGGGCTGCCGGATGCGCCCGGCACGGACCACCTAAGCTACATTTGAAGTTTGAGGGGACAAGACAAGCAAGCAGCCCCAGTCTCTGTGCCTCTGTGCGAGCAGTGCCATGGGCAGATGAGGCTGAGCAACAGCTTTCCAGGCTAGCTCTTTCTGCCTGCGAGCTATCTGCAGACGTTCGCATTTTCGGAGCAGGGCTGCCGGAGGCGCCCGGCACGGACCACCTAAGTTACGTTTGAAGTTTGAGGGGGCAAGACAAGCAAGCAGCCCCAGTCTCTGTGCCTCTGTGCGAGCAGTGCCATGGGCAGATGAGGCTGAGCAACAGCTTTCCAGGCTAGCTCTTTCTGCCTGCGAGCTATCTGCAGACGTTCGCATTTTTGGAGCAGGGCTGCCGGAGGCGCCTGGCACGGACCACCTAAGCTTCGTTTGAAGTTTGAGGGGACAAGACAAGCAAGCAGCCCCAGTCTCTGTGCCTCTGTGCGAGCAGTGCCATGGGCAGATGAGGCTGAGCAACAGCTTTCCAGGCTAGCTCTTTCTGCCTGCGAGCTATCTGCAGACGTTCGCATTTTTGGAGCAGGGCTGCTGGAGGCGCCCGGCACAGACCACCTAAGCTACGTTTGAAGTTTGAGGGGACAAGACAAGCAAGCAGCCCCAGTCTCTGTGCCTCTGTGCGAGCAGTGCCATGGGCAGATGAGGCTGAGCAACAGCTTTCCAGGCTAGCTCTTTCTGCCTGCGAGCTATCTGCAGACGTTCGCATTTTCGGAGCAGGGCTGCCGGAGGCGCCCGGCACAGACCACCTAAGATACGTTTGAAGTTTGAGGGGACAAGACAAGCAAGCAGCCCCAGTCTCTGTGCCTCTGTGCGAGCAGTGCCATGGGCAGATGAGGCTGAGCAACAGCTTTCCAGGCTAGCTCTTTCTGCCTGCGAGCTATCTGCAGACGTTTGCATTTTCGGAGCAGGGCTGCCGGAGGCGCCCAGCACAGACCACCTAAGATACGTTTGAAGTTTGAGGGGACAAGACAAGCAAGCAGCCCCAGTCTCTGTGCCTCTGTGCGAGCAGTGCCATGGGCAGATGAGGCTGAGCAACAGCTTTCCAGGCTAGCTCTTTCTGCCTGCGAGCTATCTGCAGACGTTCGCATTTTTGGAGCAGGGCTGCCGGAGGCGCCCGGCACAGACCACCTAAGCTACGTTTGAAGTTTGAGGGGACAAGACAAGCAAGCAGCCCCAGTCTCTGTGCCTCTGTGCGAGCAGTGCCATGGGCAGATGAGGCTGAGCAACAGCTTTCCAGGCTAGCTCTTTCTGGCTGCGAGCTATCTGCAGACGTTCGCATTTTCGGAGCAGGGCTGCCGGAGGCGCCTGGCACGGACCACCTAAGCTACGTTTGAAGTTTGAGGGGGCAAAACAAGCAAGCAGCCCCAGTCTCTGTGCCTCTGTGCGAGCAGTGCCATGGGCAGATGAGGCTGAGCAACAGCTTTCCAGGCTAGCTCTTTCTGCCTGCGAGCTATCTGCAGACGTTCGCATTTTCGGAGCAGGGCTGCCGGAGGCGCCCGGCACAGACCACCTAAGCTACGTTTGAAGTTTGAGGGGACAAGACAAGCAAGCAGCCCCAGTCTCTGTGCCTCTGTGCGAGCAGTGCCATGGGCAGATGAGGCTGAGCAACAGCTTTCCAGGCTAGCTCTTTCTGCCTGCGAGCTATCTGCAGACGTTCGCATTTTTGGAGCAGGGCTGCCGGAGGCGCCCGGCACAGACCACCTAAGCTACATTTGAAGTTTGAGGGGACAAGACAAGCAAGCAGCCCCAGTCTCTGTGCCTCTGTGCGAGCAGTGCCATGGGCAGATGAGGCTGAGCAACAGCTTTCCAGGCTAGCTCTTTCTGCCTGCGAGCTATCTGCAGACGTTTGGATTTTTGGAGCAGGGCTGCCGGAGGCGCCCGGCACAGACCACCTAAGCTACGTTTGAAGTTTGAGGGGACAAGACAAGCAAGCAGCCCCAGTCTCTGTGCCTCTGTGCGAGCAGTGCCATGGGCAGATGAGGCTGAGCAACAGCTTTCCAGGCTAGCTCTTTCTGCCTGCGAGCTATCTGCAGACGTTCACATTTTTGGAGCAGGGCTGCCGGAGGCGCCCGGCACAGACCACCTAAGCTACGTTTGAAGTTTGAGGGGACAAGACAAGCAAGCAGCCCCAGTCTCTGTGCCTCTGTGCGAGCAGTGCCATGGGCAGATGAGGCTGAGCAACAGCTTTCCAGGCTAGCTCTTTCTGCCTGCGAGCTATCTGCAGACGTTCGCATTTTCGGAGCAGGGCTGCCGGAGGCGCCCAGCATGGACCACCTAAGATACGTTTGAAGTTTGAGGGGACAAGACAAGCAAGCAGCCCCAGTCTCTGTGCCTCTGTGCGAGCAGTGCCATGGGCAGATGAGGCTGAGCAACAGCTTTCCAGGCTAGCTCTTTCTGCCTGCGAGCTATCTGCAGACGTTCGCATTTTTGGAGCAGGGCTGCCGGAGGCGCCTGGCACGGACCACCTAAGCTACGTTTGAAGTTTGAGGGGACAAGACAAGCAAGCAGCCCCAGTCTCTGTGCCTCTGTGCGAGCAGTGCCATGGGCAGATGAGGCTGAGCAACAGCTTTCCAGGCTAGCTCTTTCTGCCTGCGAGCTATCTGCAGACGTTCGCATTTTTGGAGCAGGGCTGCCGGAGGCGCCCGGCACGGACCACCTAAGCTACATTTGAAGTTTGAGGGGACAAGACAAGCAAGCAGCCCCAGTCTCTGTGCCTCTGTGCGAGCAGTGCCATGGGCAGATGAGGCTGAGCAACAGCTTTCCAGGCTAGCTCTTTCTGCCTGCGAGCTATCTGCAGACGTTCGCATTTTTGGAGCAGGGATGCCGGAGGCGCCCGGCACAGACCACCTAAGCTACGTTTGAAGTTTGAGGGGACAAGACATGCAAGCAGCCCCAGTCTCTGTGCCTCTGTGCGAGCAGTGCCATGGGCAGATGAGGCTGAGCAACAGCTTTCCAGGCTAGCTCTTTCTGCCTGCGAGCTATCTGCAGACGTTCGCATTTTCGGAGCAGGGCTGCCGGAGGCGCCCGGCACGGACCACCTAAGATACGTTTGAAGTTTGAGGGGACAAGACAAGCAAGCAGCCCCAGTCTCTGTGCCTCTGTGCGAGCAGTGCCATGGGCAGATGAGGCTGAGCAACAGCTTTCCAGGCTAGCTCTTTCTGCCTGCGAGCTATCTGCAGACGTTTGGATTTTCGGAGCAGGGCTGCCGGAGGCGCCCGGCATGGACCACCTAAGCTACGTTTGAAGTTTGAGGGGACAAGACAAGCAAGCAGCCCCAGTCTCTGTGCCTCTGTGCGAGCAGTGCCATGGGCAGATGAGGCTGAGCAACAGCTTTCCAGGCTAGCTCTTTCTGCCTGCGAGCTATCTGCAGACGTTTGCATTTTCGGAGCAGGGCTGCCGGAGGCGCCCTGCATGGACCACCTAAGTTACGTTTGAAGTTTGAGGTGGTAAGACAAGCAAGCAGCCCCAGTCTCTGTGCCTCTGTGCGAGCAGTGCCATGGGCAGATGAGGCTGAGCAACAGCTTTCCAGGCTAGCTCTTTCTGCCTGCGAGCTATCTGCAGACGTTCGCATTTTCGGAGCAGGGCTGCCGGAGGCGCCCGGCATGGACCACCTAAGATACGTTTGAAGTTTGAGGGGACAAGACAAGCAAGCAGCCCCAGTCTCTGTGCCTCTGTGCGAGCAGTGCCATGGGCAGATGAGGCTGAGCAACAGCTTTCCAGGCTAGCTCTTTCTGCCTGCGAGCTATCTGCAGACGTTCGCATTTTCGGAGCAGGGCTGCCGGAGGCTCCCGGCACGGACCACCTAAGCTACGTTTGAAGTTTGAGGGGGCAAAACAAGCAAGCAGCCCCAGTCTCTGTGCCTCTGTGCGAGCAGTGCCATGGGCAGATGAGGCTGAGCAACAGCTTTCCAGGCTAGCTCTTTCTGCCTGCGAGCTATCTGCAGACGTTCGCATTTTCGGAGCAGGGCTGCCGGAGGCGCCCGGCACAGACCACCTAAGCTACATTTGAAGTTTGAGGGGACAAGACAAGCAAGCAGCCCCAGTCTCTGTGCCTCTGTGCGAGCAGTGCCATGGGCAGATGAGGCTGAGCAACAGCTTTCCAGGCTAGCTCTTTCTGCCTGCCAGCTATCTGCAGACGTTCGCATTTTTGGAGCAGGGCTGCCGGAGGCGCCCGGCACGGACCACCTAAGCTACATTTGAAGTTTGAGGGGACAAGACAAGCAAGCAGCCCCAGTCTCTGTGCCTCTGTGCGAGCAGTGCCATGGGCAGATGAGGCTGAGCAACAGCTTTCCAGGCTAGCTCTTTCTGCCTGCGAGCTATCTGCAGACGTTTGCATTTTCGGAGCAGGGCTGCCGGAGGCGCCCGGCACGGACAACCTAAGCTACGTTTGAAGTTTGAGGGGACAAGACAAGCAAGCAGCCCCAGTCTCTGTGCCTCTGTGCGAGCAGTGCCATGGGCAGATGAGGCTGAGCAACAGCTTTCCAGGCTAGCTCTTTCTGCCTGCGAGCTATCTGCAGACGTTCGCATTTTTGGAGCAGGGCTGCCGGAGGCGCCCGGCACAGACCACCTAAGCTACATTTGAAGTTTGAGGGGACAAGACAAGCAAGCAGCCCCAGTCTCTGTGCCTCTGTGCGAGCAGTGCCATGGGCAGATGAGGCTGAGCAACAGCTTTCCAGGCTAGCTCTTTCTGCCTGCGAGCTATCTGCAGACGTTCGCATTTTGGGAGCAGGGCTGCCGGAGGCGCCCGGCACAGACCACCTAAGCTACGTTTGAAGTTTGAGGGGACAAGACAAGCAAGCAGCCCCAGTCTCTGTGCCTCTGTGCGAGCAGTGCCATGGGCAGATGAGGCTGAGCAACAGCTTTCCAGGCTAGCTCTTTCTGCCTGCGAGCTATCTGCAGACGTTCGCATTTTTGGAGCAGGGCTGCCGGAGGCGCCCGGCACAGACCACCTAAGCTACGTTTGAAGTTTGAGGGGACAAGACAAGCAAGCAGCCCCAGTCTCTGTGCCTCTGTGCGAGCAGTGCCATGGGCAGATGAGGCTGAGCAACAGCTTTCCAGGCTAGCTCTTTCTGCCTGCGAGCTATCTGCAAACGTTCGCATTTTCGGAGCAGGGCTGCCGGAGGCGCCCGGCACAGACCACCTAAGCTACGTTTGAAGTTTGAGGGGACAAGACAAGCAAGCAGCCCCAGTCTCTGTGCCTCTGTGCGAGCAGTGCCATGGGCAGATGAGGCTGAGCAACAGCTTTCCAGGCTAGCTCTTTCTGCCTGCGAGCTATCTGCAGACCTTCGCATTTTCGGAGCAGGGCTGCCGGAGGCGCCCGGCACAGACCACCTAAGCTACGTTTGAAGTTTGAGGGGACAAGACAAGCAAGCAGCCCCAGTCTCTGTGCCTCTGTGCGAGCAGTGCCATGGGCAGATGAGGCTGAGCAACAGCTTTCCAGGCTAGCTCTTTCTGCCTGCGAGCTATCTGCAGACCTTCGCATTTTCGGAGCAGGGCTGCCGGAGGCGCCCGGCACGGACCACCCAAGATACGTTTGAAGTTTGAGGGGACAAGACAAGCAAGCAGCCCCAGTCTCTGTGCCTCTGTGCGAGCAGTGCCATGGGCAGATGAGGCTGAGCAACAGCTTTCCAGGCTAGCTCTTTCTGCCTGCCAGCTATCTGCAGACGTTCGCATTTTCGGAGCAGTGCTGCCGGATGCGCCCGGCACGGACCACCTAAGCTACATTTGAAGTTTGAGGGGACAAGACAAGCATGCAGCCCCAGTCTCTGTGCCTCTGTGCGAACAGTGCCATGGGCAGATGAGGCTGAGCAACAGCTTTCCAGGCTAGCTCTTTCTGCCTGCGAGCTATCTGCAGACGTTCGCATTTTCGGAGCAGGGCTGCCGGAGGCTCCCGGCACAGACCACCTAAGCTACGTTTGAAGTTTGAGGGGACAAGACAAGCAAGCAGCCCCAGTCTCTGTGCCTCTGTGCGAGCAGTGCCATGGGCAGATGAGGCTGAGCAACAGCTTTCCAGGCTAGCTCTTTCTGCCTGCGAGCTATCTGCAGACGTTCGCATTTTTGGAGCAGGGCTGCCGGAGGCGCCCGGCACAGACCACCTAAGCTACATTTGAAGTTTGAGGGGACAAGACAAGCAAGCAGCCCCAGTCTCTGTGCCTCTGTGCGAGCAGTGCCATGGGCAGATGAGGCTGAGCAACAGCTTTCCAGGCTAGCACTTTCTGCCTGCGAGCTATCTGCAGACGTTCGCATTTTCGGAGCAGGGCTGCCTGAGGCGCCCGGCACAGACCACCTAAGCTACGTTTGAAGTTTGAGGGGACAAGACAAGCAAGCAGCCCCAGTCTCTGTGCCTCTGTGCGAGCAGTGCCATGGGCAGATGAGGCTGAGCAACAGCTTTCCAGGCTAGCTCTTTCTGCCTGCGAGCTATCTGCAGACGTTCGCATTTTTGGAGCAGGGCTGCCGGAGGCGCCCGGCACAGACCACCTAAGCTACATTTGAAGTTTGAGGGGACAAGACAAGCAAGCAGCCCCAGTCTCTGTGCCTCTGTGCGAGCAGTGCCATGGGCAGATGAGGCTGAGCAACAGCTTTCCAGGCTAGCTCTTTCTGCCTGCGAGCTATCTGCAGACGTTCGCATTTTTGGAGCAGGGCTGCCGGAGGCGCCCGGCACAGACCACCTAAGCTACGTTTGAAGTTTGAGGGGACAAGACAAGCAAGCAGCCCCAGTCTCTGTGCCTCTGTGCGAGCAGTGCCATGGGCAGATGAGGCTGAGCAACAGCTTTCCAGGCTAGCTCTTTCTGCCTGCGAGCTATCTGCAGACGTTCGCATTTTTGGAGCAGGGCTGCCGGAGGCGCCCGGCACAGACCACCTAAGCTACGTTTGAAGTTTGAGGGGACAAGACAAGCAAGCAGCCCCAGTCTCTGTGCCTCTGTGCGAGCAGTGCCATGGGCAGATGAGGCTGAGCAACAGCTTTCCAGGCTAGCTCTTTCTGCCTGCGAGCTATCTGCAGACGTTCGCATTTTTGGAGCAGGGCTGCCGGAGGCGCCCGGCACGGACCACCTAAGCTACGTTTGAAGTTTGAGGGGGCAAAACAAGCAAGCAGCCCCAGTCTCTGTGCCTCTGTGCGAGTAGTGCCATGGGCAGATGAGGCTGAGCAACAGCTTTCCAGGCTAGCTCTTTCTGCCTGCGAGCTATCTGCAGACGTTCGCATTTTCGGAGCAGGGCTGCCGGAGGCGCCCGGCACGAACCACCTAAGCTACATTTGAAGTTTGAGGGGACAAGACAAGCAAGCAGCCCCAGTCTCTGTGCCTCTGTGCGAGCAGTGCCATGGGCAGATGAGGCTGAGCAACAGCTTTCCAGGCTAGCTCTTTCTGCCTGCGAGCTATCTGCAGACCTTCGCATTTTCGGAGCAGGGCTGCCGGAGGCGCCCGGCACGGACCACCCAAGATATGTTTGAAGTTTGAGGGGACAAGACAAGCAAGCAGCCCCAGTCTCTGTGCCTCTGTGCGAGCAGTGCCATGGGCAGATGAGGCTGAGCAACAGCTTTCCAGGCTAGCTCTTTCTGCCTGCCAGCTATCTGCAGACGTTCGCATTTTCGGAGCAGTGCTGCCGGATGCGCCCGGCACGGACCACCTAAGCTACATTTGAAGTTTGAGGGGACAAGACAAGCAAGTAGCCCCAGTCTCTGTGCCTCTGTGCAAACAGTGCCATGGGCAGATGAGGCTGAGCAACAGCTTTCCAGGCTAGCTCTTTCTGCCTGCGAGCTATCTGCAGACGTTCGCATTTTCGGAGCAGGGCTGCCGGAGGCGCCCGGCACAGACCACCTAAGCTACATTTGAAGTTTGAGGGGACAAGACAAGCAAGCAGCCCCAGTCTCTGTGCCTCTGTGCGAGCAGTGCCATGGGCAGATGAGGCTGAGCAACAGCTTTCCAGGCTAGCTCTTTCTGCCTGCGAGCTATCTGCAGACGTTCGCATTTTTGGAACAGGGCTGCCGGAGGCGCCCGGCACGGACCACCTAAGCTACATTTGAAGTTTGAGGGGACAAGACAAGCAAGCAGCCCCAGTCTCTGTGCCTCTGTGCGAGCAGTGCCATGGGCAGATGAGGCTGAGCAACAGCTTTCCAGGCTAGCTCTTTCTGCCTGCGAGCTATCTGCAGACGTTCGCATTTTCGGAGCAGGGCTGCCGGAGGCGCCCGGCACAGACCAGCTAAGCTACGTTTGAAGTTTGAGGGGGCAAAACAAGCAAGCAGCCCCAGTCTCTGTGCCTCTGTGCGAGCAGTGCCATGGGCAGATGAGGCTGAGCAACAGCTTTCCAGGCTAGCTCTTTCTGCCTGCGAGCTATCTGCAGACGTTCGCATTTTTGGAGCAGGGCTGCCGGAGGCGCCCGGCACAGACCACCTAAGCTACATTTGAAGTTTGAGGGGACAAGACAAGCAAGCAGCCCCAGTCTCTGTGCCTCTGTGCGAGCAGTGCCATGGGCAGATGAGGCTGAGCAACAGCTTTCCAGGCTAGCTCTTTCTGCCTGCGAGTTATCTGCAGACGTTCGCATTTTCGGAGCAGGGCTGCCTGAGGCGCCCGGCACAGACCACCTAAGCTACGTTTGAAGTTTGAGGGGACAAGACAAGCAAGCAGCCCCAGTCTCTGTGCCTCTGTGCGAGCAGTGCCATGGGCAGATGAGGCTGAGCAACAGCTTTCCAGGCTAGCTCTTTCTGCCTGCGAGTTATCTGCAGACGTTCGCATTTTCGGAGCAGGGCTGCCTGAGGCGCCCGGCACAGACCACCTAAGCTACGTTTGAAGTTTGAGGGGACAAGACAAGCAAGCAGCCCCAGTCTCTGTGCCTCTGTGCGAGCAGTGCCATGGGCAGATGAGGCTGAGCAACAGCTTTCCAGGCTAGCTCTTTCTGCCTGCGAGCTATCTGCAGACGTTCGCATTTTTGGAGCAGGGCTGCCGGAGGCGCCCGGCACGGACCACCTAAGCTACGTTTGAAGTTTGAGGGGGCAAAACAAGCAAGCAGCCCCAGTCTCTGTGCCTCTGTGCGAGCAGTGCCATGGGCAGATGAGGCTGAGCAACAGCTTTCCAGGCTAGCTCTTTCTGCCTGCGAGCTATCTGCAGACGTTCGCATTTTCGGAGCAGGGCTGCCGGAGGCGCCCGGCACAGACCACCTAAGCTACATTTGAAGTTTGAGGGGACAAGACAAGCAAGCAGCCCCAGTCTCTGTGCCTCTGTGCGAGCAGTGCCATGGGCAGATGAGGCTGAGCAACAGCTTTCCAGGCTAGCTCTTTCTGCCTGCGAGCTATCTGCAGACCTTCGCATTTTCGGAGCACGGCTGCCGGAGGCGCCCGGCACGGACCACCCAAGATACGTTTGAAGTTTGAGGGGACAAGACAAGCAAGCAGTCCCAGTCTCTGTGCCTCTGTGCGAGCAGTGCCATGGGCAGATGAGGCTGAGCAACAGCTTTCCAGGCTAGCTCTTTCTGCCTGCCAGCTATCTGCAGACGTTCGCATTTTCGGAGCAGTGCTGCCGGATGCGCCCGGCACGGACCACCTAAGCTACATTTGAAGTTTGAGGGGACAAGACAAGCAAGCAGCCCCAGTCTCTGTGCCTCTGTGCGAACAGTGCCATGGGCAGATGAGGCTGAGCAACAGCTTTCCAGGCTAGCTCTTTCTGCCTGCGAGCTATCTGCAGACGTTCGCATTTTCGGAGCAGGGCTGCCGGAGGCGCCCGGCACAGACCACCTAAGCTACGTTTGAAGTTTGAGGGGACAAGACAAGCAAGCAGCCCCAGTCTCTGTGCCTCTGTGCGAGCAGTGCCATGGGCAGATGAGGCTGAGCAACAGCTTTCCAGGCTAGCTCATTCTGCCTGCGAGCTATCTGCAGACGTTCGCATTTTCGGAGCAGGGCTGCCGGAGGCTCCCGGCACGGACCACCTAAGCTACGTTTGAAGTTTGAGGGGGCAAAACAAGCAAGCAGCCCCAGTCTCTGTGCCTCTGTGCGAGCAGTGCCATGGGCAGATGAGGCTGAGCAACAGCTTTCCAGGCTAGCTCTTTCTGCCTGCGAGCTATCTGCAGACGTTCGCATTTTTGGAGCAGGGCTGCCGGAGGCGCCCGGCACGGACCACCTAAGCTACGTTTGAAGTTTGAGGGGGCAAAACAAGCAAGCAGCCCCAGTCTCTGTGCCTCTGTGCGAGCAGTGCCATGGGCAGATGAGGCTGAGCAACAGCTTTCCAGGCTAGCTCTTTCTGCCTGCGAGCTATCTGCAGACGTTCGCATTTTCGGAGCAGGGCTGCCGGAGGCGCCCGGCACAGACCACCTAAGCTACATTTGAAGTTTGAGGGGACAAGACAAGCAAGCAGCCCCAGTCTCTGTGCCTCTGTGCGAGCAGTGCCATGGGCAGATGAGGCTGAGCAACAGCTTTCCAGGCTAGCTCTTTCTGCCTGCGAGCTATCTGCAGACCTTCGCATTTTCGGAGCACGGCTGCCGGAGGCGCCCGGCACGGACCACCCAAGATACGTTTGAAGTTTGAGGGGACAAGACAAGCAAGCAGTCCCAGTCTCTGTGCCTCTGTGCGAGCAGTGCCATGGGCAGATGAGGCTGAGCAACAGCTTTCCAGGCTAGCTCTTTCTGCCTGCCAGCTATCTGCAGACGTTCGCATTTTCGGAGCAGTGCTGCCGGATGCGCCCGGCACGGACCACCTAAGCTACATTTGAAGTTTGAGGGGACAAGACAAGCAAGCAGCCCCAGTCTCTGTGCCTCTGTGCGAACAGTGCCATGGGCAGATGAGGCTGAGCAACAGCTTTCCAGGCTAGCTCTTTCTGCCTGCGAGCTATCTGCAGACGTTCGCATTTTCGGAGCAGGGCTGCCGGAGGCGCCCGGCACAGACCACCTAAGCTACGTTTGAAGTTTGAGGGGACAAGACAAGCAAGCAGCCCCAGTCTCTGTGCCTCTGTGCGAGCAGTGCCATGGGCAGATGAGGCTGAGCAACAGCTTTCCAGGCTAGCTCATTCTGCCTGCGAGCTATCTGCAGACGTTCGCATTTTTGGAGCAGGGCTGCCGGAGGCTCCCGGCACGGACCACCTAAGCTACGTTTGAAGTTTGAGGGGGCAAAACAAGCAAGCAGCCCCAGTCTCTGTGCCTCTGTGCGAGCAGTGCCATGGGCAGATGAGGCTGAGCAACAGCTTTCCAGGCTAGCTCTTTCTGCCTGCGAGCTATCTGCAGACGTTCGCATTTTCGGAGCAGGGCTGCCGGAGGCGCCCGGCACAGACCACCTAAGCTACATTTGAAGTTTGAGGGGACAAGACAAGCAAGCAGCCCCAGTCTCTGTGCCTCTGTGCGAGCAGTGCCATGGGCAGATGAGGCTGAGCAACAGCTTTCCAGGCTAGCTCTTTCTGCCTGCGAGCTATCTGCAGACGTTCGCATTTTTGGAGCAGGGCTGCCGGAGGCGCCCGGCACGGACCACCTAAGCTACGTTTTAAGTTTGAGGGGACAAGACAAGCAAGCAGCCCCAGTCTCTGTGCCTCTGTGCGAGCAGTGCCATGGGCAGATGAGGCTGAGCAACAGCTTTCCAGGCTAGCTCTTTCTGCCTGCGAGCTATCTGCAGACGTTCGCATTTTTGGAGCAGGGCTGCCAGAGGCGCCCGGCACAGACCACCTAAGCTACATTTGAAGTTTGAGGGGACAAGACAAGCAAGCAGCCCCAGTCTCTGTGCCTCTGTGCGAGCAGTGCCATGGGCAGATGAGGCTGAGCAACAGCTTTCCAGGCTAGCTCTTTCTGCCTGCGAGCTATCTGCAGACGTTCGCATTTTCGGAGCAGGGCTGCCGGAGGCGCCCGGCACAGACCACCTAAGCTACGTTTGAAGTTTGAGGGGACAAGACAAGCAAGCAGCCCCAGTCTCTGTGCCTCTGTGCGAGCAGTGCCATGGGCAGATGAGGCTGAGCAACAGCTTTCCAGGCTAGCTCTTTCTGCCTGCGAGCTATCTGCAGACGTTCGCATTTTTGGAGCAGGGCTGCCGGAGGCGCCCGGCACAGACCACCTAAGCTACATTTGAAGTTTGAGGGGACAAGACAAGGAAGCAGCCCCAGTCTCTGTGCCTCTGTGCGAGCAGTGCCATGGGCAGATGAGGCTGAGCAACAGCTTTCCAGGCTAGCTCTTTCTGCCTGCGAGCTATCTGCAGACGCTCGCATTTTTGGAGCAGGGCTGCCGGAGGCGCCCGGCACAGACCACCTAAGCTACGTTTGAAGTTTGAGGGGACAAGACAAGCAAGCAGCCCCAGTCTCTGTGCCTCTGTGCGAGCAGTGCCATGGGCAGATGAGGCTGAGCAACAGCTTTCCAGGCTAGCTCTTTCTGCCTGCGAGCTATCTGCAGACGTTCGCATTTTTGGAGCAGGGCTGCCGGAGGCGCCCGGCACGGACCACCTAAGCTACGTTTAAAGTTTGAGGGGGCAAAACAAGCAAGCAGTCCCAGTCTCTGTGCCTCTGTGCGAGCAGTGCCATGGGCAGATGAGGCTGAGCAACAGCTTTCCAGGCTAGCTCTTTCTGCCTGCGAGCTATCTGCAGACTTTCGCATTTTCGGAGCAGGGCTGCCGGAGGCGCCCTCACAGACCACCTAAGCTACGTTTGAAGTTTGAGGGGACAAGACAAGCAAGCAGCCCCAGTCTCTGTGCCTCTGTGCGAGCAGTGCCATGGGCAGATGAGGCTGAGCAACAGCTTTCCAGGCTAGCTCTTTCTGCCTGCGAGCTATCTGCAGACGTTCGCATTTTCGGAGCAGGGCTGCCGGAGGCTCCCGGCACGGACCACCTAAGCTACGTTTGAAGTTTGAGGGGGCAAAACAAGCAAGCAGCCCCAGTCTCTGTGCCTCTGTGCGAGCAGTGCCATGGGCAGATGAGGCTGAGCAACAGCTTTCCAGGCTAGCTCTTTCTGCCTGCGAGCTATCTGCAGACGTTCGCATTTTTGGAGCAGGGCTGCCGGAGGCGCCCGGCACGGACCACCTAAGCTACGTTTGAAGTTTGAGGGGGCAAAACAAGCAAGCAGCCCCAGTCTCTGTGCCTCTGTGCGAGCAGTGCCATGGGCAGATGAGGCTGAGCAACAGCTTTCCAGGCTAGCTCTTTCTGCCTGCGAGCTATCTGCAGACGTTCGCATTTTCGGAGCAGGGCTGCCGGAGGCGCCCGGCACAGACCACCTAAGCTACATTTGAAGTTTGAGGGGACAAGACAAGCAAGCAGCCCCAGTCTCTGTGCCTCTGTGCGAGCAGTGCCATGGGCAGATGAGGCTGAGCAACAGCTTTCCAGGCTAGCTCTTTCTGCCTGCGAGCTATCTGCAGACCTTCGCATTTTCGGAGCACGGCTGCCGGAGGCGCCCGGCACGGACCACCCAAGATACGTTTGAAGTTTGAGGGGACAAGACAAGCAAGCAGTCCCAGTCTCTGTGCCTCTGTGCGAGCAGTGCCATGGGCAGATGAGGCTGAGCAACAGCTTTCCAGGCTAGCTCTTTCTGCCTGCCAGCTATCTGCAGACGTTCGCATTTTCGGAGCAGTGCTGCCGGATGCGCCCGGCACGGACCACCTAAGCTACATTTGAAGTTTGAGGGGACAAGACAAGCAAGCAGCCCCAGTCTCTGTGCCTCTGTGCGAACAGTGCCATGGGCAGATGAGGCTGAGCAACAGCTTTCCAGGCTAGCTCTTTCTGCCTGCGAGCTATCTGCAGACGTTCGCATTTTCGGAGCAGGGCTGCCGGAGGCGCCCGGCACAGACCACCTAAGCTACGTTTGAAGTTTGAGGGGACAAGACAAGCAAGCAGCCCCAGTCTCTGTGCCTCTGTGCGAGCAGTGCCATGGGCAGATGAGGCTGAGCAACAGCTTTCCAGGCTAGCTCTTTCTGCCTGCGAGCTATCTGCAGACGTTCGCATTTTTGGAGCAGGGCTGCCGGAGGCTCCCGGCACGGACCACCTAAGCTACGTTTGAAGTTTGAGGGGGCAAAACAAGCAAGCAGCCCCAGTCTCTGTGCCTCTGTGCGAGCAGTGCCATGGGCAGATGAGGCTGAGCAACAGCTTTCCAGGCTAGCTCTTTCTGCCTGCGAGCTATCTGCAGACGTTCGCATTTTCGGAGCAGGGCTGCCGGAGGCGCCCGGCACAGACCACCTAAGCTACATTTGAAGTTTGAGGGGACAAGACAAGCAAGCAGCCCCAGTCTCTGTGCCTCTGTTCGAGCAGTGCCATGGGCAGATGAGGCTGAGCAACAGCTTTCCAGGCTAGCTCTTTCTGCCTGCGAGCTATCTGCAGACGTTCGCATTTTTGGAGCAGGGCTGCCGGAGGCGCCCGGCACGGACCACCTAAGCTACGTTTTAAGTTTGAGGGGACAAGACAAGCAAGCAGCCCCAGTCTCTGTGCCTCTGTGCGAGCAGTGCCATGGGCAGATGAGGCTGAGCAACAGCTTTCCAGGCTAGCTCTTTCTGCCTGCGAGCTATCTGCAGACGTTCGCATTTTTGGAGCAGGGCTGCCGGAGGCGCCCGGCACAGACCACCTAAGCTACATTTGAAGTTTGAGGGGACAAGACAAGCAAGCAGCCCCAGTCTCTGTGCCTCTGTGCGAGCAGTGCCATGGGCAGATGAGGCTGAGCAACAGCTTTCCAGGCTAGCTCTTTCTGCCTGCGAGCTATCTGCAGACGTTCGCATTTTCGGAGCAGGGCTGCCGGAGGCGCCCGGCACAGACCACCTAAGCTACGTTTGAAGTTTGAGGGGACAAGACAAGCAAGCAGCCCCAGTCTCTGTGCCTCTGTGCGAGCAGTGCCATGGGCAGATGAGGCTGAGCAACAGCTTTCCAGGCTAGCTCTTTCTGCCTGCGAGCTATCTGCAGACGTTCGCATTTTTGGAGCAGGGCTGCCGGAGGCGCCCGGCACAGACCACCTAAGCTACATTTGAAGTTTGAGGGGACAAGACAAGCAAGCAGCCCCAGTCTCTGTGCCTCTGTGCGAGCAGTGCCATGGGCAGATGAGGCTGAGCAACAGCTTTCCAGGCTAGCTCTTTCTGCCTGCGAGCTATCTGCAGACGCTCGCATTTTTGGAGCAGGGCTGCCGGAGGCGCCCGGCACAGACCACCTAAGCTACGTTTGAAGTTTGAGGGGACAAGACAAGCAAGCAGCCCCAGTCTCTGTGCCTCTGTGCGAGCAGTGCCATGGGCAGATGAGGCTGAGCAACAGCTTTCCAGGCTAGCTCTTTCTGCCTGCGAGCTATCTGCAGACGTTCGCATTTTTGGAGCAGGGCTGCCGGAGGCGCCCGGCACGGACCACCTAAGCTACGTTTAAAGTTTGAGGGGGCAAAACAAGCAAGCAGTCCCAGTCTCTGTGCCTCTGTGCGAGCAGTGCCATGGGCAGATGAGGCTGAGCAACAGCTTTCCAGGCTAGCTCTTTCTGCCTGCGAGCTATCTGCAGACTTTCGCATTTTCGGAGCAGGGCTGCCGGAGGCGCCCTCACAGACCACCTAAGCTACGTTTGAAGTTTGAGGGGACAAGACAAGCAAGCAGCCCCAGTCTCTGTGCCTCTGTGCGAGCAGTGCCATGGGCAGATGAGGCTGAGCAACAGCTTTCCAGGCTAGCTCTTTCTGCCTGCCAGCTATCTGCAGACGTTCGCATTTTCGGAGCAGTGCTGCCGGATGCGCCCGGCACGGACCACCTAAGCTACATTTGAAGTTTGAGGGGACAAGACAAGCATGCAGCCCCAGTCTCTGTGCCTCTGTGCGAACAGTGCCATGGGCAGATGAGGCTGAGCAACAGCTTTCCAGGCTAGCTCTTTCTGCCTGCGAGCTATCTGCCGACGTTCGCATTTTCGGAGCAGGGCTGCCGGAGGCGCCCGGCACAGACCACCTAAGCTACGTTTGAAGTTTGAGGGGACAAGACAAGCAAGCAGCCCCAGTCTCTGTGCCTCTGTGCGAGCAGTGCCATGGGCAGATGAGGCTGAGCAACAGCTTTCCAGGCTAGCTCTTTCTGCCTGCGAGCTATCTGCAGACGTTCGCATTTTTGGAGCAGGGCTGCCGGAGGCGCCCGGCACAGACCACCTAAGCTACATTTGAAGTTTGAGGGGACAAGACAAGCAAGCAGCCCCAGTCTCTGTGCCTCTGTGCGAGCAGTGCCATGAGCAGATGAGGCTGAGCAACAGCTTTCCAGGCTAGCTCTTTCTGCCTGCGAGCTATCTGCAGACGTTCGCATTTTTGGAGCAGGGCTGCCGGAGGCGCCCGGCACAGACCACCTAAGCTACGTTTGAAGTTTGAGGGGACAAGACAAGCAAGCAGCCCCAGTCTCTGTGCCTCTGTGCGAGCAGTGCCATGGGCAGATGAGGCTGAGCAACAGCTTTCCAGGCTAGCTCTTTCTGCCTGCGAGCTATCTGCAGACGTTCGCATTTTTGGAGCAGGGCTGCCGGAGGCGCCCGGCACAGACCACCTAAGCTACGTTTGAAGTTTGAGGGGACAAGACAAGCAAGCAGCCCCAGTCTCTGTGCCTCTGTGCGAGCAGTGCCATGGGCAGATGAGGCTGAGCAACAGCTTTCCAGGCTAGCTCTTTCTGCCTGCGAGCTATCTGCAGACGTTCGCATTTTTGGAGCAGGGCTGCCGGAGGCGCCCGGCACGGACCACCTAAGCTACGTTTGAAGTTTGAGGGGGCAAAACAAGCAAGCAGCCCCAGTCTCTGTGCCTCTGTGCGAGTAGTGCCATGGGCAGATGAGGCTGAGCAACAGCTTTCCAGGCTAGCTCTTTCTGCCTGCGAGCTATCTGCAGACGTTCGCATTTTCGGAGCAGGGCTGCCGGAGGCGCCCGGCACAGACCACCTAAGCTACGTTTGAAGTTTGAGGGGACAAGACAAGCAAGCAGCCCCAGTCTCTGTGCCTCTGTGCGAGCAGTGCCATGGGCAGATGAGGCTGAGCAACAGCTTTCCAGGCTAGCTCTTTCTGCCTGCGAGCTATCTGCAGACGTTTGCATTTTCGGAGCAGGGCTGCCGGAGGCGCCCGGCACGGACCACCCAAGATACGTTTGAAGTTTGAGGGGACAAGACAAGCAAGCAGCCCCAGTCTCTGTGCCTCTGTGCGAGCAGTGCCATGGGCAGATGAGGCTGAGCAACAGCTTTCCAGGCTAGCTCTTTCTGCCTGCGAGCTATCTGCAGACGTTCGCATTTTCGGAGCAGTGCTGCCGGATGCGCCCGGCACGGACCACCTAAGCTACATTTGAAGTTTGAGGGGACAAGACAAGCAAGTAGCCCCAGTCTCTGTGCCTCTGTGCAAACAGTGCCATGGGCAGATGAGGCTGAGCAACAGCTTTCCAGGCTAGCTCTTTCTGCCTGCGAGCTATCTGCAGACGTTCGCATTTTTGGAGCAGGGCTGCCGGAGGCGCCCGGCACGGACCACCTAAGCTACGTTTGAAGTTTGAGGGGGCAAAACAAGCAAGCAGCCCCAGTCTCTGTGCCTCTGTGCGAGCAGTGCCATGGGCAGATGAGGCTGAGCAACAGCTTTCCAGGCTAGCTCTTTCTGCCTGCGAGCTATCTGCAGACGTTCACATTTTCGGAGCAGGGCTGCCGGAGGCGCCCGGCACAGACCACCTAAGCTACGTTTGAAGTTTGAGGGGACAAGACAAGCAAGCAGCCCCAGTCTCTGTGCCTCTGTGCGAGCAGTGCCATGGGCAGATGAGGCTGAGCAACAGCTTTCCAGGCTAGCTCTTTCTGCCTGCGAGCTATCTGCAGACCTTCGCATTTTCGGAGCAGGGCTGCCGGAGGCGCCCGGCACGGACCACCCAAGATACGTTTGAAGTTTGAGGGGACAAGACAAGCAAGCAGCCCCAGTCTCTGTGCCTCTGTGCGAGCAGTGCCATGGGCAGATGAGGCTGAGCAACAGCTTTCCAGGCTAGCTCTTTCTGCCTGCGAGCTATCTGCAGACGTTCGCATTTTCGGAGCAGTGCTGCCGGATGCGCCCGGCACGGACCACCTAAGCTACATTTGAAGTTTGAGGGGACAAGACAAGCAAGCAGCCCCAGTCTCTGTGCCTCTGTGCGAGCAGTGCCATGGGCAGATGAGGCTGAGCAACAGCTTTCCAGGCTAGCTCTTTCTGCCTGCGAGCTATCTGCAGACGTTCGCATTTTCGGAGCAGGGCTGCCGGAGGCTCCCGGCACGGACCACCTAAGCTACGTTTGAAGTTTGAGGGGGCAAAACAAGCAAGCAGCCCCAGTCTCTGTGCCTCTGTGCGAGCAGTGCCATGGGCAGATGAGGCTGAGCAACAGCTTTCCAGGCTAGCTCTTTCTGCCTGCGAGCTATCTGCAGACGTTCGCATTTTCGGAGCAGGGCTGCCGGAGGCGCCCGGCACAGACCACCTAAGCTACATTTGAAGTTTGAGGGGACAAGACAAGCAAGCAGCCCCAGTCTCTGTGCCTCTGTGCGAGCAGTGCCATGGGCAGATGAGGCTGAGCAACAGCTTTCCAGGCTAGCTCTTTCTGCCTGCGAGCTATCTGCAGACGTTTGGATTTTCGGAGCAGGGCTGCCGGAGGCGCCCGGCATGGACCACCTAAGATACTTTTGAAGTTTGAGGGGACAAGACAAGCAAGCAGCCCCAGTCTCTGTGCCTCTGTGCGAGCAGTGCCATGGGCAGATGAGGCTGAGCAACAGCTTTCCAGGCTAGCTCTTTCTGCCTGCGAGCTATCTGCAGACGTTCGCATTTTCGGAGCAGGGCTGCCGGAGGCGCCTGGCACAGACCACCTAAGCTACGTTTGAAGTTTGAGGGGGCAAAACAAGCAAGCAGCCCCAGTCTCTGTGCCTCTGTGCGAGCAGTGCCATGGGCAGATGAGGCTGAGCAACAGCTTTCCAGGCTAGCTCTTTCTGCCTGCGAGCTATCTGCAGACGTTCGCATTTTCGGAGCAGGGCTGCCGGAGGCGCCCGGCACGGACCACCTAAGCTACATTTGAAGTTTGAGGGGACAAGACAAGCAAGCAGCCCCAGTCTCTGTGCCTCTGTGCGAGCAGTGCCATGGGCAGATGAGGCTGAGCAACAGCTTTCCAGGCTAGCTCTTTCTGCCTGCGAGCTATCTGCAGACGTTTGGATTTTCGGAGCAGGGCTGCCGGAGGCGCCCGGCATGGACCACCTAAGATACTTTTGAAGTTTGAGGGGACAAGACAAGCAAGCAGCCCCAGTCTCTGTGCCTCTGTGCGAGCAGTGCCATGGGCAGATGAGGCTGAGCAACAGCTTTCCAGGCTAGCTCTTTCTGCCTGCGAGCTATCTGCAGACGTTCGCATTTTCGGAGCAGGGCTGCCGGAGGCGCCTGGCACAGACCACCTAAGCTACGTTTGAAGTTTGAGGGGGCAAAACAAGCAAGCAGCCCCAGTCTCTGTGCCTCTGTGCGAGCAGTGCCATGGGCAGATGAGGCTGAGCAACAGCTTTCCAGGCTAGCTCTTTCTGCCTGCGAGCTATCTGCAGATGTTCGCATTTTCGGAGCAGGGCTGCCGGAGGCGCCCGGCACAGACCACCTAAGCTACGTTTGAAGTTTGAGGGGACAAGACAAGCAAGCAGCCCCAGTCTCTGTGCCTCTGTGCGAGCAGTGCCATGGGCAGATGAGGCTGAGCAACAGCTTTCCAGGCTAGCTCTTTCTGCCTGCGAGCTATCTGCAGACGTTCGCATTTTCGGAGCAGGGCTGCCGGAGGTGCCCGGCACAGACCACCTAAGCTACATTTGAAGTTTGAGGGGACAAGACAAGCAAGCAGCCCCAGTCTCTGTGCCTCTGTGCGAGCAGTGCCATGGGCAGATGAGGCTGAGCAACAGCTTTCCAGGCTAGCTCTTTCCGCCTGCGAGCTATCTGCAGACGTTCGCATTTTCGGAGCAGGGCTGCCGGAGGCGCCCGGCACAGACCACCTAAGCTACATTTGAAGTTTGAGGGGACAAGACAAGCAAGCAGCCCCAGTCTCTGTGCCTCTGTGCGAGCAGTGCCATGGGCAGATGAGGCTGAGCAACAGCTTTCCAGGCTAGCTCTTTCTGCCTGCGAGCTATCTGCAGACGTTCGCATTTTTGGAGCAGGGCTGCCGGAGGCGCCCGGCACAGACCACCTAAGCTACGTTTGAAGTTTGAGGGGACAAGACAAGCAAGCAGCCCCAGTCTCTGTGCCTCTGTGCGAGCAGTGCCATGGGCAGATGAGGCTGAGCAACAGCTTTCCAGGCTAGCTCTTTCTGCCTGCGAGCTATCTGCAGACGTTCGCATTTTTGGAGCAGGGCTGCCGGAGGCGCCCGGCACAGACCACCTAAGCTACGTTTGAAGTTTGAGGGGACAAGACAAGCAAGTAGCCCCAGTCTCTGTGCCTCTGTGCGAGCAGTGCCATGGGCAGATGAGGCTGAGCAACAGCTTTCCAGGCTAGCTCTTTCTGCCTGCGAGCTATCTGCAGACGTTCGCATTTTTGGAGCAGGGCTGCCGGAGGCGCCCGGCACGGACCACCTAAGCTACGTTTGAAGTTTGAGGGGGCAAAACAAGCAAGCAGCCCCAGTCTCTGTGCCTCTGTGCGAGTAGTGCCATGGGCAGATGAGGCTGAGCAACAGCTTTCCAGGCTAGCTCTTTCTGCCTGCGAGCTATCTGCAGACGTTCGCATTTTCGGAGCAGGGCTGCCGGAGGCGCCCGGCACAGACCACCTAAGCTACGTTTGAAGTTTGAGGGGACAAGACAAGCAAGCAGCCCCAGTCTCTGTGCCTCTGTGCGAGCAGTGCCATGGGCAGATGAGGCTGAGCAACAGCTTTCCAGGCTAGCTCTTTCTGCCTGCGAGCTATCTGCAGACCTTCGCATTTTCGGAGCAGGGCTGCCGGAGGCGCCCGGCACGGACCACCCAAGATACGTTTGAAGTTTGAGGGGACAAGACAAGCAAGCAGCCCCAGTCTCTGTGCCTCTGTGCGAGCAGTGCCATGGGCAGATGAGGCTGAGCAACAGCTTTCCAGGCTAGCTCTTTCTGCCTGCGAGCTATCTGCAGACGTTCGCATTTTCGGAGCAGGGCTGCCGGAGGCGCCCGGCACGGACCACCTAAGCTACATTTGAAGTTTGAGGGGACAAGACAAGCAAGTAGCCCCAGTCTCTGTGCCTCTGTGCAAACAGTGCCATGGGCAGATGAGGCTGAGCAACAGCTTTCCAGGCTAGCTCTTTCTGCCTGCGAGCTATCTGCAGACGTTCGCATTTTCGGAGCAGGGCTGCCGGAGGCGCCCGGCACAGACCACCTAAGCTACATTTGAAGTTTGAGGGGACAAGACAAGCAAGCAGCCCCAGTCTCTGTGCCTCTGTGCGAGCAGTGCCATGGGCAGATGAGGCTGAGCAACAGCTTTCCAGGCTAGCTCTTTCTGCCTGCGAGCTATCTGCAGACGTTTGGATTTTCGGAGCAGGGCTGCCGGAGGCGCCCGGCATGGACCACCTAAGATACTTTTGAAGTTTGAGGGGACAAGACAAGCAAGCAGCCCCAGTCTCTGTGCCTCTGTGCGAGCAGTGCCATGGGCAGATGAGGCTGAGCAACAGCTTTCCAGGCTAGCTCTTTCTGCCTGCGAGCTATCTGCAGACGTTCGCATTTTCGGAGCAGGCCTGCCGGAGGCGCCTGGCACAGACCACCTAAGCTACGTTTGAAGTTTGAGGGGGCAAAACAAGCAAGCAGCCCCAGTCTCTGTGCCTCTGTGCGAGCAGTGCCATGGGCAGATGAGGCTGAGCAACAGCTTTCCAGGCTAGCTCTTTCTGCCTGCGAGCTATCTGCAGATGTTCGCATTTTCGGAGCAGGGCTGCCGGAGGCGCCCGGCACAGACCACCTAAGCTACGTTTGAAGTTTGAGGGGACAAGACAAGCAAGCAGCCCCAGTCTCTGTGCCTCTGTGCGAGCAGTGCCATGGGCAGATGAGGCTGAGCAACAGCTTTCCAGGCTAGCTCTTTCTGCCTGCGAGCTATCTGCAGACGTTCGTATTTTTGGAGCAGGGCTGCCGGAGGCGCCCGGCACAGACCACCTAAGCTACATTTGAAGTTTGAGGGGACAAGACAAGCAAGCAGCCCCAGTCTCTGTGCCTCTGTGCGAGCAGTGCCATGGGCAGATGAGGCTGAGCAACAGCTTTCCAGGCTAGCTCTTTCCGCCTGCGAGCTATCTGCAGACGTTCGCATTTTCGGAGCAGGGCTGCCTGAGGCGCCCGGCACAGACCACCTAAGCTACGTTTGAAGTTTGAGGGGACAAGACAAGCAAGCAGCCCCAGTCTCTGTGCCTCTGTGCGAGCAGTGCCATGGGCAGATGAGGCTGAGCAACAGCTTTCCAGGCTAGCTCTTTCTGCCTGCGAGCTATCTGCAGACGTTCGCATTTTTGGAGCAGGGCTGCCGGAGGCGCCCGGCACAGACCACCTAAGCTACATTTGAAGTTTGAGGGGACAAGACAAGCAAGCAGCCCCAGTCTCTGTGCCTCTGTGCGAGCAGTGCCATGGGCAGATGAGGCTGAGCAACAGCTTTCCAGGCTAGCTCTTTCTGCCTGCGAGCTATCTGCAGACGCTCGCATTTTTGGAGCAGGGCTGCCGGAGGCGCCCGGCACAGACCACCTAAGCTACGTTTGAAGTTTGAGGGGACAAGACAAGCAAGCAGCCCCAGTCTCTGTGCCTCTGTGCGAGCAGTGCCATGGGCAGATGAGGCTGAGCAACAGCTTTCCAGGCTAGCTCTTTCTGCCTGCGAGCTATCTGCAGACGTTTGCATTTTCGGAGCAGGGCTGCCGGAGGCGCCCGGCACGGACCACCTAAGCTACGTTTGAAGTTTGAGGGGGCAAAACAAGCAAGCAGCCCCAGTCTCTGTGCCTCTGTGCGAGCAGTGCCATGGGCAGATGAGGCTGAGCAACAGCTTTCCAGGCTAGCTCTTTCTGCCTGCGAGCTATCTGCAGACGTTCGCATTTTCGGAGCAGGGCTGCCGGAGGCGCCCGGCACAGACCACCTAAGCTACGTTTGAAGTTTGAGGGGACAAGACAAGCAAGCAGCCCCAGTCTCTGTGCCTCTGTGCGAGCAGTGCCATGGGCAGATGAGGCTGAGCAACAGCTTTCCAGGCTAGCTCTTTCTGCCTGCGAGCTATCTGCAGACGTTCGCATTTTCGGAGCAGGGCTGCCGGAGGCGCCCGGCACGGACCACCCAAGATACGTTTGAAGTTTGAGGGGACAAGACAAGCAAGCAGCCCCAGTCTCTGTGCCTCTGTGCGAGCAGTGCCATGGGCAGATGAGGCTGAGCAACAGCTTTCCAGGCTAGCTCTTTCTGCCTGCCAGCTATCTGCAGACGTTCGCATTTTCGGAGCAGTGCTGCCGGAGGCGCCCGGCACAGACCACCTAAGCTACGTTTGAAGTTTGAGGGGACAAGACAAGCAAGCAGCCCCAGTCTCTGTGCCTCTGTGCGAGCAGTGCCATGGGCAGATGAGGCTGAGCAACAGCTTTCCAGGCTAGCTCTTTCTGCCTGCGAGCTATCTGCAGACGTTCGCATTTTTGGAGCAGGGCTGCCGGAGGCGCCCGGCACAGACCACCTAAGCTACATTTGAAGTTTGAGGGGACAAGACAAGCAAGCAGCCCCAGTCTCTGTGCCTCTGTGCGAGCAGTGCCATGGGCAGATGAGGCTGAGCAACAGCTTTCCAGGCTAGCTCTTTCCGCCTGCGAGCTATCTGCAGACGTTCGCATTTTCGGAGCAGGGCTGCCGGAGGCGCCCGGCACAGACCACCTAAGCTACGTTTGAAGTTTGAGGGGACAAGACAAGCAAGCAGCCCCAGTCTCTGTGCCTCTGTGCGAGCAGTGCCATGGGCAGATGAGGCTGAGCAACAGCTTTCCAGGCTAGCTCTTTCTGCCTGCGAGCTATCTGCAGACGTTCGCATTTTTGGAGCAGGGCTGCCGGAGGCGCCCGGCACGGACCACCTAAGCTACATTTGAAGTTTGAGGGGACAAGACAAGCAAGCAGCCCCAGTCTCTGTGCCTCTGTGCGAGCAGTGCCATGGGCAGATGAGGCTGAGCAACAGCTTTCCAGGCTAGCTCTTTCTGCCTGCGAGCTATCTGCAGACGCTCGCATTTTTGGAGCAGGGCTGCCGGAGGCGCCCGGCACAGACCACCTAAGCTACGTTTGAAGTTTGAGGGGACAAGACAAGCAAGCAGCCCCAGTCTCTGTGCCTCTGTGCGAGCAGTGCCATGGGCAGATGAGGCTGAGCAACAGCTTTCCAGGCTAGCTCTTTCTGCCTGCGAGCTATCTGCAGACGTTTGCATTTTCGGAGCAGGGCTGCCGGAGGCGCCCGGCACGGACCACCTAAGCTACGTTTGAAGTTTGAGGGGGCAAAACAAGCAAGCAGCCCCAGTCTCTGTGCCTCTGTGCGAGCAGTGCCATGGGCAGATGAGGCTGAGCAACAGCTTTCCAGGCTAGCTCTTTCTGCCTGCGAGCTATCTGCAGACGTTCGCATTTTTGGAGCAGGGCTGCCGGAGGCGCCCGGCACAGACCACCTAAGCTACGTTTGAAGTTTGAGGGGACAAGACAAGCAAGCAGCCCCAGTCTCTGTGCCTCTGTGCGAGCAGTGCCATGGGCAGATGAGGCTGAGCAACAGCTTTCCAGGCTAGCTCTTTCTGCCTGCGAGCTATCTGCAGACGTTCGCATTTTCGGAGCTGGGCTGCCGGAGGCGCCCGGCACAGACCACCTAAGCTACGTTTGAAGTTTGAGGGGACAAGACAAGCAAGCAGCCCCAGTCTCTGTGCCTCTGTGCGAGCAGTGCCATGGGCAGATGAGGCTGAGCAACAGCTTTCCAGGCTAGCTCTTTCTGCCTGCGAGCTATCTGCAGACCTTCGCATTTTCGGAGCAGGGCTGCCGGAGGCGCCCGGCACGGACCACCCAAGATACGTTTGAAGTTTGAGGGGACAAGACAAGCAAGCAGCCCCAGTCTCTGTGCCTCTGTGCGAGCAGTGCCATGGGCAGATGAGGCTGAGCAACAGCTTTCCAGGCTAGCTCTTTCTGCCTGCGAGCTATCTGCAGACGTTCGCATTTTTGGAGCAGGGCTGCCGGAGGCGCCCGGCACGGACCCCCTAAGCTACGTTTGAAGTTTGAGGGGGCAAAACAAGCAAGCAGCCCCAGTCTCTGTGCCTCTGTGCGAGTAGTGCCATGGGCAGATGAGGCTGAGCAACAGCTTTCCAGGCTAGCTCTTTCTGCCTGCGAGCTATCTGCAGACGTTCGCATTTTCGGAGCTGGGCTGCCGGAGGCGCCCGGCACAGACCACCTAAGCTACGTTTGAAGTTTGAGGGGACAAGACAAGCAAGCAGCCCCAGTCTCTGTGCCTCTGTGCGAGCAGTGCCATGGGCAGATGAGGCTGAGCAACAGCTTTCCAGGCTAGCTCTTTCTGCCTGTGAGCTATCTGCAGACCTTCGCATTTTCGGAGCAGGGCTGCCGGAGGCGCCCGGCACGGACCACCCAAGATACGTTTGAAGTTTGAGGGGACAAGACAAGCAAGCAGCCCCAGTCTCTGTGCCTCTGTGCGAGCAGTGCCATGGGCAGATGAGGCTGAGCAACAGCTTTCCAGGCTAGCTCTTTCTGCCTGCGAGCTATCTGCAGACGTTCGCATTTTCGGAGCAGGGCTGCCGGAGGCGCCCGGCACAGACCACCTAAGCTACATTTGAAGTTTGAGGGGACAAGACAAGCAAGCAGCCCCAGTCTCTGTGCCTCTGTGCGAGCAGTGCCATGGGCAGATGAGGCTGAGCAACAGCTTTCCAGGCTAGCTCTTTCTGCCTGCGAGCTATCTGCAGACGTTCGCATTTTTGGAGCAGGGCTGCCGGAGGCGCCCGGCACAGACCACCTAAGCTACGTTTGAAGTTTGAGGGGGCAAAACAAGCAAGCAGCCCCAGTCTCTGTGCCTCTGTGCGAGCAGTGCCATGGGCAGATGAGGCTGAGCAACAGCTTTCCAGGCTAGCTCTTTCTGCCTGCGAGCTATCTGCAGACGTTCGCATTTTCGGAGCAGGGCTGCCGGAGGCGCCCGGCACAGACCACCTAAGCTACATTTGAAGTTTGAGGGGACAAGACAAGCAAGCAGCCCCAGTCTCTGTGCCTCTGTGCGAGCAGTGCCATGGGCAGATGAGGCTGAGCAACAGCTTTCCAGGCTAGCTCTTTCTGCCTGCGAGCTATCTGCAGACGTTCGCATTTTCGGAGCAGGGCTGCCTGAGGCGCCCGGCACAGACCACCTAAGCTACGTTTGAAGTTTGAGGGGACAAGACAAGCAAGCAGCCCCAGTCTCTGTGCCTCTGTGCGAGCAGTGCCATGGGCAGATGAGGCTGAGCAACAGCTTTCCAGGCTAGCTCTTTCTGCCTGCGAGCTATCTGCAGACGTTCGCATTTTTGGAGCAGGGCTGCCGGAGGCGCCCGGCACAGACCACCTAAGCTACCTTTGAAGTTTGAGGGGACAAGACAAGCAAGCAGCCCCAGTCTCTGTGCCTCTGTGCGAGCAGTGCCATGGGCAGATGAGGCTGAGCAACAGCTTTCCAGGCTAGCTCTTTCTGCCTGCGAGCTATCTGCAGACGTTCGCATTTTTGGAGCAGGGCTGCCGGAGGCGCCCGGCACGGACCACCTAAGCTACGTTTGAAGTTTGAGGGGGAAAAACAAGCAAGCAGCCCCAGTCTCTGTGCCTCTGTGCGAGCAGTGCCATGGGCAGATGAGGCTGAGCAACAGCTTTCCAGGCTAGCTCTTTCTGCCTGCGAGCTATCTGCAGACGTTCGCATTTTCGGAGCAGTGCTGCCGGATGCGCCCGGCACGGACCACCTAAGCTACATTTGAAGTTTGAGGGGACAAGACAAGCAAGCAGCCCCAGTCTCTGTGCCTCTGTGCGAACAGTGCCATGGGCAGATGAGGCTGAGCAACAGCTTTCCAGGCTAGCTCTTTCTGCCTGCGAGCTATCTGCAGACGTTCGCATTTTCGGAGCAGGGCTGCCGGAGGCGCCCGGCACAGACCACCTAAGCTACGTTTGAAGTTTGAGGGGACAAGACAAGCAAGCAGCCCCAGTCTCTGTGCCTCTGTGCGAGCAGTGCCATGGGCAGATGAGGCTGAGCAACAGCTTTCCAGGCTAGCTCTTTCTGCCTGCGAGCTATCTGCAGACGTTCGCATTTTTGGAACAGGGCTGCCGGAGGCGCCCGGCACGGACCACCTAAGCTACATTTGAAGTTTGAGGGGACAAGACAAGCAAGCAGCCCCAGTCTCTGTGCCTCTGTGCGAGCAGTGCCATGGGCAGATGAGGCTGAGCAACAGCTTTCCAGGCTAGCTCTTTCTGCCTGCGAGCTATCTGCAGACGTTTGCATTTTCGGAGCAGGGCTGCCGGAGGCGCCCGTCACAGACCACCTAAGCTACGTTTGAAGTTTGAGGGGACAAGACAAGCAAGCAGCCCCAGTCTCTGTGCCTCTGTGCGAGCAGTGCCATGGGCAGATGAGGCTGAGCAACAGCTTTCCAGGCTAGCTCTTTCTGCCTGCGAGCTATCTGCAGACGTTCGCATTTTTGGAGCAGGGCTGCCGGAGGCGCCCGGCACAGACCACCTAAGCTACATTTGAAGTTTGAGGGGACAAGACAAGCAAGCAGCCCCAGTCTCTGTGCCTCTGTGCGAGCAGTGCCATGGGCAGATGAGGCTGAGCAACAGCTTTCCAGGCTAGCTCTTTCTGCCTGCGAGCTATCTGCAGACGTTCGCATTTTTGGAGCAGGGCTGCCGGAGGCGCCCGGCACAGACCACCTAAGCTACGTTTGAAGTTTGAGGGGACAAGACAAGCAAGCAGCCCCAGTCTCTGTGCCTCTGTGCGAGCAGTGCCATGGGCAGATGAGGCTGAGCAACAGCTTTCCAGGCTAGCTCTTTCTGCCTGCGAGCTATCTGCAGACGTTCGCATTTTTGGAGCAGGGCTGCCGGAGGCGCCCGGCACGGACCACCTAAGCTACATTTGAAGTTTGAGGGGACAAGACAAGCAAGCAGCCCCAGTCTCTGTGCCTCTGTGCGAGCAGTGCCATGGGCAGATGAGGCTGAGCAACAGCTTTCCAGGCTAGCTCTTTCTGCCTGCGAGCTATCTGCAGACGTTCGCATTTTCGGAGCAGGGCTGCCGGAGGCGCCCGGCACAGACCACCTAAGCTACATTTGAAGTTTGAGGGGACAAGACAAGCAAGCAGCCCCAGTCTCTGTGCCTCTGTGCGAGCAGTGCCATGGGCAGATGAGGCTGAGCAACAGCTTTCCAGGCTAGCTCTTTCTGCCTGCCAGCTATCTGCAGACGTTCGCATTTTTGGAGCAGGGCTGCCGGAGGCGCCCGGCACGGACCATCTAAGCTACGTTTGAAGTTTGAGGGGGCAAAACAAGCAAGCAGCCCCAGTCTCTGTGCCTCTGTGCGAGCAGTGCCATGGGCAGATGAGGCTGAGCAAGAGCTTTCCAGGCTAGCTCTTTCTGCCTGCGAGCTATCTGCAGACGTTTGCATTTTCGGAGCAGGGCTGCCGGAGGCGCCCGGCACAGACCACCTAAGCTACGTTTGAAGTTTGAGGGGACAAGACAAGCAAGCAGCCCCAGTCTCTGTGCCTCTGTGCGAGCAGTGCCATGGGCAGATGAGGCTGAGCAACAGCTTTCCAGGCTAGCTCTTTCTGCCTGCGAGCTATCTGCAGACCTTCGCATTTTCGGAGCAGGGCTGCCGGAGGCGCCCGGCACGGACCACCCAAGATACGTTTGAAGTTTGAGTGGACAAGACAAGCAAGCAGCCCCAGTCTCTGTGCCTCTGTGCGAGCAGTGCCATGGGCAGATGAGGCTGAGCAACAGCTTTCCAGGCTAGCTCTTTCTGCCTGCGAGCTATCTGCAGACGTTCGCATTTTCGGAGCAGTGCTGCCGGATGCGCCCGGCACGGACCACCTAAGCTACATTTGAAGTTTGAGGGGACAAGACAAGCAAGCAGCCCCAGTCTCTGTGCCTCTGTGCGAACAGTGCCATGGGCAGATGAGGCTGAGCAACAGCTTTCCAGGCTAGCTCTTTCTGCCTGCGAGCTATCTGCAGACGTTCGCATTTTCGGAGCAGGGCTGCCGGAGGCGCCCGGCACAGACCACCTAAGCTACGTTTGAAGTTTGAGGGGACAAGACAAGCAAGCAGCCCCAGTCTCTGTGCCTCTGTGCGAGCAGTGCCATGGGCAGATGAGGCTGAGCAACAGCTTTCCAGGCTAGCTCTTTCTGCCTGCGAGCTATCTGCAGACGTTCGCATTTTTGGAACAGGGCTGCCGGAGGCGCCCGACACGGACCACCTAAGCTACATTTGAAGTTTGAGGGGACAAGACAAGCAAGCAGCCCCAGTCTCTGTGCCTCTGTGCGAGCAGTGCCATGGGCAGATGAGGCTGAGCAACAGCTTTCCAGGCTAGCTCTTTCTGCCTGCGAGCTATCTGCAGACGTTCGCATTTTTGGAGCAGGGCTGCCGGAGGCGCCCGGCACGGACCACCTAAGCTACGTTTGAAGTTTGAGGGGACAAGACAAGCAAGCAGCCCCAGTCTCTGTGCCTCTGTGCGAGCAGTGCCATGGGCAGATGAGGCTGAGCAACAGCTTTCCAGGCTAGCTCTTTCTGCCTGCGAGCTATCTGCAGACGTTCGCATTTTTGGAGCAGGGCTGCCGGAGGCGCCCGGCACGGACCACCTAAGCTACGTTTGAAGTTTGAGGGGGCAAGACAAGCAAGCAGCCCCAGTCTCTGTGCCTCTGTGCGAGCAGTGCCATGGGCAGATGAGGCTGAGCAACAGCTTTCCAGGCTAGCTCTTTCTGCCTGCGAGCTATCTGCAGACGTTCGCATTTTCGGAGCAGGGCTGCCGGAGGCGCCCGGCACAGACCACCTAAGCTACGTTTGAAGTTTGAGGGGACAAGACAAGCAAGCAGCCCCAGTCTCTGTGCCTCTGTGCGAGCAGTGCCATGGGCAGATGAGGCTGAGCAACAGATTTCCAGGCTAGCTCTTTCTGCCTGCGAGCTATCTGCAGACGTTCGCATTTTCGGAGCAGGGCTGCCGGAGGCGCCCGGCACGGACCACCTAAGCTACATTTGAAGTTTGAGGGGACAAGACAAGCAAGCAGCCCCAGTCTCTGTGCCTCTGTGCGAGCAGTGCCATGGGCAGATGAGGCTGAGCAACAGCTTTCCAGGCTAGCTCTTTCTGCCTGCGAGCTATCTGCAGACGTTCGCATTTTCGGAGCAGGGCTGCCGGAGGCGCCCGGCACGGACCACCTAAGCTACGTTTGAAGTTTGAGGGGACAAGACAAGCAAGCAGCCCCAGTCTCTGTGCCTCTGTGCGAGCAGTGCCATGGGCAGATGAGGCTGAGCAACAGCTTTCCAGGCTAGCTCTTTCTGCCTGCGAGCTATCTGCAGACGTTCGCATTTTTGGAGCAGGGCTGCCGGAGGCGCCCGGCACGGACCACCTAAGCTACGTTTGAAGTTTGAGGGGGCAAAACAAGCAAGCAGCCCCAGTCTCTGTGCCTCTGTGCGAGCAGTGCCATGGGCAGATGAGGCTGAGCAACAGCTTTCCAGGCTAGCTCTTTCTGCCTGCGAGCTATCTGCAGACGTTCGCATTTTCGGAGCAGGGCTGCCGGAGGCGCCCGGCACGGACCACCTAAGCTACATTTGAAGTTTGAGGGGACAAGACAAGCAAGCAGCCCCAGTCTCTGTGCCTCTGTGCGAGCAGTGCCATGGGCAGATGAGGCTGAGCAACAGCTTTCCAGGCTAGCTCTTTCTGCCTGCGAGCTATCTGCAGACGTTCGCATTTTTGGAGCAGGGCTGCCGGAGGCGCCCGGCACGGACCATCTAAGCTACGTTTGAAGTTTGAGGGGGCAAAACAAGCAAGCAGCCCCAGTCTCTGTGCCTCTGTGCGAGCAGTGCCATGGGCAGATGAGGCTGAGCAACAGCTTTCCAGGCTAGCTCTTTCTGCCTGCGAGCTATCTGCAGACGTTTGCATTTTCGGAGCAGGGCTGCCGGAGGCGCCCGGCACAGACCACCTAAGCTACGTTTGAAGTTTGAGGGGACAAGACAAGCAAGCAGCCCCAGTCTCTGTGCCTCTGTGCGAGCAGTGCCATGGGCAGATGAGGCTGAGCAACAGCTTTCCAGGCTAGCTCTTTCTGCCTGCGAGCTATCTGCAGACCTTCGCATTTTCGGAGCAGGGCTGCCGGAGGCGCCCGGCACGGACCACCCAAGATACGTTTGAAGTTTGAGTGGACAAGACAAGCAAGCAGCCCCAGTCTCTGTGCCTCTGTGCGAGCAGTGCCATGGGCAGATGAGGCTGAGCAACAGCTTTCCAGGCTAGCTCTTTCTGCCTGCGAGCTATCTGCAGACGTTCGCATTTTCGGAGCAGTGCTGCCGGATGCGCCCGGCACGGACCACCTAAGCTACATTTGAAGTTTGAGGGGACAAGACAAGCAAGCAGCCCCAGTCTCTGTGCCTCTGTGCGAACAGTGCCATGGGCAGATGAGGCTGAGCAACAGCTTTCCAGGCTAGCTCTTTCTGCCTGCGAGCTATCTGCAGACGTTCGCATTTTCGGAGCAGGGCTGCCGGAGGCGCCCGGCACAGACCACCTAAGCTACGTTTGAAGTTTGAGGGGACAAGACAAGCAAGCAGCCCCAGTCTCTGTGCCTCTGTGCGAGCAGTGCCATGGGCAGATGAGGCTGAGCAACAGCTTTCCAGGCTAGCTCTTTCTGCCTGCGAGCTATCTGCAGACGTTCGCATTTTTGGAACAGGGCTGCCGGAGGCGCCCGGCACGGACCACCTAAGCTACATTTGAAGTTTGAGGGGACAAGACAAGCAAGCAGCCCCAGTCTCTGTGCCTCTGTGCGAGCAGTGCCATGGGCAGATGAGGCTGAGCAACAGCTTTCCAGGCTAGCTCTTTCTGCCTGCGAGCTATCTGCAGACGTTCGCATTTTTGGAGCAGGGCTGCCGGAGGCGCCCGGCACAGACCACCTAAGCTACGTTTGAAGTTTGAGGGGACAAGACAAGCAAGCAGCCCCAGTCTCTGTGCCTCTGTGCGAGCAGTGCCATGGGCAGATGAGGCTGAGCAACAGCTTTCCAGGCTAGCTCTTTCTGCCTGCGAGCTATCTGCAGACGTTCGCATTTTTGGAGCAGGGCTGCCGGAGGCGCCCGGCACGGACCACCTAAGCTACGTTTGAAGTTTGAGGGGGCAAGACAAGCAAGCAGCCCCAGTCTCTGTGCCTCTGTGCGAGCAGTGCCATGGGCAGATGAGGCTGAGCAACAGCTTTCCAGGCTAGCTCTTTCTGCCTGCGAGCTATCTGCAGACGTTCGCATTTTCGGAGCAGGGCTGCCGGAGGCGCCCGGCACAGACCACCTAAGCTACGTTTGAAGTTTGAGGGGACAAGACAAGCAAGCAGCCCCAGTCTCTGTGCCTCTGTGCGAGCAGTGCCATGGGCAGATGAGGCTGAGCAACAGATTTCCAGGCTAGCTCTTTCTGCCTGCGAGCTATCTGCAGACGTTCGCATTTTCGGAGCAGGGCTGCCGGAGGCGCCCGGCACGGACCACCTAAGCTACATTTGAAGTTTGAGGGGACAAGACAAGCAAGCAGCCCCAGTCTCTGTGCCTCTGTGCGAGCAGTGCCATGGGCAGATGAGGCTGAGCAACAGCTTTCCAGGCTAGCTCTTTCTGCCTGCGAGCTATCTGCAGACGTTCGCATTTTCGGAGCAGGGCTGCCGGAGGCGCCCGGCACGGACCACCTAAGCTACGTTTGAAGTTTGAGGGGACAAGACAAGCAAGCAGCCCCAGTCTCTGTGCCTCTGTGCGAGCAGTGCCATGGGCAGATGAGGCTGAGCAACAGCTTTCCAGGCTAGCTCTTTCTGCCTGCGAGCTATCTGCAGACGTTCGCATTTTTGGAGCAGGGCTGCCGGAGGCGCCCGGCACGGACCACCTAAGCTACGTTTGAAGTTTGAGGGGGCAAAACAAGCAAGCAGCCCCAGTCTCTGTGCCTCTGTGCGAGCAGTGCCATGGGCAGATGAGGCTGAGCAACAGCTTTCCAGGCTAGCTCTTTCTGCCTGCGAGCTATCTGCAGACGTTCGCATTTTCGGAGCAGGGCTGCCGGAGGCGCCCAGCACGGACCACCTAAGCTACATTTGAAGTTTGAGGGGACAAGACAAGCAAGCAGCCCCAGTCTCTGTGCCTCTGTGCGAGCAGTGCCATGGGCAGATGAGGCTGAGCAACAGCTTTCCAGGCTAGCTCTTTCTGCCTGCGAGCTATCTGCAGACGTTCGCATTTTTGGAGCAGGGCTGCCGGAGGCGCCCGGCACGGACCACCTAAGCTACGTTTTAAGTTTGAGGGGGCAAAACAATCAAGCAGCCCCCATCTCTGTGCCTCTGTGCGAGCAGTGCCATGGGCAGATGAGGCTGAGCAACAGCTTTCCAGGCTAGCTCTTTCTGCCTGCGAGCTATCTGCAGACGTTTGCATTTTCGGAGCAGGGCTGCCGGAGGCGCCCGGCACAGACCACCTAAGCTACGTTTGAAGTTTGAGAGGACAAGACAAGCAAGCAGCCCCAGTCTCTGTGCCTCTGTGCGAGCAGTGCCATGGGCAGATGAGGCTGAGCAACAGCTTTCCAGGCTAGCTCTTTCTGCCTGCGAGCTATCTGCAGACGTTCGCATTTTTGGAGCAGGGCTGCCGGAGGCGCCCGGCACAGACCACCTAAGCTACGTTTGAAGTTTGAGGGGACAAGACAAGCAAGCAGCCCCAGTCTCTGTGCCTCTGTGCGAGCAGTGCCATGGGCAGATGAGGCTGAGCAACAGCTTTCCAGGCTAGCTCTTTCTGCCTGCGAGCTATCTGCAGACGTTCGCATTTTCGGAGCAGGGCTGCCGGATGCGCCCGGCACGGACCACCTACGCTACATTTGAAGTTTGAGGGGACAAGACAAGCAAGCAGCCCCAGTCTCTGTGCCTCTGTGCGAGCAGTGCCATGGGCAGATGAGGCTGACCAACAGCTTTCCAGGCTAGCTCTTTCTGCCTGCGAGCTATCTGCAGACGTTCACATTTTCGGAGCAGGGCTGCCGGATGCGCCCGGCACGGACCACCTAAGCTACATTTGAAGTTTGAGGGGACAAGACAAGCAAGCAGCCCCAGTCTCTGTGCCTCTGTGCGAGCAGTGCCATGGGCAGATGAGGCTGAGCAACAGCTTTCCAGGCTAGCTCTTTCTGCCTGCGAGCTATCTGCAGACGTTCGCATTTTTGGAGCAGGGCTGCCGGAGACGCCCGGCACGGACCACCTAAGCTACGTTTGAAGTTTGAGGGGGCAAAACAAGCAAGCAGCCCCAGTCTCTGTGCCTCTGTGCGAGCAGTGCCATGGGCAGATGAGGCTGAGCAACAGCTTTCCAGGCTAGCTCTTTCTGCCTGCGAGCTATCTGCAGACGTTCGCATTTTTGGAGCAGGGCTGTCGTATGCGCCCGGCACGGACCACCTAAGCTACGTTTGAAGTTTGAGGGGACAAGACAAGCAAGCAGCCCCAGTCTCTGTGCCTCTGTGCGAGCAGTGCCATGGGCAGATGAGGCTGAGCAACAGCTTTCCAGGCTAGCTCTTTCTGCCTGCGAGCTATCTGCAGACGTTTGCATTTTCGGAGCAGGGCTGCGGAGGCGCCCGGCACAGACCACCTAAGCTACGTTTGAAGTTTGAGGGGACAAGACAAGCAAGCAGCCCCAGTCTCTGTGCTTCTGTGCGAGCAGTGCCATGGGCAGATGAGGCTGAGCAACAGCTTTCCAGGCTAGCTCTTTCTGCCTGCGAGCTATCTGCAGACGTTTGGATTTTCGGAGCAGGGCTGCCGGAGGCGCCCGGCATGGACCACCTAAGCTATGTTTGAAGTTTGAGGGGACAAGACAAGCAAGCAGCCCCAGTCTCTGTGCCTCTGTGCGAGCAGTGCCATGGGCAGATGAGGCTGAGCAACAGCTTTCCAGGCTAGCTCTTTCTGCCTGCGAGCTATCTGCAGACGTTCGCATTTTCGGAACAGGGCTGCCGGAGGCGCCTGGCACGGACCACCTAAGCTACGTTTGAAGTTTGAGGGGGCAAAACCAGCAAGCAGCCCCAGTCTCCGTGCCTCTGTGCGAGCAGTGCCATGGGCAGATGAGGCTGAGCAACAGCTTTCCAGGCTAGCTCTTTCTGCCTGCGAGCTATCTGCAGACGTTTGCATTTTCGGAGCAGGGCTGCCTGAGGCGCCCGGCACAGACCACCTAAGCTATGTTTGAAGTTTGAGGGGACAAGACAATCAAGCAGCCCCCATCTCTGTGCCTCTGTGCGAGCAGTGCCATGGGCAGATGAGGCTGAGCAACAGCTTTCCAGGCTAGCTCTTTCTGCCTGCGAGCTATCTGCAGACGTTCGCATTTTTGGAGCAGGGCTGCCGGAGGCGCCCGGCACGGACCACCTAAGCTACGTTTTAAGTTTGAGGGGGCAAAACAATCAAGTAGCCCCCATCTCTGTGCCTCTGTGCGAGCAGTGCCATGGGCAGATGAGGCTGAGCAACAGCTTTCCAGGCTAGCTCTTTCTGCCTGCGAGCTATCTGCAGACGTTCGCATTTTCGGAGCAGGGCTGCCGGAGGCGCCCGGCACGGACCACCTAAACTACATTTGAAGTTTGAGGGGACAAGACAAGCAAGCAGCCCCAGTCTCTGTGCCTCTGTGCGAGCAGTGCCATGGGCAGATGAGGCTGACCAACAGCTTTCCAGGCTAGCTCTTTCTGCCTGCGAGCTATCTGCAGACCTTCGCATTTTCGGAGCAGGGCTGCCGGAGGCGCCCGGCACAGACCACCTAAGCTACGTTTGAAGTTTGAGGGGGCAAAACAAGCAAGCAGCCCCAGTCTCTGTGCCTCTGTGCGAGCAGTGCCATGGGCAGATGAGGCTGAGCAACAGCTTTCCAGGCTAGCTCTTTCTGCCTGCGAGCTATCTGCAGACGTTCGCATTTTTGGAGCAGGGCTGCCGGAGACGCCCGGCACGGACCACCTAAGCTACGTTTGAAGTTTGAGGGGGCAAAACAAGCAAGCAGCCCCAGTCTCTGTGCCTCTGTGCGAGCAGTGCCATGGGCAGATGAGGCTGAGCAACAGCTTTCCAGGCTAGCTCTTTCTGCCTGCGAGCTATCTGCAGACGTTCGCATTTTTGGAGCAGGGCTGTCGTATGCGCCCGGCACGGACCACCTAAGCTACGTTTGAAGTTTGAGGGGAGAAGACAAGCAAGCAGCCCCAGTCTCTGTGCCTCTGTGCGAGCAGTGCCATGGGCAGATGAGGCTGAGCAACAGCTTTCCAGGCTAGCTCTTTCTGCCTGCGAGCTATCTGCAGACGTTTGCATTTTCGGAGCAGGGCTGCGGAGGCGCCCGGCACAGACCACCTAAGCTACGTTTGAAGTTTGAGGGGACAAGACAAGCAAGCAGCCCCAGTCTCTGTGCCTCTGTGCGAGCAGTGCCATGGGCAGATGAGGCTGAGCAACAGCTTTCCAGGCTAGCTCTTTCTGCCTGCGAGCTATCTGCAGACGTTCGCATTTTTGAGCAGGGCTGCCGGAGGCGCCCGTCACAGACCACCTAAGCTACGTTTGAAGTTTGAGGGGACAAGACAAGCAAGCAGCCCCAGTCTCTGTGCCTCTGTGCGAGCAGTGCCATGGGCAGATGAGGCTGAGCAACAGCTTTCCAGGCTAGCTCTTTCTGCCTGCGAGCTATCTGCAGACCTTCGCATTTTCGGAGCAGGGCTGCCGGAGGCGCCCGGCACGGACCACCTAAGCTACATTTGAAGTTTGAGGGGACAAGACAAGCAAGCAGCCCCAGTCTCTGTGCCTCTGTGCGAGCAGTGCCATGGGCAGATGAGGCTGAGCAACAGCTTTCCAGGCTAGCTCTTTCTGCCTGCGAGCTATCTGCAGACGTTTGGATTTTCGGAGCAGGGCTGCCGGAGGCGCCCGGCATGGACCACCTAAGATACGTTTGAAGTTTGAGGGGACAAGACAAGCAAGCAGCCCCAGTCTCTGTGCCTCTGTGCGAGCAGTGCCATGGGCAGATGAGGCTGAGCAACAGCTTTCCAGGCTAGCTCTTTCTGCCTGCGAGCTATCTGCAGACGTTCGCATTTTTGGAGCAGGGCTGCCGGAGGCGTCTGGCACGGACCACCTAAGCTACGTTTGAAGTTTGAGGGGGCAAAACAAGCAAGCAGCCCCAGTCTCCGTGCCTCTGTGCGAGCAGTGCCATGGGCAGATGAGGCTGAGCAACAGCTTTCCAGGCTAGCTCTTTCTGCCTGCGAGCTATCTGCAGACGTTCGCATTTTTGGAGCAGGGCTGCCTGAGGCGCCCGGCACAGACCACCTAAGCTACGTTTGAAGTTTGAGGGGACAAGACAAGCAAGCAGCCCCAGTCTCTGTGCCTCTGTGCGAGCAGTGCCATGGGCAGATGAGGCTGAGCAACAGCTTTCCAGGCTAGCTCTTTCTGCCTGCGAGCTATCTGCAGACGTTCGCATTTTTGGAGCAGGGCTGCCGGAGGCGCCCGGCACGGACCACCTAAGCTACGTTTTAAGTTTGAGGGGGCAAAACAATCAAGCAGCCCCCATCTCTGTGCCTCTGTGCGAGCAGTGCCATGGGCAGATGAGGCTGAGCAACAGCTTTCCAGGCTAGCTCTTTCTGCCTGCGAGCTATCTGCAGACGTTTGCATTTTCGGAGCAGGGCTGCCGGATGCGCCCGGCACGGACCACCTAAGCTACATTTGAAGTTTGAGGGGACAAGACAAGCAAGCAGCCCCAGTCTCTGTGCCTCTGTGCGAGCAGTGCCATGGGCAGATGAGGCTGACCAACAGCTTTCCAGGCTAGCTCTTTCTGCCTGCGAGCTATCTGCAGACGTTCGCATTTTTGGAGCAGGGCTGCCGGAGGCGCCCGGCACAGACCACCTAAGCTACGTTTGAAGTTTGAGGGGGCAAAACAAGCAAGCAGCCCCAGTCTCTGTGCCTCTGTGCGAGCAGTGCCATGGGCAGATGAGGCTGAGCAACAGCTTTCCAGGCTAGCTCTTTCTGCCTGCGAGCTATCTGCAGACGTTCGCATTTTTGGAGCAGGGCTGCCGGAGACGCCCGGCACGGACCACCTAAGATACGTTTGAAGTTTGAGGGGGCAAAACAAGCAAGCAGCCCCAGTCTCTGTGCCTCTGTGCGAGCAGTGCCATGGGCAGATGAGGCTGAGCAACAGCTTTCCAGGCTAGCTCTTTCTGCCTGCGAGCTATCTGCAGACGTTCGCATTTTTGGAGCAGGGCTGTCGTATGCGCCCGGCACGGACCACCTAAGCTACGTTTGAAGTTTGAGGGGACAAGACAAGCAAGCAGCCCCAGTCTCTGTGCCTCTGTGCGAGCAGTGCCATGGGCAGATGAGGCTGAGCAACAGCTTTCCAGGCTAGCTCTTTCTGCCTGCGAGCTATCTGCAGACGTTTGCATTTTCGGAGCAGGACTGCGGAGGCGCCCGGCACAGACCACCTAAGCTACGTTTGAAGTTTGAGGGGACAAGACAAGCAAGCAGCCCCAGTCTCTGTGCCTCTGTGCGAGCAGTGCCATGGGCAGATGAGGCTGAGCAACAGCTTTCCAGGCTAGCTCTTTCTGCCTGCGAGCTATCTGCAGACGTTCGCATTTTAGAGCAGGGCTGCCGGAGGCGCCCGGCACAGACCACCTAAGCTACGTTTGAAGTTTGAGGGGACAAGACAAGCAAGCAGCCCCAGTCTCTGTGCCTCTGTGCGAGCAGTGCCATGGGCAGATGAGGCTGAGCAACAGCTTTCCAGGCTAGCTCTTTCTGTCTGCGAGCTATCTGCAGACGTTCGCATTTTCGGAGCAGGGCTGCCGGATGCGCCCGGCACGGACCACCTAAGCTACATTTGAAGTTTGAGGGGACAAGACAAGCAAGCAGCCCCAGTCTCTGTGCCTCTGTGCGAGCAGTGCCATGGGCAGATGAGGCTGAGCAACAGCTTTCCAGGCTAGCTCTTTCTGCCTGCGAGCTATCTGCAGACGTTTGCATTTTCGGAGCAGGGCTGCCGGAGGCGCCTGGCACAGACCAACTAAGCTACGTTTGAAGTTTGAGGGGACAAGACAAGCAAGCAGCCCCAGTCTCTGTGCCTCTGTGCGAGCAGTGCCATGGGCAGATGAGGCTGAGCAACAGCTTTCCAGGCTAGCTCTTTCTGCCTGCGAGCTATCTGCAGACGTTCGCATTTTTGGAGCAGGGCTGTCGTATGCGCCCGGCACGGACCACCTAAGCTACGTTTGAAGTTTGAGGGGGCAAAACAAGCAAGCAGCCCCAGTCTCTGTGCCTCTGTGCGAGCAGTGCCATGGGCAGATGAGGCTGAGCAACAGCTTTCCAGGCTAGCTCTTTCTGCCTGCGAGCTATCTGCAGACGTTCGCATTTTTGGAGCAGGGCTGCCGGAGGCGCCCGGCACAGACCACCTAAGCTACGTTTGAAGTTTGAGGGGGCAAAACAAGCAAGCAGCCCCAGTCTCTGTGCCTCTGTGCGAGCAGTGCCATGGGCAGATGAGGCTGAGCAACAGCTTTCCAGGCTAGCTCTTTCTGCCTGCGAGCTATCTGCAGACGTTCGCATTTTTGGAGCAGGGCTGCCGGAGGCGCCCGGCACGGACCACCTAAGCTACGTTTGAAGTTTGAGGGGGCAAAACAAGCAAGCAGCCCCAGTCTCTGTGCCTCTGTGCGAGCAGTGCCATGGGCAGATGAGGCTGAGCAACAGCTTTCCAGGCTAGCTCTTTCTGCCTGCGAGCTATCTGCAGACGTTCGCATTTTCGAAGCAGGGCTGCCGGAGGCGCCTGGCACGGACCACCTAAGCTACGTTTGAAGTTTGAGGGGGCAAAACAAGCAAGCAGCCCCAGTCTCTGTGCCTCTGTGCGAGCAGTGCCATGGGCAGATGAGGCTGAGCAACAGCTTTCCAGGCTAGCTCTTTCTGCCTGCGAGCTATCTGCAGACGTTCGCATTTTCGGAGCAGGGCTGCCGGAGGCGCCCAGCATGGACCACCTAAGATACGTTTGAAGTTTGAGGGGACAAGACAAGCAAGCAGCCCCAGTCTCTGTGCCTCTGTGCGAGCAGTGCCATGGGCAGATGAGGCTGAGCAACAGCTTTCCAGGCTAGCTCTTTCTGCCTGCGAGCTATCTGCAGACGTTCGCATTTTCGAAGCAGGGCTGCCGGAGGCGCCTGGCACGGACCACCTAAGCTACGTTTGAAGTTTGAGGGGGCAAAACAAGCAAGCAGCCCCAGTCTCTGTGCCTCTGTGCGAGCAGTGCCATGGGCAGATGAGGCTGAGCAACAGCTTTCCAGGCTAGCTCTTTCTGCCTGCGAGCTATCTGCAGACGTTCGCATTTTTGGAGCAGGGCTGCCGGAGGCGCCCGGCACGGACCACCTAAGCTACATTTGAAGTTTGAGGGGACAAGACAAGCAAGCAGCCCCAGTCTCTGTGCCTCTGTGCGAGCAGTGCCATGGGCAGATGAGGCTGAGCAACAGCTTTCCAGGCTAGCTCTTTCTGCCTGCGAGCTATCTGCAGACGTTCGCATTTTTGGAGCAGGGCTGCCTGAGGCGCCCGGCACAGACCACCTAAGCTACGTTTGAAGTTTGAGGGGACAAGACAAGCAAGCAGCCCCAGTCTCTGTGCCTCTGTGCGAGCAGTGCCATGGGCAGATGAGGCTGAGCAACAGCTTTCCAGGCTAGCTCTTTCTGCCTGCGAGCTATCTGCAGACGTTCGCATTTTTGGAGCAGGGCTGCCGGAGGCGCCCGGCACGGACCACCTAAGCTACATTTGAAGTTTGAGGGGACAAGACAAGCAAGCAGCCCCAGTCTCTGTGCCTCTGTGCGAGCAGTGCCATGGGCAGATGAGGCTGAGCAACAGCTTTCCAGGCTAGCTCTTTCTGCCTGCGAGCTATCTGCAGACGTTCTCATTTTTGGAGCAGGGCTGCCGGAGGCGCCCGGCACAGACCACCTAAGCTACATTTGAAGTTTGAGGGGACAAGACAAGCAAGCAGCCCCAGTCTCTGTGCCTCTGTGCGAGCAGTGCCATGGGCAGATGAGGCTGAGCAACAGCTTTCCAGGCTAGCTCTTTCTGCCTGCGAGCTATCTGCAGACGTTCGCATTTTTGGAGCAGGGCTGCCGGAGGCGCCCGGCACAGACCACCTAAGCTACATTTGAAGTTTGAGGGGACAAGACAAGCAAGCAGCCCCAGTCTCTGTGCCTCTGTGCGAGCAGTGCCATGGGCAGATGAGGCTGAGCAACAGCTTTCCAGGCTAGCTCTTTCTGCCTGCGAGCTATCTGCAGACGTTCGCATTTTCGGAGCAGGGCTGCCGGAGGCGCCCGGCACAGACCACCTAAGCTACGTTTGAAGTTTGAGGGGAAAAGACAAGCAAGCAGCCCCAGTCTCTGTGCCTCTGTGCGAGCAGTGCCATGGGCAGATGAGGCTGAGCAACAGCTTTCCAGGCTAGCTCTTTCTGCCTGCGAGCTATCTGCAGACGTTCGCATTTTTGGAGCAGGGCTGTCGGAGGCGCCCGGCACAGACCACCTAAGCTACGTTTGAAGTTTGAGGGGGCAAAACAAGCAAGCAGCCCCAGTCTCTGTGCCTCTGTGTGAGCAGTGCCATGGGCAGATGAGGCTGAGCAACAGCTTTCCAGGCTAGCTCTTTCTGCCTGCGAGCTATCTGCAGACGTTTGCATTTTCGGAGCAGGGCTGCCGGAGACGCCCGGCACGGACCACCTAAGCTACGTTTGAAGTTTGAGGGGGCAAAACAAGCAAGCAGCCCCAGTCTCTGTGCCTCTGTGCGAGCAGTGCCATGGGCAGATGAGGCTGAGCAACAGCTTTCCAGGCTAGCTCTTTCTGCCTGCGAGCTATCTGCAGACGTTCGCATTTTTGGAGCAGGGCTGTCGTACGCGCCCGGCACGGACCACCTAAGCTACGTTTGAAGTTTGAGGGGAGAAGACAAGCAAGCAGCCCCAGTCTCTGTGCCTCTGTGCGAGCAGTGCCATGGGCAGATGAGGCTGAGCAACAGCTTTCCAGGCTAGCTCTTTCTGCCTGCGAGCTATCTGCAGACGTTTGCATTTTCGGAGCAGGACTGCGGAGGCGCCCGGCACAGACCACCTAAGCTACGTTTGAAGTTTGAGGGGACAAGACAAGCAAGCAGCCCCAGTCTCTGTGCCTCTGTGCGAGCAGTGCCATGGGCAGATGAGGCTGAGCAACAGCTTTCCAGGCTAGCTCTTTCTGCCTGCGAGCTATCTGCAGACGTTCGCATTTTTGGAGCAGGGCTGCCGGAGGCGCCCGGCACGGACCACCTAAGCTACGTTTGAAGTTTGAGGGGGCAAAACAATCAAGCAGCCCCCATCTCTGTGCCTCTGTGCGAGCAGTGCCATGGGCAGATGAGGCTGAGCAACAGCTTTCCAGGCTAGCTCTTTCTGCCTGCGAGCTATCTGCAGACGTTTGCATTTTCGGAGCAGGGCTGCCGGAGGCGCCTGGCACAGACCAACTAAGCTACGTTTGAAGTTTGAGGGGACAAGACAAGCAAGCAGCCCCAGTCTCTGTGCCTCTGTGCGAGCAGTGCCATGGGCAGATGAGGCTGAGCAACAGCTTTCCAGGCTAGCTCTTTCTGCCTGCGAGCTATCTGCAGACGTTCGCATTTTTGGAGCAGGGCTGTCGTATGCGCCCGGCACGGACCACCTAAGCTACATTTGAAGTTTGAGGGGACAAGACAAGCAAGCAGCCCCAGTCTCTGTGCCTCTGTGCGAGCAGTGCCATGGGCAGATGAGGCTGAGCAACAGCTTTCCAGGCTAGCTCTTTCTGCCTGCGAGCTATCTGCAGACGTTCGCATTTTTGGAGCAGGGCTGCCGGAGGCGCCCGGCACAGACCACCTAAGCTACGTTTGAAGTTTGAGGGGGCAAAACAAGCAAGCAGCCCCAGTCTCTGTGCCTCTGTGCGAGCAGTGCCATGGGCAGATGAGGCTGAGCAACAGCTTTCCAGGCTAGCTCTTTCTGCCTGCGAGCTATCTGCAGACGTTCGCATTTTTGGAGCAGGGCTGCCGGAGGCGCCCGGCACGGACCACCTAAGCTACGTTTGAAGTTTGAGGGGGCAAAACAAGCAAGCAGCCCCAGTCTCTGTGCCTCTGTGCGAGCAGTGCCATGGGCAGATGAGGCTGAGCAACAGCTTTCCAGGCTAGCTCTTTCTGCCTGCGAGCTATCTGCAGACGTTCGCATTTTCGAAGCAGGGCTGCCGGAGGCGCCTGGCACGGACCACCTAAGCTACGTTTGAAGTTTGAGGGGGCAAAACAAGCAAGCAGCCCCAGTCTCTGTGCCTCTGTGCGAGCAGTGCCATGGGCAGATGAGGCTGAGCAACAGCTTTCCAGGCTAGCTCTTTCTGCCTGCGAGCTATCTGCAGACGTTCGCATTTTCGGAGCAGGGCTGCCGGAGGCGCCCGGCATGGACCACCTAAGATACGTTTGAAGTTTGAGGGGACAAGACAAGCAAGCAGCCCCAGTCTCTGTGCCTCTGTGCGAGCAGTGCCATGGGCAGATGAGGCTGAGCAACAGCTTTCCAGGCTAGCTCTTTCTGCCTGCGAGCTATCTGCAGACGTTCGCATTTTCGAAGCAGGGCTGCCGGAGGCGCCTGGCACGGACCACCTAAGCTACGTTTGAAGTTTGAGGGGGCAAAACAAGCAAGCAGCCCCAGTCTCTGTGCCTCTGTGCGAGCAGTGCCATGGGCAGATGAGGCTGAGCAACAGCTTTCCAGGCTAGCTCTTTCTGCCTGCGAGCTATCTGCAGACGTTCGCATTTTTGGAGCAGGGCTGCCGGAGGCGCCCGGCACGGACCACCTAAGCTACATTTGAAGTTTGAGGGGACAAGACAAGCAAGCAGCCCCAGTCTCTGTGCCTCTGTGCGAGCAGTGCCATGGGCAGATGAGGCTGAGCAACAGCTTTCCAGGCTAGCTCTTTCTGCCTGCGAGCTATCTGCAGACGTTCGCATTTTTGGAGCAGGGCTGCCTGAGGCGCCCGGCACAGACCACCTAAGCTACGTTTGAAGTTTGAGGGGACAAGACAAGCAAGCAGCCCCAGTCTCTGTGCCTCTGTGCGAGCAGTGCCATGGGCAGATGAGGCTGAGCAACAGCTTTCCAGGCTAGCTCTTTCTGCCTGCGAGCTATCTGCAGACGTTCGCATTTTTGGAGCAGGGCTGCCGGAGGCGCCCGGCACGGACCACCTAAGCTACATTTGAAGTTTGAGGGGACAAGACAAGCAAGCAGCCCCAGTCTCTGTGCCTCTGTGCGAGCAGTGCCATGGGCAGATGAGGCTGAGCAACAGCTTTCCAGGCTAGCTCTTTCTGCCTGCGAGCTATCTGCAGACGTTCTCATTTTTGGAGCAGGGCTGCCGGAGGCGCCCGGCACAGACCACCTAAGCTACATTTGAAGTTTGAGGGGACAAGACAAGCAAGCAGCCCCAGTCTCTGTGCCTCTGTGCGAGCAGTGCCATGGGCAGATGAGGCTGAGCAACAGCTTTCCAGGCTAGCTCTTTCTGCCTGCGAGCTATCTGCAGACGTTCGCATTTTTGGAGCAGGGCTGCCGGAGGCGCCCGGCACAGACCACCTAAGCTACATTTGAAGTTTGAGGGGACAAGACAAGCAAGCAGCCCCAGTCTCTGTGCCTCTGTGCGAGCAGTGCCATGGGCAGATGAGGCTGAGCAACAGCTTTCCAGGCTAGCTCTTTCTGCCTGCGAGCTATCTGCAGACGTTCGCATTTTTGGAGCAGGGCTGCCGGAGGCGCCCGGCACAGACCACCTAAGCTACGTTTGAAGTTTGAGGGGAAAAGACAAGCAAGCAGCCCCAGTCTCTGTGCCTCTGTGCGAGCAGTGCCATGGGCAGATGAGGCTGAGCAACAGCTTTCCAGGCTAGCTCTTTCTGCCTGTGAGCTATCTGGAGACGTTCGCATTTTTGGAGCAGGGCTGCCGGAGGCGCCCGGCACGGACCACCTAAGCTACGTTTGAAGTTTGAGGGGGCAAAACAAGCAAGCAGCCCCAGTCTCTGTGCCTCTGTGCGAGCAGTGCCATGGGCAGATGAGGCTGAGCAACAGCTTTCCAGGCTAGCTCTTTCTGCCTGCGAGCTATCTGCAGACGTTTGGATTTTCGGAGCAGGGCTGCCTGAGGCGCCCGGCACAGACCACCTAAGCTACGTTTGAAGTTTGAGGGGACAAGACAAGCAAGCAGCCCCAGTCTCTGTGCCTCTGTGCGAGCAGTGCCATGGGCAGATGAGGCTGAGCAACAGCTTTCCAGGCTAGCTCTTTCTGCCTGCGAGCTATCTGCAGACGTTCGCATTTTTGGAGCAGGGCTGCAGGAGGCGCCCGGCACAGACCACCTAAGCTACGTTTGAAGTTTGAGGGGACAAGACAAGCAAGCAGCCCCAGTCTCTGTGCCTCTGTGCGAGCAGTGCCATGGGCAGATGAGGCTGAGCAACAGCTTTCCAGGCTAGCTCTTTCTGCCTGCGAGCTATCTGCAGACGTTCGCATTTTTGGAGCAGGGCTGCCGGAGGCGCCCGGCACAGACCACCTAAGCTACATTTGAAGTTTGAGGGGACAAGACAAGCAAGCAGCCCCAGTCTCTGTGCCTCTGTGCGAGCAGTGCCATGGGCAGATGAGGCTGAGCAACAGCTTTCCAGGCTAGCTCTTTCTGCCTGCGAGCTATCTGCAGACGTTCGCATTTTTGGAGCAGGGCTGCCGGAGGCGCCCGGCACAGACCACCTAAGCTACGTTTGAAGTTTGAGGGGACAAGACAAGCAAGCAGCCCCAGTCTCTGTGCCTCTGTGCGAGCAGTGCCATGGGCAGATGAGGCTGAGCAACAGCTTTCCAGGCTAGCTCTTTCTGCCTGCGAGCTATCTGCAGACGTTCGCATTTTTGGAGCAGGGCTGCCGGAGGCGCCCGGCACGGACCACCTAAGCTACATATGAAGTTTGAGGGGACAAGACAAGCAAGCAGCCCCAGTCTCTGTGCCTCTGTGCGAGCAGTGCCATGGCCAGATGAGGCTGAGCAACAGCTTTCCAGGCTAGCTCTTTCTGCCTGCGAGCTATCTGCAGACGTTCGCATTTTCAGAGCAGGGCTGCCGGAGGCGCCCGGCACGGACCACCTAAGCTACGTTTGAAGTTTGAGGGGGCAAGACAAGCAAGCAGCCCCAGTCTCTGTGCCTCTGTGCGAGCAGTGCCATGGCCAGATGAGGCTGAGCAACAGCTTTCCAGGCTAGCTCTTTCTGCCTGCGAGCTATCTGCAGACGTTTGGATTTTCGGAGCAGGGCTGCCGGAGGCGCCCGGCATGGACCACCTAAGATACGTTTGAAGTTTGAGGGGACAAGACAAGCAAGCAGCCCCAGTCTCTGTGCCTCTGTGCGAGCAGTGCCATGGGCAGATGAGGCTGAGCAACAGCTTTCCAGGCTAGCTCTTTCTGCCTGCGAGCTATCTGCAGACGTTCGCATTTTTGAAGCAGGGCTGCCGGAGGCGCCCGGCACGGACCACCTAAGCTACGTTTGAAGTTTGAGGGGGCAAAACAAGCAAGCAGCCCCAGTCTCTGTGCCTCTGTGCGAGCAGTGCCATGGGCAGATGAGGCTGAGCAACAGCTTTCCAGGCTAGCTCTTTCTGCCTGCGAGCTATCTGCAGACGTTTGCATTTTCGGAGCAGGACTGCGGAGGCGCCCGGCACAGACCACCTAAGCTACGTTTGAAGTTTGAGGGGACAAGACAAGCAAGCAGCCCCAGTCTCTGTGCCTCTGTGCGAGCAGTGCCATGGGCAGATGAGGCTGAGCAACAGCTTTCCAGGCTAGCTCTTTCTGCCTGCGAGCTATCTGCAGACGTTCGCATTTTTGGAGCAGGGCTGCCGGAGGCGCCCGGCACAGACCACCTAAGCTACGTTTGAAGTTTGAGGGGGCAAAACAAGCAAGCAGCCCCCATCTCTGTGCCTCTGTGCGAGCAGTGCCATGGGCAGATGAGGCTGAGCAACAGCTTTCCAGGCTAGCTCTTTCTGCCTGCGAGCTATCTGCAGACGTTTGCATTTTCGGAGCAGGGCTGCCGGAGGCGCCTGGCACAGACCAACTAAGCTACGTTTGAAGTTTGAGGGGACAAGACAAGCAAGCAGCCCCAGTCTCTGTGCCTCTGTGCGAGCAGTGCCATGGGCAGATGAGGCTGAGCAACAGCTTTCCAGGCTAGCTCTTTCTGCCTGCGAGCTATCTGCAGACGTTCGCATTTTTGGAGCAGGGCTGTCGTATGCGCCCGGCACGGACCACCTAAGCTACGTTTTAAGTTTGAGGGGACAAGACAAGCAAGCAGCCCCAGTCTCTGTGCCTCTGTGCGAGCAGTGCCATGGGCAGATGAGGCTGAGCAACAGCTTTCCAGGCTAGCTCTTTCTGCCTGCGAGCTATCTGCAGACGTTCGCATTTTTGGAGCAGGGCTGCCGGAGGCGCCCGGCACAGACCACCTAAGCTACGTTTGAAGTTTGAGGGGGCAAAACAAGCAAGCAGCCCCAGTCTCTGTGCCTCTGTGCGAGCAGTGCCATGGGCAGATGAGGCTGAGCAACAGCTTTCCAGGCTAGCTCTTTCTGCCTGCGAGCTATCTGCAGACGTTCGCATTTTTGGAGCAGGGCTGCCGGAGGCGCCCGGCACGGACCACCTAAGCTACGTTTGAAGTTTGAGGGGGCAAAACAAGCAAGCAGCCCCAGTCTCTGTGCCTCTGTGCGAGCAGTGCCATGGGCAGATGAGGCTGAGCAACAGCTTTCCAGGCTAGCTCTTTCTGCCTGCGAGCTATCTGCAGACGTTCGCATTTTTGGAGCAGGGCTGCCGGAGGCGCCCGGCACGGACCACCTAAGCTACGTTTGAAGTTTGAGGGGGCAAAACAAGCAAGCAGCCCCAGTCTCTGTGCCTCTGTGCGAGCAGTGCCATGGGCAGATGAGGCTGAGCAACAGCTTTCCAGGCTAGCTCTTTCTGCCTGCGAGCTATCTGCAGACGTTCGCATTTTCGAAGCAGGGCTGCCGGAGGCGCCTGGCACGGACCACCTAAGCTACTTTTGAAGTTTGAGGGGGCAAAACAAGCAAGCAGCCCCAGTCTCTGTGCCTCTGTGCGAGCAGTGCCATGGGCAGATGAGGCTGAGCAACAGCTTTCCAGGCTAGCTCTTTCTGCCTGCGAGCTATCTGCAGACGTTCGCATTTTCGGAGCAGGGCTGCCGGAGGCGCCCGGCATGGACCACCTAAGATACGTTTGAAGTTTGAGGGGACAAGACAAGCAAGCAGCCCCAGTCTCTGTGCCTCTGTGCGAGCAGTGCCATGGGCAGATGAGGCTGAGCAACAGCTTTCCAGGCTAGCTCTTTCTGCCTGCGAGCTATCTGCAGACGTTCGCATTTTCGAAGCAGGGCTGCCGGAGGCGCCTGGCACGGACCACCTAAGCTACGTTTGAAGTTTGAGGGGGCAAAACAAGCAAGCAGCCCCAGTCTCTGTGCCTCTGTGCGAGCAGTGCCATGGGCAGATGAGGCTGAGCAACAGCTTTCCAGGCTAGCTCTTTCTGCCTGCGAGCTATCTGCAGACGTTCGCATTTTCGGAGCAGGGCTGCCTGAGGCGCCCGGCACAGACCACCTAAGCTACGTTTGAAGTTTGAGGGGACAAGACAAGCAAGCAGCCCCAGTCTCTGTGCCTCTGTGCGAGCAGTGCCATGGGCAGATGAGGCTGAGCAACAGCTTTCCAGGCTAGCTCTTTCTGCCTGCGAGCTATCTGCAGACGTTCGCATTTTTGGAGCAGGGCTGCCGGAGGCGCCCGGCACGGACCACCTAAGCTACATTTGAAGTTTGAGGGGACAAGACAAGCAAGCAGCCCCAGTCTCTGTGCCTCTGTGCGAGCAGTGCCATGGGCAGATGAGGCTGAGCAACAGCTTTCCAGGCTAGCTCTTTCTGCCTGCGAGCTATCTGCAGACGTTCTCATTTTTGGAGCAGGGCTGCCGGAGGCGCCCGGCACAGACCACCTAAGCTACATTTGAAGTTTGAGGGGACAAGACAAGCAAGCAGCCCCAGTCTCTGTGCCTCTGTGCGAGCAGTGCCATGGGCAGATGAGGCTGAGCAACAGCTTTCCAGGCTAGCTCTTTCTGCCTGCGAGCTATCTGCAGACGTTCGCATTTTTGGAGCAGGGCTGCCGGAGGCGCCCGGCACAGACCACCTAAGCTACATTTGAAGTTTGAGGGGACAAGACAAGCAAGCAGCCCCAGTCTCTGTGCCTCTGTGCGAGCAGTGCCATGGGCAGATGAGGCTGAGCAACAGCTTTCCAGGCTAGCTCTTTCTGCCTGCGAGCTATCTGCAGACGTTCGCATTTTTGGAGCAGGGCTGCCGGAGGCGCCCGGCACAGACCACCTAAGCTACGTTTGAAGTTTGAGGGGAAAAGACAAGCAAGCAGCCCCAGTCTCTGTGCCTCTGTGCGAGCAGTGCCATGGGCAGATGAGGCTGAGCAACAGCTTTCCAGGCTAGCTCTTTCTGCCTGTGAGCTATCTGCAGACGTTCGCATTTTTGGAGCAGGGCTGCCGGAGGCGCCCGGCACGGACCACCTAAGCTACGTTTGAAGTTTGAGGGGGCAAAACAAGCAAGCAGCCCCAGTCTCTGTGCCTCTGTGCGAGCAGTGCCATGGGCAGATGAGGCTGAGCAACAGCTTTCCAGGCTAGCTCTTTCTGCCTGCGAGCTATCTGCAGACGTTCGCATTTTCGGAGCAGGGCTGCCGGATGCGCCCGGCACAGACCACCTAAGCTACGTTTGAAGTTTGAGGGGACAAGACAAGCAAGCAGCCCCAGTCTCTGTGCCTCTGTGCGAGCAGTGCCATGGGCAGATGAGGCTGAGCAACAGCTTTCCAGGCTAGCTCTTTCTGCCTGCGAGCTATCTGCAGACGTTCGCATTTTTGGAGCAGGGCTGCCGGAGGCGCCCGGCACGGACCACCTAAGCTACATTTGAAGTTTGAGGGGACAAGACAAGCAAGCAGCCCCAGTCTCTGTGCCTCTGTGCGAGCAGTGCCATGGGCAGATGAGGCTGAGCAACAGCTTTCCAGGCTAGCTCTTTCTGCCTGCGAGCTATCTGCAGACGTTCGCATTTTTGGAGCAGGGCTGCCGGAGGCGCCCGGCACAGACCACCTAAGCTACGTTTGAAGTTTGAGGGGACAAGACAAGCAAGCAGCCCCAGTCTCTGTGCCTCTGTGCGAGCAGTGCCATGGGCAGATGAGGCTGAGCAACAGCTTTCCAGGCTAGCTCTTTCTGCCTGCGAGCTATCTGCAGACGTTCGCATTTTTGGAGCAGGGCTGCCGGATGCGCCCGGCACGGACCACCTAAGCTACATATGAAGTTTGAGGGGACAAGACAAGCAAGCAGCCCCAGTCTCTGTGCCTCTGTGCGAGCAGTGCCATGGCCAGATGAGGCTGAGCAACAGCTTTCCAGGCTAGCTCTTTCTGCCTGCGAGCTATCTGCAGACGTTCGCATTTTCAGAGCAGGGCTGCCGGAGGCGCCCGGCACGGACCACCTAAGCTACGTTTGAAGTTTGAGGGGGCAAGACAAGCAAGCAGCCCCAGTCTCTGTGCCTCTGTGCGAGCAGTGCCATGGGCAGATGAGGCTGAGCAACAGCTTTCCAGGCTAGCTCTTTCTGCCTGCGAGCTATCTGCAGACGTTTGGATTTTCGGAGCAGGGCTGCCGGAGGCGCCCGGCATGGACCACCTAAGATACGTTTGAAGTTTGAGGGGACAAGACAAGCAAGCAGCCCCAGTCTCTGTGCCTCTGTGCGAGCAGTGCCATGGGCAGATGAGGCTGAGCAACAGCTTTCCAGGCTAGCTCTTTCTGCCTGCGAGCTATCTGCAGACGTTCGCATTTTCGCAGCAGGGCTGCCGGAGGCGCCCGGCACAGACCACCTAAGTTACGTTTGAAGTTTGAGGGGACAAGACAAGCAAGCAGCCCCAGTCTCTGTGCCTCTGTGCGAGCAGTGCCATGGGCAGATGAGGCTGAGCAACAGCTTTCCAGGCTAGCTCTTTCTGCCTGCGAGCTATCTGCAGACGTTCGCTATTTTTGGAGCAGGGCTGCCGGAGGCGCCCGGCACGGACCACCTAAGCTACATTTGAAGTTTGAGGGGACAAGACAAGCAAGCAGCCCCAGTCTCTGTGCCTCTGTGCGAGCAGTGCCATGGGCAGATGAGGCTGAGCAACAGCTTTCCAGGCTAGCTCTTTCTGCCTGCGAGCTATCTGCAGACGTTCGCATTTTTGAAGCAGGGCTGCCGGAGGCGCCCGGCACGGACCACCTAAGCTACGTTTGAAGTTTGAGGGGGCAAAACAAGCAAGCAGCCCCAGTCTCTGTGCCTCTGTGCGAGCAGTGCCATGGGCAGATGAGGCTGAGCAACAGCTTTCCAGGCTAGCTCTTTCTGCCTGCGAGCTATCTGCAGACGTTCGCATTTTCGGAGCAGGGCTGCCGGAGGCGCCCGGCACGGACCACCTAAGCTACATTTGAAGTTTGAGGGGACAAGACAAGCAAGCAGCCCCAGTCTCTGTGCCTCTGTGCGAGCAGTGCCATGGGCAGATGAGGCTGAGCAACAGCTTTCCAGGCTAGCTCTTTCTGCCTGCGAGCTATCTGCAGACGTTCGCATTTTCAGAGCAGGGCTGCCGGAGGCGCCCGGCACGGACCACCTAAGTTACGTTTGAAGTTTGAGGGGGCAAGACAAGCAAGCAGCCCCAGTCTCTGTGCCTCTGTGCGAGCAGTGCCATGGCAGATGAGGCTGAGCAACAGCTTTCCAGGATAGCTCTTTCTGCCTGCGAGCTATCTGCAGACGTTTGCATTTTCGGAGCAGGGCTGCCGGAGGCGCCCCGGCACGGACCACCTAAGTTACGTTTGAAGTTTGAGGGGGCAAGACAAGCAAGCAGCCCCAGTCTCTGTGCCTCTGTGCGAGCAGTGCCATGGGCAGATGAGGCTGAGCAACAGCTTTCCAGGCTAGCTCTTTCTGCCTGCGAGCTATCTGCCAGACGTTTGGATTTTTGGAGCAGGGCTGCCGGAGGCGCCCGGAATGGACCACCTAAGATTACGTTTGAAGTTTGAGGGGACAAGACAAGCAAGCAGCCCCAGTCTCTGTGCCTCTGTGCGAGCAGTGCCATGGCAGATGAGGCTGAGCAACAGCTTTCCAGGCTAGCTCTTTCTGCCTGCGAGCTATCTGCAGACGTTCGCATTTTCGGAGCAGGGCTGCCGGAGGCGCCCGGCACAGACCACCTAAGCTACGTTTGAAGTTTGAGGGGACAAGACAAGCAAGCAGCCCCAGTCTCTGTGCCTCTGTGCGAGCAGTGCCATGGGCAGATGAGGCTGAGCAACAGCTTTCCAGGCTAGCTCTTTCTGCCTGCGAGCTATCTGCAGACGTTCGCATTTTTCGGAGCAGGGCTGCCGGAGGCGCCCCGGCATGGACCACCTAAGCTACGTTTGAAGTTTGAGGGGACAAGACAAGCAAGCAGCCCCAGTCTCTGTGCCTCTGTGCGAGCAGTGCCATGGGCAGATGAGGCTGAGCAACAGCTTTCCAGGCTAGCTCTTTCTGCCTGCGAGCTATCTGCAGACGTTCGCATTTTTGGAGCAGGGCTGCCGGAGGCGCCCGGCAGAGACCACCTAAGCTACATTTGAAGTTTGAGGGGACAAGACAAGCAAGCAGCCCCAGTCTCTGTGCCTCTGTGCGAGCAGTGCCATGGGCAGATGAGGCTGAGCAACAGCTTTCCAGGCTAGCTCTTTCTGCCTGCGAGCTATCTGCAGACGTTCGCATTTTTGGAGCAGGGCTGCCGGAGGCGCCCGGCACAGACCACCTAAGCTACGTTTGAAGTTTGAGGGGACAAGACAAGCAAGCAGCCCCAGTCTCTGTGCCTCTGTGCGAGCAGTGCCATGGGCAGATGAGGCTGAGCAACAGCTTTCCAGGCTAGCTCTTTCTGCCTGCGAGCTATCTGCAGACGTTCGCATTTTTGGAGCAGGGCTGCCGGAGGCGCCCGGCACGGACCACCTAAGCTACATTTGAAGTTTGAGGGGACAAGACAAGCAAGCAGCCCCAGTCTCTGTGCCTCTGTGCGAGCAGTGCCATGGGCAGATGAGGCTGAGCAACAGCTTTCCAGGCTAGCTCTTTCTGCCTGCGAGCTATCTGCAGACGTTCGCATTTTTGGAGCAGGGCTGCCGGAGGCGCCCGGCACGGACCACCTAAGTTACGTTTGAAGTTTGAGGGGGCAAGACAAGCAAGCAGCCCCAGTCTCTGTGCCTCTGTGCGAGCAGTGCCATGGGCAGATGAGGCTGAGCAACAGCTTTCCAGGCTAGCTCTTTCTGCCTGCGAGCTATCTGCAGACGTTGGATTTTCGGAGCAGGGCTGCCGGAGGCGCCCGGAATGGACCACCTAAGATACGTTTGAAGTTTGAGGGGACAAGACAAGCAAGCAGCCCCAGTCTCTGTGCCTCTGTGCGAGCAGTGCCATGGGCAGATGAGGCTGAGCAACAGCTTTCCAGGCTAGCTCTTTCTGCCTGCGAGCTATCTGCAGACGTTCGCATTTTCGGAGCAGGGCTGCCGGAGGCGCCCGGCACAGACCACCTAAGCTACGTTTGAAGTTTGAGGGGACAAGACAAGCAAGCAGCCCCAGTCTCTGTGCCTCTGTGCGAGCAGTGCCATGGGCAGATGAGGCTGAGCAACAGCTTTCCAGGCTAGCTCTTTCTGCCTGCGAGCTATCTGCAGACGTTCGCATTTTTGGAGCAGGGCTGCCGGAGGCGCCCGGCATGGACCACCTAAGCTACGTTTGAAGTTTGAGGGGACAAGACAAGCAAGTCAGCCCCAGTCTCTGTGCCCTCTGTGCGAGCAGTGCCATGGGCAGATGAGGCTGAGCAACAGCTTTCCAGGCTAGCTCTTTCTGCCTGCGAGCTATCTGCAGACGTTCGCATTTTTGGAGCAGGGCTGCCGGAGGCGCCCGGCACGAGGACCACCTAAGCTACATTTGAAGTTTGAGGGGACAAGACAAGCAAGCAGCCCCAGTCTCTGTGCCTCTGTGCGAGCAGTGCCATGGGCAGATGAGGCTGAGCAACAGCTTTCCAGGCTAGCTCTTTCTGCCTGCGAGCTATCTGCAGACGTTCGCATTTTTGGAGCAGGGCTGCCGGAGGCGCTCGGCACGGACCACCTAAGCTACATTTGAAGTTTGAGGGACAAGACAAGCAAGCAGCCCCAGTCTCTGTGCCTCTGTGCGAGCAGTGCCATGGGCAGATGAGGCTGAGCAACAGCTTTCCAGGCTAGCTCTTTCTGCCTGCGAGCTATCTGCAGACGTTCACATTTTTGGACTCACGAGGCTGTCGGGAGGCGCTCGGCACGGACCACCTAGAGCTTACATATGAAGTTTGAGGGACAAGACAAGCAAGCAGCCCCAGTCTCTGTGCCTCGTGGTGCGAGTAGTGCCATGGGCAGATGAGGCTGAGCAACAGCTTTCCAGGCTAGCTCTTTCTGCCTGCGAGCTATCTGCAGAACGTTCTCACATTTTTGGAGCGCCCGGCACAGACCACCTAAGCTACGTTTGAAGTTTGAGGGGACAAGACAAGCAAGCAGCCCCAGTCTCTGTGCCTCTGTGCGAGCAGTGCCATGGGCAGATGAGGCTGAGCAACAGCTTTCCAGGCTAGCTCTTTCTGCCTGCGAGCTATCTGCAGACGTTCGCATTTTTGGAGCAGGGCTGCCGGATGCGTCCGGCACGGACCACCTAAGCTACATTTGAAGTTTGAGGGGACAAGACAAGCAAGCAGCCCCAGTCTCTGTGCCTCTGTGCGAGCAGTGCCATGGGCAGATGAGGCTGAGCAACAGCTTTCCAGGCTAGCTCTTTCTGCCTGCGAGCTATCTGCAGACGTTCGCATTTTCGGAGCAGGGCTGCCGGAGGCGCCCGGCACGGACCACCTAAGTTACGTTTGAAGTTTGAGGGGGCAAGACAAGCAAGCAGCCCCAGTCTCTGTGCCTCTGTGCGAGCAGTGCCATGGGCAGATGAGGCTGAGCAACAGCTTTCCAGGCTAGCTCTTTCTGCCTGCGAGCTATCTGCAGACGTTTGCATTTTCGGAGCAGGGCTGCCGGAGGCGCCCGGCACGGACCACCTAAGTTACGTTTGAAGTTTGAGGGGGCAAGACAAGCAAGCAGCCCCAGTCTCTGTGCCTCTGTGCGAGCAGTGCCATGGGCAGATGAGGCTGAGCAACAGCTTTCCAGGCTAGCTCTTTCTGCCTGCGAGCTATCTGCAGACGTTTGGATTTTCGGAGCAGGGCTGCCGGAGGCGCCCGTCATGGACCACCTAAGATACGTTTGAAGTTTGAGGGGACAAGACAAGCAAGCAGCCCCAGTCTCTGTGCCTCTGTGCGAGCAGTGCCATGGGCAGATGAGGCTGAGCAACAGCTTTCCAGGCTAGCTCTTTCTGCCTGCGAGCTATCTGCAGACGTTCGCATTTTCGGAGCAGGGCTGCCGGAGGCGCCCGGCACGGACCACCTAAGTTACGTTTGAAGTTTGAGGGGGCAAGACAAGCAAGCAGCCCCAGTCTCTGTGCCTCTGTGCGAGCAGTGCCATGGGCAGATGAGGCTGAGCAACAGCTTTCCAGGCTAGCTCTTTCTGCCTGCGAGCTATCTGCAGACGTTTGCATTTTCGGAGCAGGGCTGCCGGAGGCGCCCGGCACGGACCACCTAAGTTACGTTTGAAGTTTGAGGGGGCAAGACAAGCAAGCAGCCCCAGTCTCTGTGCCTCTGTGCGAGCAGTGCCATGGGCAGATGAGGCTGAGCAACAGCTTTCCAGGCTAGCTCTTTCTGCCTGCGAGCTATCTGCAGACGTTTGGATTTTCGGAGCAGGGCTGCCGGAGGCGCCCGTCATGGACCACCTAAGATACGTTTGAAGTTTGAGGGGACAAGACAAGCAAGCAGCCCCAGTCTCTGTGCCTCTGTGCGAGCAGTGCCATGGGCAGATGAGGCTGAGCAACAGCTTTCCAGGCTAGCTCTTTCTGCCTGCGAGCTATCTGCAGACGTTCGCATTTTCGGAGCAGGGCTGCCGGAGGCGCCCGGCACAGACCACCTAAGCTACGTTTGAAGTTTGAGGGGACAAGACAAGCAAGCAGCCCCAGTCTCTGTGCCTCTGTGCGAGCAGTGCCATGGGCAGATGAGGCTGAGCAACAGCTTTCCAGGCTAGCTCTTTCTGCCTGCGAGCTATCTGCAGACGTTCGCATTTTTGGAGCAGGGCTGCCGGAGGCGCCCGGCACGGACCACCTAAGCTACATTTGAAGTTTGAGGGGACAAGACAAGCAAGCAGCCCCAGTCTCTGTGCCTCTGTGCGAGCAGTGCCATGGGCAGATGAGGCTGAGCAACAGCTTTCCAGGCTAGCTCTTTCTGCCTGCGAGCTATCTGCAGACGTTCGCATTTTCGGAGCAGGGCTGCCGGAGGCGCCCGGCACGGACCACCTAAGCTACGTTTGAAGTTTGAGGGGGCAAAACAAGCAAGCAGCCCCAGTCTCTGTGCCTCTGTGCGAGCAGTGCCATGGGCAGATGAGGCTGAGCAACAGCTTTCCAGGCTAGCTCTTTCTGCCTGCGAGCTATCTGCAGACGTTCGCATTTTCGGAGCAGGGCTGCCGGAGGCGCCCGGCACGGACCACCTAAGCTACGTTTGAAGTTTGAGGGGACAAGACAAGCAAGCAGCCCCAGTCTCTGTGCCTCTGTGCGAGCAGTGCCATGGGCAGATGAGGCTGAGCAACAGCTTTCCAGGCTAGCTCTTTCTGCCTGCGAGCTATCTGCAGACGTTCGCATTATCGGAGCAGGGCTGCCGGATGCGCCCGGCACGGACCACCTAAGCTACATTTGAAGTTTGAGGGGACAAGACAAGCAAGCAGCCCCAGTCTCTGTGCCTCTGTGCGAGCAGTGCCATGGGCAGATGAGGCTGAGCAACAGCTTTCCAGGCTAGCTCTTTCTGCCTGCGAGCTATCTGCAGACGTTCGCATTTTCGGAGCAGGGCTGCCGGAGGCGCCCGGCACGGACCACCTAAGTTACGTTTGAAGTTTGAGGGGGCAAGACAAGCAAGCAGCCCCAGTCTCTGTGCCTCTGTGCGAGCAGTGCCATGGGCAGATGAGGCTGAGCAACAGCTTTCCAGGCTAGCTCTTTCTGCCTGCGAGCTATCTGCAGACGTTTGCATTTTCGGAGCAGGGCTGCCGGAGGCGCCCGGCACGGACCACCTAAGTTACGTTTGAAGTTTGAGGGGGCAAGACAAGCAAGCAGCCCCAGTCTCTGTGCCTCTGTGCGAGCAGTGCCATGGGCAGATGAGGCTGAGCAACAGCTTTCCAGGCTAGCTCTTTCTGCCTGCGAGCTATCTGCAGACGTTTGGATTTTCGGAGCAGGGCTGCCGGAGGCGCCCGGCATGGACCACCTAAGATACGTTTGAAGTTTGAGGGGACAAGACAAGCAAGCAGCCCCAGTCTCTATGCCTCTGTGCGAGCAGTGCCATGGGCAGATGAGGCTGAGCAACAGCTTTCCAGGCTAGCTCTTTCTGCCTGCGAGCTATCTGCAGACGTTCGCATTTTCGGAGCAGGGCTGCCGGAGGCGCCCGGCACGGACCACCTAAGCTACATTTGAAGTTTGAGGGGACAAGACAAGCAAGCAGCCCCAGTCTCTGTGCCTCTGTGCGAGCAGTGCCATGGGCAGATGAGGCTGAGCAACAGCTTTCCAGGCTAGCTCTTTCTGCCTGCGAGCTATCTGCAGACGTTCGCATTATCGGAGCAGGGCTGCCGGATGCGCCCGGCACGGACCACCTAAGCTACATTTGAAGTTTGAGGGGACAAGACAAGCAAGCAGCCCCAGTCTCTGTGCCTCTGTGCGAGCAGTGCCATGGGCAGATGAGGCTGAGCAACAGCTTTCCAGGCTAGCTCTTTCTGCCTGCGAGCTATCTGCAGACGTTCGCATTTTCGGAGCAGGGCTGCCGGAGGCGCCGTGCACGGACCACCTAAGTTACGTTTGAAGTTTGAGGGGGCAAGACAAGCAAGCAGCCCCAGTCTCTGTGCCTCTGTGCGAGCAGTGCCATGGGCAGATGAGGCTGAGCAACAGCTTTCCAGGCTAGCTCTTTCTGCCTGCGAGCTATCTGCAGACGTTTGCATTTTCGGAGCAGGGCTGCCGGAGGCGCCCGGCACGGACCACCTAAGTTACGTTTGAAGTTTGAGGGGGCAAGACAAGCAAGCAGCCCCAGTCTCTGTGCCTCTGTGCGAGCAGTGCCATGGGCAGATGAGGCTGAGCAACAGCTTTCCAGGCTAGCTCTTTCTGCCTGCGAGCTATCTGCAGACGTTTGGATTTTCGGAGCAGGGCTGCCGGAGGCGCCCGGCATGGACCACCTAAGATACGTTTGAAGTTTGAGGGGACAAGACAAGCAAGCAGCCCCAGTCTCTATGCCTCTGTGCGAGCAGTGCCATGGGCAGATGAGGCTGAGCAACAGCTTTCCAGGCTAGCTCTTTCTGCCTGCGAGCTATCTGCAGACGTTCGCATTTTCGGAGCACGGCTGCCGGAGGCGCCCGGCACGGACCACCTAAGCTACATTTGAAGTTTGAGGGGACAAGACAAGCAAGCAGCCCCAGTCTCTGTGCCTCTGTGCGAGCAGTGCCATGGGCAGATGAGGCTGAGCAACAGCTTTCCAGGCTAGCTCTTTCTGCCTGCGAGCTATCTGCAGACGTTCGCATTTTTGGAGCAGGGCTGCCGGAGGCGCCCGGCACGGACCACCTAAGTTACGTTTGAAGTTTGAGGGGGCAAGACAAGCAAGCAGCCCCAGTCTCTGTGCCTCTGTGCGAGCAGTGCCATGGGCAGATGAGGCTGAGCAACAGCTTTCCAGGCTAGCTCTTTCTGCCTGCGAGCTATCTGCAGACGTTTGCATTTTCGGAGCAGGGCTGCCGGAGGCGCCCGGCACGGACCACCTAAGTTACGTTTGAAGTTTGAGGGGGCAAGACAAGCAAGCAGCCCCAGTCTCTGTGCCTCTGTGCGAGCAGTGCCATGGGCAGATGAGGCTGAGCAACAGCTTTCCAGGCTAGCTCTTTCTGCCTGCGAGCTATCTGCAGACGTTTGCATTGTCGGAGCAGGGCTGCCGGAGGCGCCCGTCATGGACCACCTAAGATACGTTTGAAGTTTGAGGGGACAAGACAAGCAAGCAGCCCCAGTCTCTGTGCCTCTGTGCGAGCAGTGCCATGGGCAGATGAGGCTGAGCAACAGCTTTCCAGGCTAGCTCTTTCTGCCTGCGAGCTATCTGCAGACGTTCGCATTTTCGGAGCAGGGCTGCCGGAGGCGCCCGGCACAGACCACCTAAGCTACGTTTGAAGTTTGAGGGGACAAGACAAGCAAGCAGCCCCAGTCTCTGTGCCTCTGTGCGAGCAGTGCCATGGGCAGATGAGGCTGAGCAACAGCTTTCCAGGCTAGCTCTTTCTGCCTGCGAGCTATCTGCAGACGTTCGCATTTTCGGAGCAGGGCTGCCGGAGGCGCCCGGCACGGACCACCTAAGCTACATTTGAAGTTTGAGGGGACAAGACAAGCAAGCAGCCCCAGTCTCTGTGCCTCTGTGCGAGCAGTGCCATGGGCAGATGAGGCTGAGCAACAGCTTTCCAGGCTAGCTCTTTCTGCCTGCGAGCTATCTGCAGACGTTCGCATTTTCGGAGCAGGGCTGCCGGAGGCGCCCGGCACGGACCACCTAAGCTACGTTTGAAGTTTGAGGGGGCAAAACAAGCAAGCAGCCCCAGTCTCTGTGCCTCTGTGCGAGCAGTGCCATGGGCAGATGAGGCTGAGCAACAGCTTTCCAGGCTAGCTCTTTCTGCCTGCGAGCTATCTGCAGACGTTCGCATTTTCGGAGCAGGGCTGCCGGAGGCGCCCGGCACGGACCACCTAAGCTACGTTTGAAGTTTGAGGGGACAAGACAAGCAAGCAGCCCCAGTCTCTGTGCCTCTGTGCGAGCAGTGCCATGGGCAGATGAGGCTGAGCAACAGCTTTCCAGGCTAGCTCTTTCTGCCTGCGAGCTATCTGCAGACGTTCGCATTATCGGAGCAGGGCTGCCGGATGCGCCCGGCACGGACCACCTAAGCTACATTTGAAGTTTGAGGGGACAAGACAAGCAAGCAGCCCCAGTCTCTGTGCCTCTGTGCGAGCAGTGCCATGGGCAGATGAGGCTGAGCAACAGCTTTCCAGGCTAGCTCTTTCTGCCTGCGAGCTATCTGCAGACGTTCGCATTTTCGGAGCAGGGCTGCCGGAGGCGCCCGGCACAGACCACCTAAGCTACGTTTGAAGTTTGAGGGGACAAGACAAGCAAGCAGCCCCAGTCTCTGTGCCTCTGTGCGAGCAGTGCCATGGGCAGATGAGGCTGAGCAACAGCTTTCCAGGCTAGCTCTTTCTGCCTGCGAGCTATCTGCAGACGTTCGCATTTTTGGAGCAGGGCTGCCGGAGGCGCCCGGCACGGACCACCTAAGCTACATTTGAAGTTTGAGGGGACAAGACAAGCAAGCAGCCCCAGTCTCTGTGCCTCTGTGCGAGCAGTGCCATGGGCAGATGAGGCTGAGCAACAGCTTTCCAGGCTAGCTCTTTCTGCCTGCGAGCTATCTGCAGACGTTCGCATTTTCGGAGCAGGGCTGCCGGAGGCGCCCGGCACGGACCACCTAAGCTACGTTTGAAGTTTGAGGGGGCAAAACAAGCAAGCAGCCCCAGTCTCTGTGCCTCTGTGCGAGCAGTGCCATGGGCAGATGAGGCTGAGCAACAGCTTTCCAGGCTAGCTCTTTCTGCCTGCGAGCTATCTGCAGACGTTCGCATTTTCGGAGCAGGGCTGCCGGAGGCGCCCGGCACGGACCACCTAAGCTACGTTTGAAGTTTGAGGGGACAAGACAAGCAAGCAGCCCCAGTCTCTGTGCCTCTGTGCGAGCAGTGCCATGGGCAGATGAGGCTGAGCAACAGCTTTCCAGGCTAGCTCTTTCTGCCTGCGAGCTATCTGCAGACGTTCGCATTATCGGAGCAGGGCTGCCGGATGCGCCCGGCACGGACCACCTAAGCTACATTTGAAGTTTGAGGGGACAAGACAAGCAAGCAGCCCCAGTCTCTGTGCCTCTGTGCGAGCAGTGCCATGGGCAGATGAGGCTGAGCAACAGCTTTCCAGGCTAGCTCTTTCTGCCTGCGAGCTATCTGCAGACGTTCGCATTTTCGGAGCAGGGCTGCCGGAGGCGCCCGGCACGGACCACCTAAGTTACGTTTGAAGTTTGAGGGGGCAAGACAAGCAAGCAGCCCCAGTCTCTGTGCCTCTGTGCGAGCAGTGCCATGGGCAGATGAGGCTGAGCAACAGCTTTCCAGGCTAGCTCTTTCTGCCTGCGAGCTATCTGCAGACGTTTGGATTTTCGGAGCAGGGCTGCCGGAGGCGCCCGGCACGGACCACCTAAGATACGTTTGAAGTTTGAGGGGACAAGACAAGCAAGCAGCCCCAGTCTCTATGCCTCTGTGCGAGCAGTGCCATGGGCAGATGAGGCTGAGCAACAGCTTTCCAGGCTAGGTCTTTCTGCCTGCGAGCTATCTGCAGACGTTCGCATTTTCGGAGCAGGGCTGCCGGAGGCGCCCGGCACGGACCACCTAAGCTACATTTGAAGTTTGAGGGGACAAGACAAGCAAGCAGCCCCAGTCTCTGTGCCTCTGTGCGAGCAGTGCCATGGGCAGATGAGGCTGAGCAACAGCTTTCCAGGCTAGCTCTTTCTGCCTGCGAGCTATCTGCAGACGTTCGCATTTTTGGAGCAGGGCTGCCGGAGGCGCCCGGCACGGACCACCTAAGCTACATTTGAAGTTTGAGGGGACAAGACAAGCAAGCAGCCCCAGTCTCTGTGCCTCTGTGCGAGCAGTGCCATGGGCAGATGAGGCTGAGCAACAGCTTTCCAGGCTAGCTCTTTCTGCCTGCGAGCTATCTGCAGACGTTCGCATTTTCGGAGCAGGGCTGCCGGAGGCGCCCGGCACGGACCACCTAAGTTACGTTTGAAGTTTGAGGGGGCAAGACAAGCAAGCAGCCCCAGTCTCTGTGCCTCTGTGCGAGCAGTGCCATGGGCAGATGAGGCTGAGCAACAGCTTTCCAGGCTAGCTCTTTCTGCCTGCGAGCTATCTGCAGACGTTTGCATTTTCGGAGCAGGGCTGCCGGAGGCGCTCGGCACGGACCACCTAAGTTACGTTTGAAGTTTGAGGGGGCAAGACAAGCAAGCAGCCCCAGTCTCTGTGCCTCTGTGCGAGCAGTGCCATGGGCAGATGAGGCTGAGCAACAGCTTTCCAGGCTAGCTCTTTCTGCCTGCGAGCTATCTGCAGACGTTTGGATTTTCGGAGCAGGGCTGCCGGAGGCGCCCGGCATGGACCACCTAAGATACGTTTGAAGTTTGAGGGGACAAGACAAGCAAGCAGCCCCAGTCTCTGTGCCTCTGTGCGAGCAGTGCCATGGGCAGATGAGGCTGAGCAACAGCTTTCCAGGCTAGCTCTTTCTGCCTGCGAGCTATCTGCAGACGTTCGCATTTTCGGAGCAGGGCTGCCGGAGGCGCCCGGCACAGACCACCTAAGCTACGTTTGAAGTTTGAGGGGACAAGACAAGCAAGCAGCCCCAGTCTCTGTGCCTCTGTGCGAGCAGTGCCATGGACAGATGAGGCTGAGCAACAGCTTTCCAGGCTAGCTCTTTCTGCCTGCGAGCTATCTGCAGACGTTCGCATTTTTGAAGCAGGGCTGCCGGAGGCGCCCGGCACGGACCACCTAAGCTACATTTGAAGTTTGAGGGGACAAGACAAGCAAGCAGCCCCAGTCTCTGTGCCTCTGTGCGAGCAGTGCCATGGGCAGATGAGGCTGAGCAACAGCTTTCCAGGCTAGCTCTTTCTGCCTGCGAGCTATCTGCAGACGTTCGCATTTTCGGAGCAGGGCTGCCGGAGGCGCCCGGCACGGACCACCTAAGCTACGTTTGAAGTTTGAGGGGGCAAAACAAGCAAGCAGCCCCAGTCTCTGTGCCTCTGTGCGAGCAGTGCCATGGGCAGATGAGGCTGAGCAACAGCTTTCCAGGCTAGCTCTTTCTGCCTGCGAGCTATCTGCAGACGTTCGCATTTTTGGAGCAGGGCTGCCGGAGGCGCCCGGCACAGACCACCTAAGCTACGTTTGAAGTTTGAGGGGGCAAGAGAAGCAAGCAGCCCCAGTCTCTGTGCCTCTGTGCGAGCAGTGCCATGGGCAGATGAGGCTGAGCAACAGCTTTCCAGGATAGCTCTTTCTGCCTGCGAGCTATCTGCAGACGTTTGCATTTTCGGAGCAGGGCTGCCGGAGGCGCCCGGCACGGACCACCTAAGCTACGTTTGAAGTTTGAGGGGGCAAGACAAGCAAGCAGCCCCAGTCTCTGTGCCTCTGTGCGAGCAGTGCCATGGGCAGATGAGGCTGAGCAACAGCTTTCCAGGCTAGCTCTTTCTGCCTGCGAGCTATCTGCAGACGTTTGGATTTTCGGAGCAGGGCTGCCGGAGGCGCCCGGCATGGACCACCTAAGATACGTTTGAAGTTTGAGGGGACAAGACAAGCAAGCAGCCCCAGTCTCTGTGCCTCTGTGCGAGCAGTGCCATGGGCAGATGAGGCTGAGCAACAGCTTTCCAGGCTAGCTCTTTCTGCCTGCGAGCTATCTGCAGACGTTCGCATTTTCGGAGCAGGGCTGCCGGAGGCGCCCGGCACAGACCACCTAAGCTACGTTTGAAGTTTGAGGGGACAAGACAAGCAAGCAGCCCCAGTCTCTGTGCCTCTGTGCGAGCAGTGCCATGGGCAGATGAGGCTGAGCAACAGCTTTCCAGGCTAGCTCTTTCTGCCTGCGAGCTATCTGCAGACGTTCGCATTTTTGGAGCAGGGCTGCCGGAGGCGCCCGGCACAGACCACCTAAGCTACGTTTGAAGTTTGAGGGGACAAGACAAGCAAGCAGCCCCAGTCTCTGTGCCTCTGTGCGAGCAGTGCCATGGGCAGATGAGGCTGAGCAACAGCTTTCCAGGCTAGCTCTTTCTGCCTGCGAGCTATCTGCAGACGTTCGCATTTTTGGAGCAGGGCTGCCGGAGGCGCCCGGCACAGACCACCTAAGCTACATTTGAAGTTTGAGGGGACAAGACAAGCAAGCAGCCCCAGTCTCTGTGCCTCTGTGCGAGCAGTGCCATGGGCAGATGAGGCTGAGCAACAGCTTTCCAGGCTAGCTCTTTCTGCCTGCGAGCTATCTGCAGACGTTCGCATTTTTGGAGCAGGGCTGCCGGAGGCGCCCGGCACAGACCACCTAAGCTACGTTTGAAGTTTGAGGGGACAAGACAAGCAAGCAGCCCCAGTCTCTGTGCCTCTGTGCGAGCAGTGCCATGGGCAGATGAGGCTGAGCAACAGCTTTCCAGGCTAGCTCTTTCTGCCTGCGAGCTCTCTGCAGACGTTCGCATTTTTGGAGCAGGGCTGCCGGAGGCGCCCGGCACGGACCACCTAAGCTACGTTTGAAGTTTGAGGGGACAAGACAAGCAAGCAGCCCCAGTCTCTGTGCCTCTGTGCGAGCAGTGCCATGGGCAGATGAGGCTGAGCAACAGCTTTCCAGGCTAGCTCTTTCTGCCTGCGAGCTATCTGCAGACGTTCGCATTTTTGGAGCAGGGCTGCCGGAGGCGCCCGGCACAGACCACCTAAGCTACGTTTGAAGTTTGAGGGGACAAGACAAGCAAGCAGCCCCAGTCTCTGTGCCTCTGTGCGAGCAGTGCCATGGGCAGATGAGGCTGAGCAACAGCTTTCCAGGCTAGCTCTTTCTGCCTGCGAGCTATCTGCAGACGTTTGCATTTTCGGAGCAGGGCTGCCGGAGGCGCCCGGCACGGACCACCTAAGTTACGTTTGAAGTTTGAGGGGGCAAGACAAGCAAGCAGCCCCAGTCTCTGTGCCTCTGTGCGAGCAGTGCCATGGGCAGATGAGGCTGAGCAACAGCTTTCCAGGCTAGCTCTTTCTGCCTGCGAGCTATCTGCAGACGTTTGCATTTTCGGAGCAGGGCTGCCGGAGGCGCCCGGCATGGACCACCTAAGATACGTTTGAAGTTTGAGGGGACAAGACAAGCAAGCAGCCCCAGTCTCTGTGCCTCTGTGCGAGCAGTGCCATGGGCAGATGAGGCTGAGCAACAGCTTTCCAGGCTAGCTCTTTCTGCCTGCGAGCTATCTGCAGACGTTCGCATTTTCGGAGCAGGGCTGCCGGAGGCGCCCGGCACAGACCACCTAAGCTACGTTTGAAGTTTGAGGGGACAAGACAAGCAAGCAGCCCCAGTCTCTGTGCCTCTGTGCGAGCAGTGCCATGGGCAGATGAGGCTGAGCAACAGCTTTCCAGGCTAGCTCTTTCTGCCTGCGAGCTATCTGCAGACGTTCGCATTTTTGGAGCAGGGCTGCCGGAGGCGCCCGGCACGGACCACCTAAGCTACAATTGAAGTTTGAGGGGACAAGACAAGCAAGCAGCCCCAGTCTCTGTGCCTCTGTGCGAGCAGTGCCATGGGCAGATGAGGCTGAGCAACAGCTTTCCAGGCTAGCTCTTTCTGCCTGCGAGCTATCTGCAGACGTTCGCATTTTCGGAGCAGGGCTGCCGGAGGCGCCCGGCACGGACCACCTAAGCTACGTTTGAAGTTTGAGGGGGCAAAACAAGCAAGCAGCCCCAGTCTCTGTGCCTCTGTGCGAGCAGTGCCATGGGCAGATGAGGCTGAGCAACAGCTTTCCAGGCTAGCTCTTTCTGCCTGCGAGCTATCTGCAGACGTTCGCATTTTCGGAGCAGGGCTGCCGGAGGCGCCCTGCACGGACCACCTAAGCTACATTTGAAGTTTGAGGGGACAAGACAAGCAAGCAGCCCCAGTCTCTGTGCCTCTGTGCGAGCAGTGCCATGGGCAGATGAGGCTGAGCAACAGCTTTCCAGGCTAGCTCTTTCTGCCTGCGAGCTATCTGCAGACGTTCGCATTATCGGAGCAGGGCTGCCGGATGCGCCCGGCACGGACCACCTAAGCTACATTTGAAGTTTGAGGGGACAAGACAAGCAAGCAGCCCCAGTCTCTGTGCCTCTGTGCGAGCAGTGCCATGGGCAGATGAGGCTGAGCAACAGCTTTCCAGGCTAGCTCTTTCCGCCTGCGAGCTATCTGCAGACGTTTGCATTTTCGGAGCAGGGCTGCCGGAGGCGCCCGGCACGGACCACCTAAGCTACATTTGAAGTTTGAGGGGACAAGACAAGCAAGCAGCCCCAGTCTCTGTGCCTCTGTGCGAGCAGTGCCATGGGCAGATGAGGCTGAGCAACAGCTTTCCAGGCTAGGTCTTTCTGCCTGCGAGCTATCTGCAGACGTTCGCATTTGTGTAGCAGGGCTGCCGGAGGCGCCCGGCACGGACCACCTAAGCTACGTTTGAAGTTTGAGGGGGCAAAACAAGCAAGCAGCCCCAGTCTCTGTGCCTCTGTGCGAGCAGTGCCATGGGCAGATGAGGCTGAGCAACAGCTTTCCAGGCTAGCTCTTTCTGCCTGCGAGCTATCTGCAGACGTTCGCATTTTTGGAGCAGGGCTGCCGGAGGCGCCCGGCACAGACCACCTAAGCTACGTTTGAAGTTTGAGGGGGCAAGACAAGCAAGCAGCCCCAGTCTCTGTGCCTCTGTGCGAGCAGTGCCATGGGCAGATGAGGCTGAGCAACAGCTTTCCAGGATAGCTCTTTCTGCCTGCGAGCTATCTGCAGACGTTTGCATTTTCGGAGCAGGGCTGCCGGAGGCGCCCGGCACGGACCACCTAAGCTACGTTTGAAGTTTGAGGGGGCAAGACAAGCAAGCAGCCCCAGTCTCTGTGCCTCTGTGCGAGCAGTGCCATGGGCAGATGAGGCTGAGCAACAGCTTTCCAGGCTAGCTCTTTCTGCCTGCGAGCTATCTGCAGACGTTTGGATTTTCGGAGCAGGGCTGCCGGAGGCGCCCGGCATGGACCACCTAAGATACGTTTGAAGTTTGAGGGGACAAGACAAGCAAGCAGCCCCAGTCTCTGTGCCTCTGTGCGAGCAGTGCCATGGGCAGATGAGGCTGAGCAACAGCTTTCCAGGCTAGCTCTTTCTGCCTGCGAGCTATCTGCAGACGTTCGCATTTTCGGAGCAGGGCTGCCGGAGACGCCCGGCACAGACCACCTAAGCTACGTTTGAAGTTTGAGGGGACAAGACAAGCAAGCAGCCCCAGTCTCTGTGCCTCTGTGCGAGCAGTGCCATGGGCAGATGAGGCTGAGCAACAGCTTTCCAGGCTAGCTCTTTCTGCCTGCGAGCTATCTGCAGACGTTCGCATTTTTGGAGCAGGGCTGCCGGAGGCGCCCGGCACAGACCACCTAAGCTACGTTTGAAGTTTGAGGGGACAAGACAAGCAAGCAGCCCCAGTCTCTGTGCCTCTGTGCGAGCAGTGCCATGGGCAGATGAGGCTGAGCAACAGCTTTCCAGGCTAGCTCTTTCTGCCTGCGAGCTATCTGCAGACATTCGCATTTTTGGAGCAGGGCTGCCGGAGGCGCCCGTCACAGACCACCTAAGCTACATTTGAAGTTTGAGGGGACAAGACAAGCAAGCAGCCCCAGTCTCTGTGCCTCTGTGCGAGCAGTGCCATGGGCAGATGAGGCTGAGCAACAGCTTTCCAGGCTAGCTCTTTCTGCCTGCGAGCTATCTGCAGACGTTCGCATTTTTGGAGCAGGGCTGCCGGAGGCGCCCGGCACAGACCACCTAAGCTACGTTTGAAGTTTGAGGGGACAAGACAAGCAAGCAGCCCCAGTCTCTGTGCCTCTGTGCGAGCAGTGCCATGGGCAGATGAGGCTGAGCAACAGCTTTCCAGGCTAGCTCTTTCTGCCTGCGAGCTCTCTGCAGACGTTCGCATTTTTGGAGCAGGGCTGCCGGAGGCGCCCGGCACGGACCACCTAAGCTACATTTGAAGTTTGAGGGGACAAGACAAGCAAGCAGCCCCAGTCTCTGTGCCTCTGTGCGAGCAGTGCCATGGGCAGATGAGGCTGAGCAACAGCTTTCCAGGCTAGCTCTTTCTGCCTGCGAGCTATCTGCAGACGTTTGGATTTTCGGAGCAGGGCTGCCGGAGGCGCCCGTCATGGACCACCTAAGATACGTTTGAAGTTTGAGGGGACAAGACAAGCAAGCAGCCCCAGTCTCTGTGCCTCTGTGCGAGCAGTGCCATGGGCAGATGAGGCTGAGCAACAGCTTTCCAGGCTAGCTCTTTCTGCCTGCGAGCTATCTGCAGACGTTCGCATTTTTGGAGCAGGGCTGCCGGAGGCGCCCGGCACGGACCACCTAAGCTACATTTGAAGTTTGAGGGGACAAGACAAGCAAGCAGCCCCAGTCTCTGTGCCTCTGTGCGAGCAGTGCCATGGGCAGATGAGGCTGAGCAACAGCTTTCCAGGCTAGCTCTTTCTGCCTGCGAGCTATCTGCAGACGTTCGCATTTTTGGAGCAGGGCTGCCGGAGGCGCCCGGCACGGACCACCTAAGCTACGTTTGAAGTTTGAGGGGGCAAAACAAGCAAGCAGCCCCAGTCTCTGTGCCTCTGTGCGAGCAGTGCCATGGGCAGATGAGGCTGAGCAACAGCTTTCCAGGCTAGCTCTTTCTGCCTGCGAGCTATCTGCAGACGTTCGCATTTTCGGAGCAGGGCTGCCGGAGGCGCCCGGCACGGACCACCTAAGTTACGTTTGAAGTTTGAGGGGGCAAGACAAGCAAGCAGCCCCAGTCTCTGTGCCTCTGTGCGAGCAGTGCCATGGGCAGATGAGGCTGAGCAACAGCTTTCCAGGCTAGCTCTTTCTGCCTGCGAGCTATCTGCAGACGTTTGGATTTTCGGAGCAGGGCTGCCGGAGGCGCCCGGCATGGACCACCTAAGATACGTTTGAAGTTTGAGGGGACAAGACAAGCAAGCAGCCCCAGTCTCTGTGCCTCTGTGCGAGCAGTGCCATGGGCAGATGAGGCTGAGCAACAGCTTTCCAGGCTAGCTCTTTCTGGCTGCGAGCTATCTGCAGACGTTTGCATTTTCGGAGCAGGGCTGCCGGAGGCGCCCGGCACAGACCACCTAAGCTACATTTGAAGTTTGAGGGGACAAGACAAGCAAGCAGCCCCAGTCTCTGTGCCTCTGTGCGAGCAGTGCCATGGGCAGATGAGGCTGAGCAACAGCTTTCCAGGCTAGCTCTTTCTGCCTGCGAGCTATCTGCAGACGTTCGCATTTTTGGAGCAGGGCTGCCGGAGGCGCCCGGCACGGACCACCTAAGCTACATTTGAAGTTTGAGGGGACAAGACAAGCAAGCAGCCCCAGTCTCTGTGCCTCTGTGCGAGCAGTGCCATGGGCAGATGAGGCTGAGCAACAGCTTTCCAGGCTAGCTCTTTCTGCCTGCGAGCTATCTGCAGACGTTCGCATTTTCGGAGCAGGGCTGCCGGAGGCGCCCGGCACGGACCACCTAAGTTACGTTTGAAGTTTGAGGGGGCAAGACAAGCAAGCAGCCCCAGTCTCTGTGCCTCTGTGCGAGCAGTGCCATGGGCAGATGAGGCTGAGCAACAGCTTTCCAGGCTAGCTCTTTCTGCCTGCGAGCTATCTGCAGACGTTTGCATTGTCGGAGCAGGGCTGCCGGAGGCGCCCGGCACGGACCACCTAAGTTACTTTTGAAGTTTGAGGGGGCAAGACAAGCAAGCAGCCCCAGTCTCTGTGCCTCTGTGCGAGCAGTGCCATGGGCAGATGAGGCTGAGCAACAGCTTTCCAGGCTAGCTCTTTCTGCCTGCGAGCTATCTGCAGACGTTTGGATTTTCGGAGCAGGGCTGCCGGAGGCGCCCGGCATGGACCACCTAAGATACGTTTGAAGTTTGAGGGGACAAGACAAGCAAGCAGCCCCAGTCTCTGTGCCTCTGTGCGAGCAGTGCCATGGGCAGATGAGGCTGAGCAACAGCTTTCCAGGCTAGCTCTTTCTGCCTGCGAGCTATCTGCAGACGTTCGCATTTTCGGAGCAGGGCTGCCGGAGGCGCCCGGCACAGACCACCTAAGCTACGTTTGAAGTTTGAGGGGACAAGACAAGCAAGCAGCCCCAGTCTCTGTGCCTCTGTGCGAGCAGTGCCATGGGCAGATGAGGCTGAGCAACAGCTTTCCAGGCTAGCTCTTTCTGCCTGCGAGCTATCTGCAGACGTTCGCATTTTTGGAGCAGGGCTGCCGGAGGCGCCCGGCACGGACCACCTAAGCTACATTTGAAGTTTGAGGGGACAAGACAAGCAAGCAGCCCCAGTCTCTGTGCCTCTGTGCGAGCAGTGCCATGGGCAGATGAGGCTGAGCAACAGCTTTCCAGGCTAGCTCTTTCTGCCTGCGAGCTATCTGCAGACGTTCGCATTTTTGGAGCAGGGCTGCCGGAGGCGCCTGGCACGGACCACCTAAGCTACGTTTGAAGTTTGAGGGGGCAAAACAAGCAAGCAGCCCCAGTCTCTGTGCCTCTGTGCGAGCAGTGCCATGGGCAGGTGAGGCTGAGCAACAGCTTTCCAGGCTAGCTCTTTCTGCCTGCGAGCTATCTGCAGACGTTCGCATTTTCGGAGCAGGGCTGCCGGAGGCGCCCGGCACGGACCACCTAAGCTACATTTGAAGTTTGAGGGGACAAGACAAGCAAGCAGCCCCAGTCTCTGTGCCTCTGTGCGAGCAGTGCCATGGGCAGATGAGGCTGAGCAACAGCTTTCCAGGCTAGCTCTTTCTGCCTGCGAGCTATCTGCAGACGTTCGCATTTTCGGAGCAGGGCTGCCGGAGGCGCCCGGCACGGACCACCTAAGCTACGTTTGAAGTTTGAGGGGGCAAAACAAGCAAGCAGCCCCAGTCTCTGTGCCTCTGTGCGAGCAGTGCCATGGGCAGATGAGGCTGAGCAACAGCTTTCCAGGCTAGCTCTTTCTGCCTGCGAGCTATCTGCAGACGTTCGCATTTTCGGAGCAGGGCTGCCGGAGGCGCCCGGCACGGACCACCTAAGCTACATTTGAAGTTTGAGGGGACAAGACAAGCAAGCAGCCCCAGTCTCTGTGCCTCTGTGCGAGCAGTGCCATGGGCAGATGAGGCTGAGCAACAGCTTTCCAGGCTAGCTCTTTCTGCCTGCGAGCTATCTGCAGACGTTCGCATTATCGGAGCAGGACTGCCGGATGCGCCCGGCACGGACCACCTAAGCTACATTTGAAGTTTGAGGGGACAAGACAAGCAAGCAGCCCCAGTCTCTGTGCCTCTGTGCGAGCAGTGCCATGGGCAGATGAGGCTGAGCAACAGCTTTCCAGGCTAGCTCTTTCTGCCTGCGAGCTATCTGCAGACGTTCGCATTTTCGGAGCAGGGCTGCCGGAGGCGCCCGGCACGGACCACCTAAGCTACATTTGAAGTTTGAGGGGACAAGACAAGCAAGCACCCCCAGTCTCTGTGCCTCTGTGCGAGCAGTGCCATGGGCAGATGAGGCTGAGCAACAGCTTTCCAGGCTAGCTCTTTCTGCCTGCGAGCTATCTGCAGACGTTCGCATTTTCGGAGCAGGGCTGCCGGAGGCGCCCGGCACGGACCACCTAAGTTACGTTTGAAGTTTGAGGGGGCAAGACAAGCAAGCAGCCCCAGTCTCTGTGCCTCTGTGCGAGCAGTGCCATGGGCAGATGAGGCTGAGCAACAGCTTTCCAGGCTAGCTCTTTCTGCCTGCGAGCTATCTGCAGACGTTTGCATTTTCGGAGCAGGGCTGCCGGAGGCGCCCGGCACGGACCACCTAAGTTACGTTTGAAGTTTGAGGGGGCAAGACAAGCAAGCAGCCCCAGTCTCTGTGCCTCTGTGCGAGCAGTGCCATGGGCAGATGAGGCTGAGCAACAGCTTTCCAGGCTAGCTCTTTCTGCCTGCGAGCTATCTGCAGACGTTTGGATTTTCGGAGCAGGGCTGCCGGAGGCGCCCGGCATGGACCACCTAAGATACGTTTGAAGTTTGAGGGGACAAGACAAGCAAGCAGCCCCAGTCTCTGTGCCTCTGTGCGAGCAGTGCCATGGGCAGATGAGGCTGAGCAACAGCTTTCCAGGCTAGCTCTTTCTGCCTGCGAGCTATCTGCAGACGTTCGCATTTTCGGAGCAGGGCTGCCGGAGGCGCCCGGCACAGACCACCTAAGCTACGTTTGAAGTTTGAGGGGACAAGACAAGCAAGCAGCCCCAGTCTCTGTGCCTCTGTGCGAGCAGTGCCATGGGCAGATGAGGCTGAGCAACAGCTTTCCAGGCTAGGTCTTTCTGCCTGCGAGCTATCTGCAGACGTTCGCATTTGTGTAGCAGGGCTGCCGGAGGCGCCCGGCACGGACCACCTAAGCTACGTTTGAAGTTTGAGGGGGCAAAACAAGCAAGCAGCCCCAGTCTCTGTGCCTCTGTGCGAGCAGTGCCATGGGCAGATGAGGCTGAGCAACAGCTTTCCAGGCTAGCTCTTTCTGCCTGCGAGCTATCTGCAGACGTTCGCATTTTTGGAGCAGGGCTGCCGGAGGCGCCCGGCACAGACCACCTAAGCTACGTTTGAAGTTTGAGGGGGCAAGAGAAGCAAGCAGCCCCAGTCTCTGTGCCTCTGTGCGAGCAGTGCCATGGGCAGATGAGGCTGAGCAACAGCTTTCCAGGCTAGCTCTTTCTGCCTGCGAGCTATCTGCAGACGTTCGCATTTTCGGAGCAGGGCTGCCGGAGGCGCCCGGCACGGACCACCTAAGCTACATTTGAAGTTTGAGGGGACAAGACAAGCAAGCAGCCCCAGTCTCTGTGCCTCTGTGCGAGCAGTGCCATGGGCAGATGAGGCTGAGCAACAGCTTTCCAGGCTAGCTCTTTCTGCCTGCGAGCTATCTGCAGACGTTCGCATTTTCGGAGCAGGGCTGCCGGAGGCGCCCGGCACGGACCACCTAAGCTACGTTTGAAGTTTGAGGGGGCAAAACAAGCAAGCAGCCCCAGTCTCTGTGCCTCTGTGCGAGCAGTGCCATGGGCAGATGAGGCTGAGCAACAGCTTTCCAGGCTAGCTCTTTCTGCCTGCGAGCTATCTGCAGACGTTCGCATTTTCGGAGCAGGGCTGCCGGAGGCGCCCGGCACGGACCACCTAAGCTACATTTGAAGTTTGAGGGGACAAGACAAGCAAGCAGCCCCAGTCTCTGTGCCTCTGTGCGAGCAGTGCCATGGGCAGATGAGGCTGAGCAACAGCTTTCCAGGCTAGCTCTTTCTGCCTGCGAGCTATCTGCAGACGTTCGCATTATCGGAGCAGGACTGCCGGATGCGCCCGGCACGGACCACCTAAGCTACATTTGAAGTTTGAGGGGACAAGACAAGCAAGCAGCCCCAGTCTCTGTGCCTCTGTGCGAGCAGTGCCATGGGCAGATGAGGCTGAGCAACAGCTTTCCAGGCTAGCTCTTTCTGCCTGCGAGCTATCTGCAGACGTTCGCATTTTCGGAGCAGGGCTGCCGGAGGCGCCCGGCACGGACCACCTAAGTTACGTTTGAAGTTTGAGGGGGCAAGACAAGCAAGCAGCCCCAGTCTCTGTGCCTCTGTGCGAGCAGTGCCATGGGCAGATGAGGCTGAGCAACAGCTTTCCAGGCTAGCTCTTTCTGCCTGCGAGCTATCTGCAGACGTTCGCATTTTCGGAGCAGGGCTGCCGGAGGCGCCCGGCACGGACCACCTAAGTTACGTTTGAAGTTTGAGGGGGCAAGACAAGCAAGCAGCCCCAGTCTCTGTGCCTCTGTGCGAGCAGTGCCATGGGCAGATGAGGCTGAGCAACAGCTTTCCAGGCTAGCTCTTTCTGCCTGCGAGCTATCTGCAGACGTTTGGATTTTCGGAGCAGGGCTGCCGGAGGCGCCCGGCATGGACCACCTAAGATACGTTTGAAGTTTGAGGGGACAAGACAAGCAAGCAGCCCCAGTCTCTGTGCCTCTGTGCGAGCAGTGCCATGGGCAGATGAGGCTGAGCAACAGCTTTCCAGGCTAGCTCTTTCTGCCTGCGAGCTATCTGCAGACGTTCGCATTTTCGGAGCAGGGCTGCCGGAGGCGCCCGGCACAGACCACCTAAGCTACGTTTGAAGTTTGAGGGGACAAGACAAGCAAGCAGCCCCAGTCTCTGTGCCTCTGTGCGAGCAGTGCCATGGGCAGATGAGGCTGAGCAACAGCTTTCCAGGCTAGCTCTTTCTGCCTGCGAGCTATCTGCAGACGTTCGCATTTTTGGAGCAGGGCTGCCGGAGGCGCCCGGCACGGACCACCTAAGCTACATTTGAAGTTTGAGGGGACAAGACAAGCAAGCAGCCCCAGTCTCTGTGCCTCTGTGCGAGCAGTGCCATGGGCAGATGAGGCTGAGCAACAGCTTTCCAGGCTAGCTCTTTCTGCCTGCGAGCTATCTGCAGACGTTCGCATTTTTGGAGCAGGGCTGCCGGAGGCGCCTGGCACGGACCACCTAAGCTACGTTTGAAGTTTGAGGGGGCAAAACAAGCAAGCAGCCCCAGTCTCTGTGCCTCTGTGCGAGCAGTGCCATGGGCAGGTGAGGCTGAGCAACAGCTTTCCAGGCTAGCTCTTTCTGCCTGCGAGCTATCTGCAGACGTTCGCATTTTCGGAGCAGGGCTGCCGGAGGCGCCCGGCACGGACCACCTAAGCTACATTTGAAGTTTGAGGGGACAAGACAAGCAAGCAGCCCCAGTCTCTGTGCCTCTGTGCGAGCAGTGCCATGGGCAGATGAGGCTGAGCAACAGCTTTCCAGGCTAGCTCTTTCTGCCTGCGAGCTATCTGCAGACGTTCGCATTTTCGGAGCAGGGCTGCCGGAGGCGCCCGGCACGGACCACCTAAGCTACGTTTGAAGTTTGAGGGGGCAAAACAAGCAAGCAGCCCCAGTCTCTGTGCCTCTGTGCGAGCAGTGCCATGGGCAGATGAGGCTGAGCAACAGCTTTCCAGGCTAGCTCTTTCTGCCTGCGAGCTATCTGCAGACGTTCGCATTTTCGGAGCAGGGCTGCCGGAGGCGCCCGGCACGGACCACCTAAGCTACATTTGAAGTTTGAGGGGACAAGACAAGCAAGCAGCCCCAGTCTCTGTGCCTCTGTGCGAGCAGTGCCATGGGCAGATGAGGCTGAGCAACAGCTTTCCAGGCTAGCTCTTTCTGCCTGCGAGCTATCTGCAGACGTTCGCATTATCGGAGCAGGACTGCCGGATGCGCCCGGCACGGACCACCTAAGCTACATTTGAAGTTTGAGGGGACAAGACAAGCAAGCAGCCCCAGTCTCTGTGCCTCTGTGCGAGCAGTGCCATGGGCAGATGAGGCTGAGCAACAGCTTTCCAGGCTAGCTCTTTCTGCCTGCGAGCTATCTGCAGACGTTCGCATTTTCGGAGCAGGGCTGCCGGAGGCGCCCGGCACGGACCACCTAAGCTACATTTGAAGTTTGAGGGGACAAGACAAGCAAGCACCCCCAGTCTCTGTGCCTCTGTGCGAGCAGTGCCATGGGCAGATGAGGCTGAGCAACAGCTTTCCAGGCTAGCTCTTTCTGCCTGCGAGCTATCTGCAGACGTTCGCATTTTCGGAGCAGGGCTGCCGGAGGCGCCCGGCACGGACCACCTAAGTTACGTTTGAAGTTTGAGGGGGCAAGACAAGCAAGCAGCCCCAGTCTCTGTGCCTCTGTGCGAGCAGTGCCATGGGCAGATGAGGCTGAGCAACAGCTTTCCAGGCTAGCTCTTTCTGCCTGCGAGCTATCTGCAGACGTTTGCATTTTCGGAGCAGGGCTGCCGGAGGCGCCCGGCACGGACCACCTAAGTTACGTTTGAAGTTTGAGGGGGCAAGACAAGCAAGCAGCCCCAGTCTCTGTGCCTCTGTGCGAGCAGTGCCATGGGCAGATGAGGCTGAGCAACAGCTTTCCAGGCTAGCTCTTTCTGCCTGCGAGCTATCTGCAGACGTTTGGATTTTCGGAGCAGGGCTGCCGGAGGCGCCCGGCATGGACCACCTAAGATACGTTTGAAGTTTGAGGGGACAAGACAAGCAAGCAGCCCCAGTCTCTGTGCCTCTGTGCGAGCAGTGCCATGGGCAGATGAGGCTGAGCAACAGCTTTCCAGGCTAGCTCTTTCTGCCTGCGAGCTATCTGCAGACGTTCGCATTTTCGGAGCAGGGCTGCCGGAGGCGCCCGGCACAGACCACCTAAGCTACGTTTGAAGTTTGAGGGGACAAGACAAGCAAGCAGCCCCAGTCTCTGTGCCTCTGTGCGAGCAGTGCCATGGGCAGATGAGGCTGAGCAACAGCTTTCCAGGCTAGGTCTTTCTGCCTGCGAGCTATCTGCAGACGTTCGCATTTGTGTAGCAGGGCTGCCGGAGGCGCCCGGCACGGACCACCTAAGCTACGTTTGAAGTTTGAGGGGGCAAAACAAGCAAGCAGCCCCAGTCTCTGTGCCTCTGTGCGAGCAGTGCCATGGGCAGATGAGGCTGAGCAACAGCTTTCCAGGCTAGCTCTTTCTGCCTGCGAGCTATCTGCAGACGTTCGCATTTTTGGAGCAGGGCTGCCGGAGGCGCCCGGCACAGACCACCTAAGCTACGTTTGAAGTTTGAGGGGGCAAGAGAAGCAAGCAGCCCCAGTCTCTGTGCCTCTGTGCGAGCAGTGCCATGGGCAGATGAGGCTGAGCAACAGCTTTCCAGGCTAGCTCTTTCTGCCTGCGAGCTATCTGCAGACGTTCGCATTTTCGGAGCAGGGCTGCCGGAGGCGCCCGGCACGGACCACCTAAGCTACATTTGAAGTTTGAGGGGACAAGACAAGCAAGCAGCCCCAGTCTCTGTGCCTCTGTGCGAGCAGTGCCATGGGCAGATGAGGCTGAGCAACAGCTTTCCAGGCTAGCTCTTTCTGCCTGCGAGCTATCTGCAGACGTTCGCATTTTCGGAGCAGGGCTGCCGGAGGCGCCCGGCACGGACCACCTAAGCTACGTTTGAAGTTTGAGGGGGCAAAACAAGCAAGCAGCCCCAGTCTCTGTGCCTCTGTGCGAGCAGTGCCATGGGCAGATGAGGCTGAGCAACAGCTTTCCAGGCTAGCTCTTTCTGCCTGCGAGCTATCTGCAGACGTTCGCATTTTCGGAGCAGGGCTGCCGGAGGCGCCCGGCACGGACCACCTAAGCTACATTTGAAGTTTGAGGGGACAAGACAAGCAAGCAGCCCCAGTCTCTGTGCCTCTGTGCGAGCAGTGCCATGGGCAGATGAGGCTGAGCAACAGCTTTCCAGGCTAGCTCTTTCTGCCTGCGAGCTATCTGCAGACGTTCGCATTATCGGAGCAGGACTGCCGGATGCGCCCGGCACGGACCACCTAAGCTACATTTGAAGTTTGAGGGGACAAGACAAGCAAGCAGCCCCAGTCTCTGTGCCTCTGTGCGAGCAGTGCCATGGGCAGATGAGGCTGAGCAACAGCTTTCCAGGCTAGCTCTTTCTGCCTGCGAGCTATCTGCAGACGTTCGCATTTTCGGAGCAGGGCTGCCGGAGGCGCCCGGCACGGACCACCTAAGTTACGTTTGAAGTTTGAGGGGGCAAGACAAGCAAGCAGCCCCAGTCTCTGTGCCTCTGTGCGAGCAGTGCCATGGGCAGATGAGGCTGAGCAACAGCTTTCCAGGCTAGCTCTTTCTGCCTGCGAGCTATCTGCAGACGTTTGCATTTTCGGAGCAGGGCTGCCGGAGGCGCCCGGCACGGACCACCTAAGTTACGTTTGAAGTTTGAGGGGGCAAGACAAGCAAGCAGCCCCAGTCTCTGTGCCTCTGTGCGAGCAGTGCCATGGGCAGATGAGGCTGAGCAACAGCTTTCCAGGCTAGCTCTTTCTGCCTGCGAGCTATCTGCAGACGTTTGGATTTTCGGAGCAGGGCTGCCGGAGGCGCCCGGCATGGACCACCTAAGATACGTTTGAAGTTTGAGGGGACAAGACAAGCAAGCAGCCCCAGTCTCTATGCCTCTGTGCGAGCAGTGCCATGGGCAGATGAGGCTGAGCAACAGCTTTCCAGGCTAGCTCTTTCTGCCTGCGAGCTATCTGCAGACGTTCGCATTTTCGGAGCAGGGCTGCCGGAGGCGCCCGGCACGGACCACCTAAGCTACATTTGAAGTTTGAGGGGACAAGACAAGCAAGCACCCCCAGTCTCTGTGCCTCTGTGCGAGCAGTGCCATGGGCAGATGAGGCTGAGCAACAGCTTTCCAGGCTAGCTCTTTCTGCCTGCGAGCTATCTGCAGACGTTCGCATTTTCGGAGCAGGGCTGCCGGAGGCGCCCGGCACGGACCACCTAAGTTACGTTTGAAGTTTGAGGGGGCAAGACAAGCAAGCAGCCCCAGTCTCTGTGCCTCTGTGCGAGCAGTGCCATGGGCAGATGAGGCTGAGCAACAGCTTTCCAGGCTAGCTCTTTCTGCCTGCGAGCTATCTGCAGACGTTTGCATTTTCGGAGCAGGGCTGCCGGAGGCGCCCGGCACGGACCACCTAAGTTACGTTTGAAGTTTGAGGGGGCAAGACAAGCAAGCAGCCCCAGTCTCTGTGCCTCTGTGCGAGCAGTGCCATGGGCAGATGAGGCTGAGCAACAGCTTTCCAGGCTAGCTCTTTCTGCCTGCGAGCTATCTGCAGACGTTTGGATTTTCGGAGCAGGGCTGCCGGAGGCGCCCGGCATGGACCACCTAAGATACGTTTGAAGTTTGAGGGGACAAGACAAGCAAGCAGCCCCAGTCTCTGTGCCTCTGTGCGAGCAGTGCCATGGGCAGATGAGGCTGAGCAACAGCTTTCCAGGCTAGCTCTTTCTGCCTGCGAGCTATCTGCAGACGTTCGCATTTTCGGAGCAGGGCTGCCGGAGGCGCCCGGCACAGACCACCTAAGCTACGTTTGAAGTTTGAGGGGACAAGACAAGCAAGCAGCCCCAGTCTCTGTGCCTCTGTGCGAGCAGTGCCATGGGCAGATGAGGCTGAGCAACAGCTTTCCAGGCTAGGTCTTTCTGCCTGCGAGCTATCTGCAGACGTTCGCATTTGTGTAGCAGGGCTGCCGGAGGCGCCCGGCACGGACCACCTAAGCTACGTTTGAAGTTTGAGGGGGCAAAACAAGCAAGCAGCCCCAGTCTCTGTGCCTCTGTGCGAGCAGTGCCATGGGCAGATGAGGCTGAGCAACAGCTTTCCAGGCTAGCTCTTTCTGCCTGCGAGCTATCTGCAGACGTTCGCATTTTCGGAGCAGGGCTGCCGGAGGCGCCCGGCACAGACCACCTAAGCTACGTTTGAAGTTTGAGGGGACAAGACAAGCAAGCAGCCCCAGTCTCTGTGCCTCTGTGCGAGCAGTGCCATGGGCAGATGAGGCTGAGCAACAGCTTTCCAGGCTAGCTCTTTCTGCCTGCGAGCTCTCTGCAGACGTTCGCATTTTTGGAGCAGGGCTGCCGGAGGCGCCCGGCACGGACCACCTAAGCTACATTTGAAGTTTGAGGGGACAAGACAAGCAAGCAGCCCCAGTCTCTGTGCCTCTGTGCGAGCAGTGCCATGGGCAGATGAGGCTGAGCAACAGCTTTCCAGGCTAGCTCTTTCTGCCTGCGAGCTATCTGCAGACGTTTGGATTTTCGGAGCAGGGCTGCCGGAGGCGCCCGTCATGGACCACCTAAGATACGTTTGAAGTTTGAGGGGACAAGACAAGCAAGCAGCCCCAGTCTCTGTGCCTCTGTGCGAGCAGTGCCATGGGCAGATGAGGCTGAGCAACAGCTTTCCAGGCTAGCTCTTTCTGCCTGCGAGCTATCTGCAGACGTTCGCATTTTCGGAGCAGGGCTGCCGGAGGCGCCCGGCACGGACCACCTAAGCTACATTTGAAGTTTGAGGGGACAAGACAAGCAAGCAGCCCCAGTCTCTGTGCCTCTGTGCGAGCAGTGCCATGGGCAGATGAGGCTGAGCAACAGCTTTCCAGGCTAGCTCTTTCTGCCTGCGAGCTATCTGCAGACGTTCGCATTTTTGGAGCAGGGCTGCCGGAGGCGCCCGGCACGGACCACCTAAGCTACGTTTGAAGTTTGAGGGGGCAAAACAAGCAAGCAGCCCCAGTCTCTGTGCCTCTGTGCGAGCAGTGCCATGGGCAGATGAGGCTGAGCAACAGCTTTCCAGGCTAGCTCTTTCTGCCTGCGAGCTATCTGCAGACGTTCGCATTTTCGGAGCAGGGCTGCCGGAGGCGCCCGGCACGGACCACCTAAGTTACGTTTGAAGTTTGAGGGGGCAAGACAAGCAAGCAGCCCCAGTCTCTGTGCCTCTGTGCGAGCAGTGCCATGGGCAGATGAGGCTGAGCAACAGCTTTCCAGGCTAGCTCTTTCTGCCTGCGAGCTATCTGCAGACGTTTGGATTTTCGGAGCAGGGCTGCCGGAGGCGCCCGGCATGGACCACCTAAGATACGTTTGAAGTTTGAGGGGACAAGACAAGCAAGCAGCCCCAGTCTCTGTGCCTCTGTGCGAGCAGTGCCATGGGCAGATGAGGCTGAGCAACAGCTTTCCAGGCTAGCTCTTTCTGGCTGCGAGCTATCTGCAGACGTTTGCATTTTCGGAGCAGGGCTGCCGGAGGCGCCCGGCACAGACCACCTAAGCTACATTTGAAGTTTGAGGGGACAAGACAAGCAAGCAGCCCCAGTCTCTGTGCCTCTGTGCGAGCAGTGCCATGGGCAGATGAGGCTGAGCAACAGCTTTCCAGGCTAGCTCTTTCTGCCTGCGAGCTATCTGCAGACGTTCGCATTTTTGGAGCAGGGCTGCCGGAGGCGCCCGGCACGGACCACCTAAGCTACATTTGAAGTTTGAGGGGACAAGACAAGCAAGCAGCCCCAGTCTCTGTGCCTCTGTGCGAGCAGTGCCATGGGCAGATGAGGCTGAGCAACAGCTTTCCAGGCTAGCTCTTTCTGCCTGCGAGCTATCTGCAGACGTTCGCATTTTCGGAGCAGGGCTGCCGGAGGCGCCCGGCACGGACCACCTAAGTTACGTTTGAAGTTTGAGGGGGCAAGACAAGCAAGCAGCCCCAGTCTCTGTGCCTCTGTGCGAGCAGTGCCATGGGCAGATGAGGCTGAGCAACAGCTTTCCAGGCTAGCTCTTTCTGCCTGCGAGCTATCTGCAGACGTTTGCATTGTCGGAGCAGGGCTACCGGAGGCGCCCGGCACGGACCACCTAAGTTACTTTTGAAGTTTGAGGGGGCAAGACAAGCAAGCAGCCCCAGTCTCTGTGCCTCTGTGCGAGCAGTGCCATGGGCAGATGAGGCTGAGCAACAGCTTTCCAGGCTAGCTCTTTCTGCCTGCGAGCTATCTGCAGACGTTTGGATTTTCGGAGCAGGGCTGCCGGAGGCGCCCGGCATGGACCACCTAAGATACGTTTGAAGTTTGAGGGGACAAGACAAGCAAGCAGCCCCAGTCTCTGTGCCTCTGTGCGAGCAGTGCCATGGGCAGATGAGGCTGAGCAACAGCTTTCCAGGCTAGCTCTTTCTGCCTGCGAGCTATCTGCAGACGTTCGCATTTTCGGAGCAGGGCTGCCGGAGGCGCCCGGCACAGACCACCTAAGCTACATTTGAAGTTTGAGGGGACAAGACAAGCAAGCAGCCCCAGTCTCTGTGCCTCTGTGCGAGCAGTGCCATGGGCAGATGAGGCTGAGCAACAGCTTTCCAGGCTAGCTCTTTCTGCCTGCGAGCTATCTGCAGACGTTCGCATTTTCGGAGCAGGGCTGCCGGAGGCGCCCGGCACAGACCACCTAAGCTACGTTTGAAGTTTGAGGGGACAAGACAAGCAAGCAGCCCCAGTCTCTGTGCCTCTGTGCGAGCAGTGCCATGGGCAGATGAGGCTGAGCAACAGCTTTCCAGGCTAGCTCTTTCTGCCTGCGAGCTATCTGCAGACGTTCGCATTTTTGGAGCAGGGCTGCCGGAGGCGCCCGGCACGGACCACCTAAGCTACATTTGAAGTTTGAGGGGACAAGACAAGCAAGCAGCCCCAGTCTCTGTGCCTCTGTGCGAGCAGTGCCATGGGCAGATGAGGCTGAGCAACAGCTTTCCAGGCTAGCTCTTTCTGCCTGCGAGCTATCTGCAGACGTTCGCATTTTTGGAGCAGGGCTGCCGGAGGCGCCTGGCACGGACCACCTAAGCTACGTTTGAAGTTTGAGGGGGCAAAACAAGCAAGCAGCCCCAGTCTCTGTGCCTCTGTGCGAGCAGTGCCATGGGCAGGTGAGGCTGAGCAACAGCTTTCCAGGCTAGCTCTTTCTGCCTGCGAGCTATCTGCAGACGTTCGCATTTTCGGAGCAGGGCTGCCGGAGGCGCCCGGCACGGACCACCTAAGCTACATTTGAAGTTTGAGGGGACAAGACAAGCAAGCAGCCCCAGTCTCTGTGCCTCTGTGCGAGCAGTGCCATGGGCAGATGAGGCTGAGCAACAGCTTTCCAGGCTAGGTCTTTCTGCCTGCGAGCTATCTGCAGACGTTCGCATTTGTGTAGCAGGGCTGCCGGAGGCGCCCGGCACGGACCACCTAAGCTACATTTGAAGTTTGAGGCGGCAAAACAAGCAAGCAGCCCCAGTCTCTGTGCCTCTGTGCGAGCAGTGCCATGGGCAGATGAGGCTGAGCAACAGCTTTCCAGGCTAGCTCTTTCTGCCTGCGAGCTATCTGCAGACGTTCGCATTTTCGGAGCAGGGCTGCCGGAGGCGCCCGGCACGGACCACCTAAGCTACATTTGAAGTTTGAGGGGACAAGACAAGCAAGCAGCCCCAGTCTCTGTGCCTCTGTGCGAGCAGTGCCATGGGCAGATGAGGCTGAGCAACAGCTTTCCCAGGCTAGGTCTTTCTGCCTGCGAGCTATCTGCAGACGTTCGCATTTGTGTAGCAGGGCTGCCGGAGGCGCCCGGCACGGACCACCTAAGATACATTTGAAGTTTGAGGCGGCAAAACAAGCAAGCAGCCCCAGTCTCTGTGCCTCTGTGCGAGCAGTGCCATGGGCAGATGAGGCTGAGCAACAGCTTTCCAGGCTAGCTCTTTCTGCCTGCGAGCTATCTGCAGACGTTCGCATTTTCGGAGCAGGGCTGCCGGAGGCGCCCGGCACGGACCACCTAAGCTACGTTTGAAGTTTGAGGGGGCAAAACAAGCAAGCAGCCCCAGTCTCTGTGCCTCTGTGCGAGCAGTGCCATGGGCAGATGAGGCTGAGCAACAGCTTTCCAGGCTAGCTCTTTCTGCCTGCGAGCTATCTGCAGACGTTCGCATTTTCGGAGCAGGGCTGCCGGAGGCGCCCGGCACAGACCACCTAAGCTACATTTGAAGTTTGAGGGGACAAGACAAGCAAACAGCCCCAGTCTCTGTGCCTCTGTGCGAGCAGTGCCATGGGCAGATGAGGCTGAGCAACAGCTTTCCAGGCTAGCTCTTTCTGCCTGCGAGCTATCTGCAGACGTTCGCATTATCGGAGCAGGGCTGCCGGAGGCGCCCGGCACGGACCACCTAAGCTACGTTTGAAGTTTGAGGGGACAAGACAAGCAAGCAGCCCCAGTCTCTGTGCCTCTGTGCGAGCAGTGCCATGGGCAGATGAGGCTGAGCAACAGCTTTCCAGGCTAGCTCTTTCTGCCTGCGAGCTATCTGCAGACGTTCGCATTTTCGGAGCAGGGCTGCCGGAGGCGCCCGGCACGGACCACCTACGTTACGTTTGAAGTTTGAGGGGGCAAGACAAGCAAGCAGCCCCAGTCTCTGTGCCTCTGTGCGAGCAGTGCCATGGGCAGATGAGGCTGAGCAACAGCTTTCCAGGCTAGCTCTTTCTGCCTGCGAGCTATCTGCAGACGTTCGCATTTTCGGAGCAGGGCTGCCGGAGGCGCCCGGCACGGACCACCTAAGCTACATTTGAAGTTTGAGGGGACAAGACAAGCAAGCAGCCCCAGTCTCTGTGCCTCTGTGCGAGCAGTGCCATGGGCAGATGAGGCTGAGCAACAGCTTTCCTGGCTAGGTCTTTCTGCCTGCGAGCTATCTGCAGACGTTCGCATTTTTGGAGCAGGGCTGCCGGAGGCGCCCGGCACGGACCACCTAAGCTACATTTGAAGTTTGAGGGGACAAGACAAGCAAGCAGCCCCAGTCTCTGTGCCTCTGTGCGAGCAGTGCCATGGGCAGATGAGGCTGAGCAACAGCTTTCCAGGCTAGCTCTTTCTGCCTGCGAGCTATCTGCAGACGTTCGCATTTTCGGAGCAGGGCTGCCGGAGGCGCCCGGCACGGACCACCTAAGTTACGTTTGAAGTTTGAGGGGGCAAGACAAGCAAGCAGCCCCAGTCTCTGTGCCTCTGTGCGAGCAGTGCCATGGGCAGATGAGGCTGAGCAACAGCTTTCCAGGCTAGCTCTTTCTGCCTGCGAGCTATCTGCAGACGTTTGCATTTTCGGAGCAGGGCTGCCGGAGGCGCCTGGCACGGACCACCTGAGTTACGTTTGAAGTTTGAGGGGGCAAGACAAGCAAGCAGCCCCAGTCTCTGTGCCTCTGTGCGAGCAGTGCCATGGGCAGATGAGGCTGAGCAACAGCTTTCCAGGCTAGCTCTTTCTGCCTGCGAGCTATCTGCAGACGTTCGCATTTTTGGAGCAGGGCTGCCGGAGGCGCCCGGCATGGACCACTTAAGCTACATTTGAAGTTTGAGGGGACAAGACAAGCAAGCAGCCCCAGTCTCTGTGCCTCTGTGCGAGCAGTGCCATGGGCAGATGAGGCTGAGCAACAGCTTTCCAGGCTAGCTCTTTCTGCCTGCGAGCTATCTGCAGACGTTCGCATTTTTGGAGCAGGGCTGCCGGAGGCGCCCGGCACGGACCACCTAAGCTACGTTTGAAGTTTGAGGGGGCAAAACAAGCAAGCAGCCCCAGTCTCTGTGCCTCTGTGCGAGCAGTGCCATGGGCAGATGAGGCTGAGCAACAGCTTTCCAGGCTAGCTCTTTCTGCCTGCGAGCTATCTGCAGACGTTCGCATTTTTGGAGCAGGGCTGCCGGAGGCGCCCGGCACAGACCACCTAAGCTACGTTTGAAGTTTGAGGGGACAAGACAAGCAAGCAGCCCCAGTCTCTGTGCCTCTGTGCGAGCAGTGCCATGGGCAGATGAGGCTGAGCAACAGCTTTCCAGGCTAGCTCTTTCTGCCTGCGAGCTATCTGCAGACATTCGCATTTTTGGAGCAGGGCTGCCGGAGGCGCCCGGCACAGACCACCTAAGCTACATTTGAAGTTTGAGGGGACAAGACAAGCAAGCAGCCCCAGTCTCTGTGCCTCTGTGCGAGCAGTGCCATGGGCAGATGAGGCTGAGCAACAGCTTTCCAGGCTAGCTCTTTCTGCCTGCGAGCTATCTGCAGACGTTCGCATTTTTGGAGCAGGGCTGCCGGAGGCGCCCGGCACAGACCACCTAAGCTACGTTTGAAGTTTGAGGGGACAAGACAAGCAAGCAGCCCCAGTCTCTGTGCCTCTGTGCGAGCAGTGCCATGGGCAGATGAGGCTGAGCAACAGCTTTCCAGGCTAGCTCTTTCTGCCTGCGAGCTCTCTGCAGACGTTCGCATTTTTGGAGCAGGGCTGCCGGAGGCGCCCGGCACGGACCACCTAAGCTACATTTGAAGTTTGAGGGGACAAGACAAGCAAGCAGCCCCAGTCTCTGTGCCTCTGTGCGAGCAGTGCCATGGGCAGATGAGGCTGAGCAACAGCTTTCCAGGCTAGCTCTTTCTGCCTGCGAGCTATCTGCAGACGTTCGCATTTTTGGAGCAGGGCTGCCGGAGGCGCCCGGCACAGACCACCTAAGCTACGTTTGAAGTTTGAGGGGACAAGACAAGCAAGCAGCCCCAGTCTCTGTGCCTCTGTGCGAGCAGTGCCATGGGCAGATGAGGCTGAGCAACAGCTTTCCAGGCTAGCTCTTTCTGCCTGCGAGCTATCTGCAGACGTTCGCATTTTTGGAGCAGGGCTGCCGGATGCGTCCGGCACGGACCACCTAAGCTACATTTGAAGTTTGAGGGGACAAGACAAGCAAGCAGCCCCAGTCTCTGTGCCTCTGTGCGAGCAGTGCCATGGGCAGATGAGGCTGAGCAACAGCTTTCCAGGCTAGCTCTTTCTGCCTGCGAGCTATCTGCAGACGTTCGCATTTTCGGAGCAGGGCTGCCGGAGGCGCCCGGCACGGACCACCTAAGTTACGTTTGAAGTTTGAGGGGACAAGACAAGCAAGCAGCCCCAGTCTCTGTGCCTCTGTGCGAGCAGTGCCATGGGCAGATGAGGCTGAGCAACAGCTTTCCAGGCTAGCTCTTTCTGCCTGCGAGCTATCTGCAGACGTTTGCATTTTCGGAGCAGGGCTGCCGGAGGCGCCCGGCACGGACCACCTAAGTTACGTTTGAAGTTTGAGGGGACAAGACAAGCAAGCAGCCCCAGTCTCTGTGCCTCTGTGCGAGCAGTGCCATGGGCAGATGAGGCTGAGCAACAGCTTTCCAGGCTAGCTCTTTCTGCCTGCGAGCTATCTGCAGACGTTCGCATTTTTGGAGCAGGGCTGCCGGAGGCGCCCGGCACGGACCACCTAAGCTACATTTGAAGTTTGAGGGGACAAGACAAGCAAGCAGCCCCAGTCTCTGTGCCTCTGTGCGAGCAGTGCCATGGGCAGATGAGGCTGAGCAACAGCTTTCCAGGCTAGCTCTTTCTGCCTGCGAGCTATCTGCAGACGTTCGCATTTTCGGAGCAGGGCTGCCGGAGGCGCCCGGCACGGACCACCTAAGTTACGTTTGAAGTTTGAGGGGGCAAGACAAGCAAGCAGCCCCAGTCTCTGTGCCTCTGTGCGAGCAGTGCCATGGGCAGATGAGGCTGAGCAACAGCTTTCCAGGCTAGCTCTTTCTGCCTGCGAGCTATCTGCAGACGTTTGCATTGTCGGAGCAGGGCTGCCGGAGGCGCCCGGCACGGACCACCTAAGTTACTTTTGAAGTTTGAGGGGGCAAGACAAGCAAGCAGCCCCAGTCTCTGTGCCTCTGTGCGAGCAGTGCCATGGGCAGATGAGGCTGAGCAACAGCTTTCCAGGCTAGCTCTTTCTGCCTGCGAGCTATCTGCAGACGTTTGGATTTTCGGAGCAGGGCTGCCGGAGGCGCCCGGCATGGACCACCTAAGATACGTTTGAAGTTTGAGGGGACAAGACAAGCAAGCAGCCCCAGTCTCTGTGCCTCTGTGCGAGCAGTGCCATGGGCAGATGAGGCTGAGCAACAGCTTTCCAGGCTAGCTCTTTCTGCCTGCGAGCTATCTGCAGACGTTCGCATTTTCGGAGCAGGGCTGCCGGAGGCGCCCGGCACAGACCACCTAAGCTACGTTTGAAGTTTGAGGGGACAAGACAAGCAAGCAGCCCCAGTCTCTGTGCCTCTGTGCGAGCAGTGCCATGGGCAGATGAGGCTGAGCAACAGCTTTCCAGGCTAGCTCTTTCTGCCTGCGAGCTATCTGCAGACGTTCGCATTTTCGGAGCAGGGCTGCCGGAGGCGCCCGGCACAGACCACCTAAGCTACGTTTGAAGTTTGAGGGGACAAGACAAGCAAGCAGCCCCAGTCTCTGTGCCTCTGTGCGAGCAGTGCCATGGGCAGATGAGGCTGAGCAACAGCTTTCCAGGCTAGCTCTTTCTGCCTGCGAGCTATCTGCAGACGTTCGCATTTTTGGAGCAGGGCTGCCGGAGGCGCCCGGCACGGACCACCTAAGCTACATTTGAAGTTTGAGGGGACAAGACAAGCAAGCAGCCCCAGTCTCTGTGCCTCTGTGCGAGCAGTGCCATGGGCAGATGAGGCTGAGCAACAGCTTTCCAGGCTAGCTCTTTCTGCCTGCGAGCTATCTGCAGACGTTCGCATTTTTGGAGCAGGGCTGCCGGAGGCGCCTGGCACGGACCACCTAAGCTACGTTTGAAGTTTGAGGGGGCAAAACAAGCAAGCAGCCCCAGTCTCTGTGCCTCTGTGCGAGCAGTGCCATGGGCAGATGAGGCTGAGCAACAGCTTTCCAGGCTAGCTCTTTCTGCCTGCGAGCTATCTGCAGACGTTCGCATTTTCGGAGCAGGGCTGCCGGAGGCGCCCGGCACGGACCACCTAAGCTACATTTGAAGTTTGAGGGGACAAGACAAGCAAGCAGCCCCAGTCTCTGTGCCTCTGTGCGAGCAGTGCCATGGGCAGATGAGGCTGAGCAACAGCTTTCCAGGCTAGGTCTTTCTGCCTGCGAGCTATCTGCAGACGTTCGCATTTGTGTAGCAGGGCTGCCGGAGGCGCCCGGCACGGACCACCTAAGCTACATTTGAAGTTTGAGGCGGCAAAACAAGCAAGCAGCCCCAGTCTCTGTGCCTCTGTGCGAGCAGTGCCATGGGCAGGTGAGGCTGAGCAACAGCTTTCCAGGCTAGCTCTTTCTGCCTGCGAGCTATCTGCAGACGTTCGCATTTTCGGAGCAGGGCTGCCGGAGGCGCCCGGCACGGACCACCTAAGCTACATTTGAAGTTTGAGGGGACAAGACAAGCAAGCAGCCCCAGTCTCTGTGCCTCTGTGCGAGCAGTGCCATGGGCAGATGAGCCTGAGCAACAGCTTTCCAGGCTAGCTCTTTCTGCCTGCGAGCTATCTGCAGACGTTCGCATTTGTGTAGCAGGGCTGCCGGAGGCGCCCGGCACGGACCACCTAAGATACATTTGAAGTTTGAGGCGGCAAAACAAGCAAGCAGCCCCAGTCTCTGTGCCTCTGTGCGAGCAGTGCCATGGGCAGATGAGGCTGAGCAACAGCTTTCCAGGCTAGCTCTTTCTGCCTGCGAGCTATCTGCAGACGTTCGCATTTTCGGAGCAGGGCTGCCGGAGGCGCCCGGCACGGACCACCTAAGCTACGTTTGAAGTTTGAGGGGGCAAAACAAGCAAGCAGCCCCAGTCTCTGTGCCTCTGTGCGAGCAGTGCCATGGGCAGATGAGGCTGAGCAACAGCTTTCCAGGCTAGCTCTTTCTGCCTGCGAGCTATCTGCAGACGTTCGCATTTTCGGAGCAGGGCTGCCGGAGGCGCCCGGCACAGACCACCTAAGCTACATTTGAAGTTTGAGGGGACAAGACAAGCAAACAGCCCCAGTCTCTGTGCCTCTGTGCGAGCAGTGCCATGGGCAGATGAGGCTGAGCAACAGCTTTCCAGGCTAGCTCTTTCTGCCTGCGAGCTATCTGCAGACGTTCGCATTATCGGAGCAGGGCTGCCGGAGGCGCCCGGCACGGACCACCTAAGCTACGTTTGAAGTTTGAGGGGACAAGACAAGCAAGCAGCCCCAGTCTCTGTGCCTCTGTGCGAGCAGTGCCATGGGCAGATGAGGCTGAGCAACAGCTTTCCAGGCTAGCTCTTTCTGCCTGCGAGCTATCTGCAGACGTTCGCATTTTCGGAGCAGGGCTGCCGGAGGCGCCCGGCACGGACCACCTAAGTTACGTTTGAAGTTTGAGGGGGCAAGACAAGCAAGCAGCCCCAGTCTCTGTGCCTCTGTGCGAGCAGTGCCATGGGCAGATGAGGCTGAGCAACAGCTTTCCAGGCTAGCTCTTTCTGCCTGCGAGCTATCTGCAGACGTTCGCATTTTCGGAGCAGGGCTGCCGGAGGCGCCCGGCACGGACCACCTAAGCTACATTTGAAGTTTGAGGGGACAAGACAAGCAAGCAGCCCCAGTCTCTGTGCCTCTGTGCGAGCAGTGCCATGGGCAGATGAGGCTGAGCAACAGCTTTCCTGGCTAGGTCTTTCTGCCTGCGAGCTATCTGCAGACGTTCGCATTTTTGGAGCAGGGCTGCCGGAGGCGCCCGGCACGGACCACCTAAGCTACGTTTGAAGTTTGAGGGGACAAGACAAGCAAGCAGCCCCAGTCTCTGTGCCTCTGTGCGAGCAGTGCCATGGGCAGATGAGGCTGAGCAACAGCTTTCCAGGCTAGCTCTTTCTGCCTGCGAGCTATCTGCAGACGTTCGCATTTTTGGAGCAGGGCTGCCGGAGGCGCCCGGCACGGACCACCTAAGCTACATTTGAAGTTTGAGGGGACAAGACAAGCAAGCAGCCCCAGTCTCTGTGCCTCTGTGCGAGCAGTGCCATGGGCAGATGAGGCTGAGCAACAGCTTTCCAGGCTAGCTCTTTCTGCCTGCGAGCTATCTGCAGACGTTTGCATTTTCGGAGCAGGGCTGCCGGAGGCGCCTGGCACGGACCACCTGAGTTACGTTTGAAGTTTGAGGGGGCAAGACAAGCAAGCAGCCCCAGTCTCTGTGCCTCTGTGCGAGCAGTGCCATGGGCAGATGAGGCTGAGCAACAGCTTTCCAGGCTAGCTCTTTCTGCCTGCGAGCTATCTGCAGACGTTCGCATTTTTGGAGCAGGGCTGCCGGAGGCGCCCGGCATGGACCACTTAAGCTACATTTGAAGTTTGAGGGGACAAGACAAGCAAGCAGCCCCACTCTCTGTGCCTCTGTGCGAGCAGTGCCATGGGCAGATGAGGCTGAGCAACAGCTTTCCAGGCTAGCTCTTTCTGCCTGCGAGCTATCTGCAGACGTTCGCATTTTCGGAGCAGGGCTGCCGGAGGCGCCCGGCACAGACCACCTAAGCTACGTTTGAAGTTTGAGGGGACAAGACAAGCAAGCAGCCCCAGTCTCTGTGCCTCTGTGCGAGCAGTGCCATGGGCAGATGAGGCTGAGCAACAGCTTTCCGGGCTAGCTCTTTCTGCCTGCGAGCTATCTGCAGACGTTCGCATTTTTGGAGCAGGGCTGCCGGAGGCGCCCGGCACGGACCACCTAAGCTACATTTGAAGTTTGAGGGGACAAGACAAGCAAGCAGCCCCAGTCTCTGTGCCTCTGTGCGAGCAGTGCCATGGGCAGATGAGGCTGAGCAACAGCTTTCCAGGCTAGCTCTTTCTGCCTGCGAGCTATCTGCAGACGTTCGCATTTTTGGAGCAGGGCTGCCGGAGGCGCCCGGCACAGACCACCTAAGCTACGTTTGAAGTTTGAGGGGGCAAAACAAGCAAGCAGCCCCAGTCTCTGTGCCTCTGTGCGAGCAGTGCCATGGGCAGGTGAGGCTGAGCAACAGCTTTCCAGGCTAGCTCTTTCTGCCTGCGAGCTATCTGCAGACGTTCGCATTTTCGGAGCAGGGCTGCCGGAGGCGCCCGGCACGGACCACCTAAGCTACATTTGAAGTTTGAGGGGACAAGACAAGCAAGCAGCCCCAGTCTCTGTGCCTCTGTGCGAGCAGTGCCATGGGCAGATGAGGCTGAGCAACAGCTTTCCAGGCTAGGTCTTTCTGCCTGCGAGCTATCTGCAGACGTTCGCATTTGTGTAGCAGGGCTGCCGGAGGCGCCCGGCACGGACCACCTAAGCTACATTTGAAGTTTCAGGCGGCAAAACAAGCAAGCAGCCCCAGTCTCTGTGCCTCTGTGCGAGCAGTGCCATGGGCAGGTGAGGCTGAGCAACAGCTTTCCAGGCTAGCTCTTTCTGCCTGCGAGCTATCTGCAGACGTTCGCATTTTCGGAGCAGGGCTGCCGGAGGCGCCCGGCACGGACCACCTAAGCTACATTTGAAGTTTGAGGGGACAAGACAAGCAAGCAGCCCCAGTCTCTGTGCCTCTGTGCGAGCAGTGCCATGGGCAGATGAGGCTGAGCAACAGCTTTCCCAGGCTAGGTCTTTCTGCCTGCGAGCTATCTGCAGACGTTCGCATTTGTGTAGCAGGGCTGCCGGAGGCGCCCGGCACGGACCACCTAAGCTACATTTGAAGTTTGAGGGGGCAAGACAAGCAAGCAGCCCCAGTCTCTGTGCCTCTGTGCGAGCAGTGCCATGGGCAGATGAGGCTGAGCAACAGCTTTCCAGGCTAGCTCTTTCTGCCTGCGAGCTATCTGCAGACGTTCGCATTTTCGGAGCAGGGCTGCCGGAGGCGCCCGGCACGGACCACCTAAGTTACGTTTGAAGTTTGAGGGGGCAAGACAAGCAAGCAGCCCCAGTCTCTGTGCCTCTGTGCGAGCAGTGCCATGGGCAGATGAGGCTGAGCAACAGCTTTCCAGGCTAGCTCTTTCTGCCTGCGAGCTATCTGCAGACGTTTGCATTTTCGGAGCAGGGCTGCCGGAGGCGCCCGGCACGGACCACCTAAGTTACGTTTGAAGTTTGAGGGGGCAAGACAAGCAAGCAGCCCCAGTCTCTGTGCCTCTGTGCGAGCAGTGCCATGGGCAGATGAGGCTGAGCAACAGCTTTCCAGGCTAGCTCTTTCTGCCTGCGAGCTATCTGCAGACGTTTGGATTTTCGGAGCAGGGCTGCCGGAGGCGCCCGGCATGGACCACCTAAGCTACGTTTGAAGTTTGAGGGGACAAGACAAGCAAGCAGCCCCAGTCTCTGTGCCTCTGTGCGAGCAGTGCCATGGGCAGATGAGGCTGAGCAACAGCTTTCCAGGCTAGCTCTTTCTGCCTGCGAGCTATCTGCAGACGTTCGCATTTTCGGAGCAGGGCTGCCGGAGGCGCCCGGCACAGACCACCTAAGCTACGTTTGAAGTTTGAGGGGACAAGACAAGCAAGCAGCCCCAGTCTCTGTGCCTCTGTGCGAGCAGTGCCATGGGCAGATGAGGCTGAGCAACAGCTTTCCAGGCTAGCTCTTTCTGCCTGCGAGCTATCTGCAGACGTTCGCATTTTCGGAGCAGGGCTGCCGGAGGCGCCCGGCACGGACCACCTAAGCTACATTTGAAGTTTGAGGGGACAAGACAAGCAAGCAGCCCCAGTCTCTGTGCCTCTGTGCGAGCAGTGCCATGGGCAGATGAGGCTGAGCAACAGCTTTCCAGGCTAGCTCTTTCTGCCTGCGAGCTATCTGCAGACGTTCGCATTTGTGTAGCAGGGCTGCCGGAGGCGCCCGGCACAGACCACCTAAGCTACATTTGAAGTTTGAGGGGACAAGACAAGCAAGCAGCCCCAGTCTCTGTGCCTCTGTGCGAGCAGTGCCATGGGCAGATGAGGCTGAGCAACAGCTTTCCAGGCTAGCTCTTTCTGCCTGCGAACTATCTGCAGACGTTCGCATTTTCGGAGCAGGGCTGCCGGAGGCGCCCGGCACGGACCACCTAAGCTACATTTGAAGTTTGAGGGGACAAGACAAGCAAGCAGCCCCAGTCTCTGTGCCTCTGTGCGAGCAGTGCCATGGGCAGATGAGGCTGAGCAACAGCTTTCCAGGCTAGCTCTTTCTGCCTGCGAGCTATCTGCAGACGTTTGGATTTTCGGAGCAGGGCTGCCGGATGCGCCCGGCACGGACCACCTAAGCTACATTTGAAGTTTGAGGGGACAAGACAAGCAAGCAGCCCCAGTCTCTGTGCCTCTGTGCGAGCAGTGCCATGGGCAGATGAGGCTGAGCAACAGCTTTCCAGGCTAGCTCTTTCTGCCTGCGAGCTATCTGCAGACGTTCGCATTTTCGGAGCAGGGCTGCCGGAGGCGCCCGGCACGGACCACCTAAGTTACGTTTGAAGTTTGAGGGGGCAAGACAAGCAAGCAGCCCCAGTCTCTGTGCCTCTGTGCGAGCAGTGCCATGGGCAGATGAGGCTGAGCAACAGCTTTCCAGGCTAGCTCTTTCTGCCTGCGAGCTATCTGCAGACGTTCGCATTTTTGGAGCAGGGCTGCCGGAGGCGCCCGGCACGGACAACCTAAGCTACATTTGAAGTTTGAGGGGACAAGACAAGCAAGCAGCCCCAGTCTCTGTGCCTCTGTGCGAGCAGTGCCATGGGCAGATGAGGCTGAGCAACAGCTTTCCAGGCTAGCTCTTTCTGCCTGCGAGCTATCTGCAGACGTTCGCATTTTCGGAGCAGGGCTGCCGGAGGCGCCCGGCACGGACCACCTAAGTTACGTTTGAAGTTTGAGGGGGCAAGACAAGCAAGCAGCCCCAGTCTCTGTGCCTCTGTGCGAGCAGTGCCATGGGCAGATGAGGCTGAGCAACAGCTTTCCAGGCTAGCTCTTTCTGCCTGCGAGCTATCTGCAGACGTTTGCATTGTCGGAGCAGGGCTGCCGGAGGCGCCCGGCACGGACCACCTAAGCTACGTTTGAAGTTTGAGGGGGCAAGACAAGCAAGCAGCCCCAGTCTCTGTGCCTCTGTGCGAGCAGTGCCATGGGCAGATGAGGCTGAGCAACAGCTTTCCAGGCTAGCTCTTTCTGCCTGCGAGCTATCTGCAGACGTTCGCATTTTTGGAGCAGGGCTGCCGGAGGCGCCCGGCACGGACAACCTAAGCTACATTTGAAGTTTGAGGAGACAAGACAAGCAAGCAGCCCCAGTCTCTGTGCCTCTGTGCGAGCAGTGCCATGGGCAGATGAGGCTGAGCAACAGCTTTCCAGGCTAGCTCTTTCTGCCTGCGAGCTATCTGCAGACGTTCGCATTTTTGGAGCAGGGCTGCCGGAGGCGCCCGGCACGGACAACCTAAGCTACATTTGAAGTTTGAGGGGACAAGACAAGCAAGCAGCCCCAGTCTCTGTGCCTCTGTGCGAGCAGTGCCATGGGCAGATGAGGCTGAGCAACAGCTTTCCAGGCTAGCTCTTTCTGCCTGCGAGCTATCTGCAGACGTTCGCATTTTCGGAGCAGGGCTGCCGGAGGCGCCCGGCACGGACCACCTAAGTTACGTTTGAAGTTTGAGGGGGCAAGACAAGCAAGCAGCCCCAGTCTCTGTGCCTCTGTGCGAGCAGTGCCATGGGCAGATGAGGCTGAGCAACAGCTTTCCAGGCTAGCTCTTTCTGCCTGCGAGCTATCTGCAGACGTTTGCATTGTCGGAGCAGGGCTGCCGGAGGCGCCCGGCACGGACCACCTAAGCTACGTTTGAAGTTTGAGGGGGCAAGACAAGCAAGCAGCCCCAGTCTCTGTGCCTCTGTGCGAGCAGTGCCATGGGCAGATGAGGCTGAGCAACAGCTTTCCAGGCTAGCTCTTTCTGCCTGCGAGCTATCTGCAGACGTTCGGATTTTCGGAGCAGGGCTGCCGGAGGCGCCCGACATGGACCACCTAAGATACGTTTGAAGTTTGAGGGGACAAGACAAGCAAGCAGCCCCAGTCTCTGTGCCTCTGTGCGAGCAGTGCCATGGGCAGATGAGGCTGAGCAACAGCTTTCCAGGCTAGCTCTTTCTGCCTGCGAGCTATCTGCAGACGTTCGCATTTTCGGAGCAGGGCTGCCGGAGGCGCCCGGCACAGACCACCTAAGCTACGTTTGAAGTTTGAGGGGACAAGACAAGCAAGCAGCCCCAGTCTCTGTGCCTCTGTGCGAGCAGTGCCATGGGCAGATGAGGCTGAGCAACAGCTTTCCAGGCTAGCTCTTTCTGCCTGCGAGCTATCTGCAAACGTTCGCATCTTTGGAGCAGGGCTGCCGGAGGCGCCCGGCACGGACCACCTAAGCTACATTTGAAGTTTGAGGGGACAAGACAAGCAAGCAGCCCCAGTCTCTGTGCCTCTGTGCGAGCAGTGCCATGGGCAGATGAGGCTGAGCAACAGCTTTCCAGGCTAGGTCTTTCTGCCTGCGAGCTATCTGCAGACGTTCGCATTTGTGTAGCAGGGCTGCCGGAGGCGCCCGGCACGGACCACCTAAGCTACGTTTGAAGTTTGAGGGGGCAAAACAAGCAAGCAGCCCCAGTCTCTGTGCCTCTGTGCGAGCAGTGCCATGGGCAGATGAGGCTGAGCAACAGCTTTCCAGGCTAGCTCTTTCTGCCTGCGAGCTATCTGCAGACGTTCGCATTTTTGGAGCAGGGCTGCCGGATGCGTCCGGCACGGACCACCTAAGCTACATTTGAAGTTTGAGGGGACAAGACAAGCAAGCAGCCCCAGTCTCTGTGCCTCTGTGCGAGCAGTGCCATGGGCAGATGAGGCTGAGCAACAGCTTTCCAGGCTAGCTCTTTCTGCCTGCGAGCTATCTGCAGACGTTCACATTTTCGGAGCAGGGCTGCCGGAGGCGCCCGGCACGGACCACCTAAGTTACGTTTGAAGTTTGAGGGGACAAGACAAGCAAGCAGCCCCAGTCTCTGTGCCTCTGTGCGAGCAGTGCCATGGGCAGATGAGGCTGAGCAACAGCTTTCCAGGCTAGCTCTTTCTGCCTGCGAGCTATCTGCAGACGTTTGCATTTTCGGAGCAGGGCTGCCGGAGGCGCCCGGCACGGACCACCTAAGTTACGTTTGAAGTTTGAGGGGACAAGACAAGCAAGCAGCCCCAGTCTCTGTGCCTCTGTGCGAGCAGTGCCATGGGCAGATGAGGCTGAGCAACAGCTTTCCAGGCTAGCTCTTTCTGCCTGCGAGCTATCTGCAGACGTTCGCATTTTCGGAGCAGGGCTGCCGGAGGCGCCCGTCATGGACCACCTAAGATACGTTTGAAGTTTGAGGGGACAAGACAAGCAAGCAGCCCCAGTCTCTGTGCCTCTGTGCGAGCAGTGCCATGGGCAGATGAGGCTGAGCAACAGCTTTCCAGGCTAGCTCTTTCTGCCTGCGAGCTATCTGCAGACGTTCGCATTTTTGGAGCAGGGCTGCCGGAGGCGCCCGGCACGGACCACCTAAGCTACATTTGAAGTTTGAGGGGACAAGACAAGCAAGCAGCCCCAGTCTCTGTGCCTCTGTGCGAGCAGTGCCATGGGCAGATGAGGCTGAGCAACAGCTTTCCAGGCTAGCTCTTTCTGCCTGCGAGCTATCTGCAGACGTTCGCATTTTCGGAGCAGGGCTGCCGGAGGCGCCCGGCACGGACCACCTAAGTTACGTTTGAAGTTTGAGGGGGCAAGACAAGCAAGCAGCCCCAGTCTCTGTGCCTCTGTGCGAGCAGTGCCATGGGCAGATGAGGCTGAGCAACAGCTTTCCAGGCTAGCTCTTTCTGCCTGCGAGCTATCTGCAGACGTTTGCATTGTCGGAGCAGGGCTGCCGGAGGCGCCCGGCACGGACCACCTAAGTTACTTTTGAAGTTTGAGGGGGCAAGACAAGCAAGCAGCCCCAGTCTCTGTGCCTCTGTGCGAGCAGTGCCATGGGCAGATGAGGCTGAGCAACAGCTTTCCAGGCTAGCTCTTTCTGCCTGCGAGCTATCTGCAGACGTTTGGATTTTCGGAGCAGGGCTGCCGGAGGCGCCCGGCATGGACCACCTAAGATACGTTTGAAGTTTGAGGGGACAAGACAAGCAAGCAGCCCCAGTCTCTGTGCCTCTGTGCGAGCAGTGCCATGGGCAGATGAGGCTGAGCAACAGCTTTCCAGGCTAGCTCTTTCTGCCTGCGAGCTATCTGCAGACGTTCGCATTTTCGGAGCAGGGCTGCCGGAGGCGCCCGGCACAGACCACCTAAGCTACGTTTGAAGTTTGAGGGGACAAGACAAGCAAGCAGCCCCAGTCTCTGTGCCTCTGTGCGAGCAGTGCCATGGGCAGATGAGGCTGAGCAACAGCTTTCCAGGCTAGCTCTTTCTGCCTGCGAGCTATCTGCAGACGTTCGCATTTTCGGAGCAGGGCTGCCGGAGGCGCCCGGCACAGACCACCTAAGCTACGTTTGAAGTTTGAGGGGACAAGACAAGCAAGCAGCCCCAGTCTCTGTGCCTCTGTGCGAGCAGTGCCATGGGCAGATGAGGCTGAGCAACAGCTTTCCAGGCTAGCTCTTTCTGCCTGCGAGCTATCTGCAGACGTTCGCATTTTTGGAGCAGGGCTGCCGGAGGCGCCCGGCACGGACCACCTAAGCTACATTTGAAGTTTGAGGGGACAAGACAAGCAAGCAGCCCCAGTCTCTGTGCCTCTGTGCGAGCAGTGCCATGGGCAGATGAGGCTGAGCAACAGCTTTCCAGGCTAGCTCTTTCTGCCTGCGAGCTATCTGCAGACGTTCGCATTTTTGGAGCAGGGCTGCCGGAGGCGCCTGGCACGGACCACCTAAGCTACGTTTGAAGTTTGAGGGGGCAAAACAAGCAAGCAGCCCCAGTCTCTGTGCCTCTGTGCGAGCAGTGCCATGGGCAGGTGAGGCTGAGCAACAGCTTTCCAGGCTAGCTCTTTCTGCCTGCGAGCTATCTGCAGACGTTCGCATTTTCGGAGCAGGGCTGCCGGAGGCGCCCGGCACGGACCACCTAAGCTACATTTGAAGTTTGAGGGGACAAGACAAGCAAGCAGCCCCAGTCTCTGTGCCTCTGTGCGAGCAGTGCCATGGGCAGATGAGGCTGAGCAACAGCTTTCCAGGCTAGGTCTTTCTGCCTGCGAGCTATCTGCAGACGTTCGCATTTGTGTAGCAGGGCTGCCGGAGGCGCCCGGCACGGACCACCTAAGCTACATTTGAAGTTTGAGGCGGCAAAACAAGCAAGCAGCCCCAGTCTCTGTGCCTCTGTGCGAGCAGTGCCATGGGCAGGTGAGGCTGAGCAACAGCTTTCCAGGCTAGCTCTTTCTGCCTGCGAGCTATCTGCAGACGTTCGCATTTTCGGAGCAGGGCTGCCGGAGGCGCCCGGCACGGACCACCTAAGCTACATTTGAAGTTTGAGGGGACAAGACAAGCAAGCAGCCCCAGTCTCTGTGCCTCTGTGCGAGCAGTGCCATGGGCAGATGAGGCTGAGCAACAGCTTTCCCAGGCTAGGTCTTTCTGTCTGCGAGCTATCTGCAGACGTTCGCATTTGTGTAGCAGGGCTGCCGGAGGCGCCCGGCACGGACCACCTAAGATACATTTGATGTTTGAGGCGGCAAAACAAGCAAGCAGCCCCAGTCTCTGTGCCTCTGTGCGAGCAGTGCCATGGGCAGATGAGGCTGAGCAACAGCTTTCCAGGCTAGCTCTTTCTGCCTGCGAGCTATCTGCAGACGTTCGCATTTTCGGAGCAGGGCTGCCGGAGGCGCCCGGCACGGACCACCTAAGCTACGTTTGAAGTTTGAGGGGGCAAAACAAGCAAGCAGCCCCAGTCTCTGTGCCTCTGTGCGAGCAGTGCCATGGGCAGATGAGGCTGAGCAACAGCTTTCCAGGCTAGCTCTTTCTGCCTGCGAGCTATCTGCAGACGTTCGCATTTTCGGAGCAGGGCTGCCGGAGGCGCCCGGCACGGACCACCTAAGCTACATTTGAAGTTTGAGGGGACAAGACAAGCAAACAGCCCCAGTCTCTGTGCCTCTGTGCGAGCAGTGCCATGGGCAGATGAGGCTGAGCAACAGCTTTCCAGGCTAGCTCTTTCTGCCTGCGAGCTATCTGCAGACGTTCGCATTATCGGAGCAGGGCTGCCGGAGGCGCCCGGCACGGACCACCTAAGCTACGTTTGAAGTTTGAGGGGACAAGACAAGCAAGCAGCCCCAGTCTCTGTGCCTCTGTGCGAGCAGTGCCATGGGCAGATGAGGCTGAGCAACAGCTTTCCAGGCTAGCTCTTTCTGCCTGCGAGCTATCTGCAGACGTTCGCATTTTCGGAGCAGGGCTGCCGGAGGCGCCCGGCACGGACCACCTAAGTTACGTTTGAAGTTTGAGGGGGCAAGACAAGCAAGCAGCCCCAGTCTCTGTGCCTCTGTGCGAGCAGTGCCATGGGCAGATGAGGCTGAGCAACAGCTTTCCAGGCTAGCTCTTTCTGCCTGCGAGCTATCTGCAGACGTTCGCATTTTCGGAGCAGGGCTGCCGGAGGCGCCCGGCACGGACCACCTAAGCTACATTTGAAGTTTGAGGGGACAAGACAAGCAAGCAGCCCCAGTCTCTGTGCCTCTGTGCGAGCAGTGCCATGGGCAGATGAGGCTGAGCAACAGCTTTCCTGGCTAGGTCTTTCTGCCTGCGAGCTATCTGCAGACGTTCGCATTTTTGGAGCAGGGCTGCCGGAGGCGCCCGGCACGGACCACCTAAGCTACATTTGAAGTTTGAGGGGACAAGACAAGCAAGCAGCCCCAGTCTCTGTGCCTCTGTGCGAGCAGTGCCATGGGCAGATGAGGCTGAGCAACAGCTTTCCAGGCTAGCTCTTTCTGCCTGCGAGCTATCTGCAGACGTTCGCATTTTCGGAGCAGGGCTGCCGGAGGCGCCCGGCACGGACCACCTAAGTTACGTTTGAAGTTTGAGGGGGCAAGACAAGCAAGCAGCCCCAGTCTCTGTGCCTCTGTGCGAGCAGTGCCATGGGCAGATGAGGCTGAGCAACAGCTTTCCAGGCTAGCTCTTTCTGCCTGCGAGCTATCTGCAGACGTTTGCATTTTCGGAGCAGGGCTGCCGGAGGCGCCTGGCACGGACCACCTGAGTTACGTTTGAAGTTTGAGGGGGCAAGACAAGCAAGCAGCCCCAGTCTCTGTGCCTCTGTGCGAGCAGTGCCATGGGCAGATGAGGCTGAGCAACAGCTTTCCAGGCTAGCTCTTTCTGCCTGCGAGCTATCTGCAGACGTTCGCATTTTTGGAGCAGGGCTGCCGGAGGCGCCCGGCATGGACCACTTAAGCTACATTTGAAGTTTGAGGGGACAAGACAAGCAAGCAGCCCCAGTCTCTGTGCCTCTGTGCGAGCAGTGCCATGGGCAGATGAGGCTGAGCAACAGCTTTCCAGGCTAGCTCTTTCTGCCTGCGAGCTATCTGCAGACGTTCGCATTTTTGGAGCAGGGCTGCCGGAGGCACCCGGCACGGACCACCTAAGCTACGTTTGAAGTTTGAGGGGGCAAAACAAGCAAGCAGCCCCAGTCTCTGTGCCTCTGTGCGAGCAGTGCCATGGGCAGATGAGGCTGAGCAACAGCTTTCCAGGCTAGCTCTTTCTGCCTGCGAGCTATCTGCAGACGTTCGCATTTTTGGAGCAGGGCTGCCGGAGGCGCCCGGCACAGACCACCTAAGCTACGTTTGAAGTTTGAGGGGACAAGACAAGCAAGCAGCCCCAGTCTCTGTGCCTCTGTGCGAGCAGTGCCATGGGCAGATGAGGCTGAGCAACAGCTTTCCAGGCTAGATCTTTCTGCCTGCGAGCTATCTGCAGACATTCGCATTTTTGGAGCAGGGCTGCCGGAGGCGCCCGGCACAGACCACCTAAGCTACATTTGAAGTTTGAGGGGACAAGACAAGCAAGCAGCCCCAGTCTCTGTGCCTCTGTGCGAGCAGTGCCATGGGCAGATGAGGCTGAGCAACAGCTTTCCAGGCTAGCTCTTTCTGCCTGCGAGCTATCTGCAGACGTTCGCATTTTTGGAGCAGGGCTGCCGGAGGCGCCCGGCACAGACCACCTAAGCTACGTTTGAAGTTTGAGGGGACAAGACAAGCAAGCAGCCCCAGTCTCTGTGCCTCTGTGCGAGCAGTGCCATGGGCAGATGAGGCTGAGCAACAGCTTTCCAGGCTAGCTCTTTCTGCCTGCGAGCTATCTGCAGACGTTCGCATTTTTGGAGCAGGGCTGCCGGAGGCGCCCGGCACAGACCACCTAAGCTACGTTTGAAGTTTGAGGGGACAAGACAAGCAAGCAGCCCCAGTCTCTGTGCCTCTGTGCGAGCAGTGCCATGGGCAGATGAGGCTGAGCAACAGCTTTCCAGGCTAGCTCTTTCTGCCTGCGAGCTCTCTGCAGACGTTCGCATTTTTGGAGCAGGGCTGCCGGAGGCGCCCGGCACGGACCACCTAAGCTACATTTGAAGTTTGAGGGGACAAGACAAGCAAGCAGCCCCAGTCTCTGTGCCTCTGTGCGAGCAGTGCCATGGGCAGATGAGGCTGAGCAACAGCTTTCCAGGCTAGCTCTTTCTGCCTGCGAGCTATCTGCAGACGTTTGCATTTTCGGAGCAGGGCTGCCGGAGGCGCCTGGCACGGACCACCTGAGTTACGTTTGAAGTTTGAGGGGGCAAGACAAGCAAGCAGCCCCAGTCTCTGTGCCTCTGTGCGAGCAGTGCCATGGGCAGATGAGGCTGAGCAACAGCTTTCCAGGCTAGCTCTTTCTGCCTGCGAGCTATCTGCAGACGTTCGCATTTTTGGAGCAGGGCTGCCGGAGGCGCCCGGCATGGACCACTTAAGCTACATTTGAAGTTTGAGGGGACAAGACAAGCAAGCAGCCCCAGTCTCTGTGCCTCTGTGCGAGCAGTGCCATGGGCAGATGAGGCTGAGCAACAGCTTTCCAGGCTAGCTCTTTCTGCCTGCGAGCTATCTGCAGACGTTCGCATTTTCGGAGCAGGGCTGCCGGAGGCGCCCGGCACAGACCACCTAAGCTACGTTTGAAGTTTGAGGGGACAAGACAAGCAAGCAGCCCCAGTCTCTGTGCCTCTGTGCGAGCAGTGCCATGGGCAGATGAGGCTGAGCAACAGCTTTCCAGGCTAGCTCTTTCTGCCTGCGAGCTATCTGCAGACGTTCGCATTTTCGGAGCAGGGCTGCCGGAGGCGCCCGGCACGGACCACCTAAGCTACATTTGAAGTTTGAGGGGACAAGACAAGCAAGCAGCCCCAGTCTCTGTGCCTCTGTGCGAGCAGTGCCATGGGCAGATGAGGCTGAGCAACAGCTTTCCAGGCTAGGTCTTTCTGCCTGCGAGCTATCTGCAGACGTTCGCATTTGTGTAGCAGGGCTGCCGGAGGCGCCCGGCACGGACCACCTAAGCTACATTTGAAGTTTGAGGCGGCAAAACAAGCAAGCAGCCCCAGTCTCTGTGCCTCTGTGCGAGCAGTGCCATGGGCAGGTGAGGCTGAGCAACAGCTTTCCAGGCTAGCTCTTTCTGCCTGCGAGCTATCTGCAGACGTTCGCATTTTCGGAGCAGGGCTGCCGGAGGCGCCCGGCACGGACCACCTAAGCTACATTTGAAGTTTGAGGGGACAAGACAAGCAAGCAGCCCCAGTCTCTGTGCCTCTGTGCGAGCAGTGCCATGGGCAGATGAGGCTGAGCAACAGCTTTCCCAGGCTAGGTCTTTCTGCCTGCGAGCTATCTGCAGACGTTCGCATTTGTGTAGCAGGGCTGCCGGAGGCGCCCGGCACGGACCACCTAAGCTACGTTTGAAGTTTGAGGGGACAAGACAAGCAAGCAGCCCCAGTCTCTGTGCCTCTGTGCGAGCAGTGCCATGGGCAGATGAGGCTGAGCAACAGCTTTCCAGGCTAGCTCTTTCTGCCTGCGAGCTATCTGCAGACGTTCGCATTTTCGGAGCAGGGCTGCCGGAGGCGCCCGGCACGGACCACCTAAGTTACGTTTGAAGTTTGAGGGGGCAAGACAAGCAAGCAGCCCCAGTCTCTGTGCCTCTGTGCGAGCAGTGCCATGGGCAGATGAGGCTGAGCAACAGCTTTCCAGGCTAGCTCTTTCTGCCTGCGAGCTATCTGCAGACGTTCGCATTTTCGGAGCAGGGCTGCCGGAGGCGCCCGGCACGGACCACCTAAGCTACATTTGAAGTTTGAGGGGACAAGACAAGCAAGCAGCCCCAGTCTCTGTGCCTCTGTGCGAGCAGTGCCATGGGCAGATGAGGCTGAGCAACAGCTTTCCTGGCTAGGTCTTTCTGCCTGCGAGCTATCTGCAGACGTTCGCATTTTTGGAGCAGGGCTGCCGGAGGCGCCCGGCACGGACCACCTAAGCTACATTTGAAGTTTGAGGGGACAAGACAAGCAAGCAGCCCCAGTCTCTGTGCCTCTGTGCGAGCAGTGCCATGGGCAGATGAGGCTGAGCAACAGCTTTCCAGGCTAGCTCTTTCTGCCTGCGAGCTATCTGCAGACGTTCGCATTTTCGGAGCAGGGCTGCCGGAGGCGCCCGGCACGGACCACCTAAGTTACGTTTGAAGTTTGAGGGGGCAAGACAAGCAAGCAGCCCCAGTCTCTGTGCCTCTGTGCGAGCAGTGCCATGGGCAGATGAGGCTGAGCAACAGCTTTCCAGGCTAGCTCTTTCTGCCTGCGAGCTATCTGCAGACGTTTGCATTTTCGGAGCAGGGCTGCCGGAGGCGCCTGGCACGGACCACCTGAGTTACGTTTGAAGTTTGAGGGGGCAAGACAAGCAAGCAGCCCCAGTCTCTGTGCCTCTGTGCGAGCAGTGCCATGGGCAGATGAGGCTGAGCAACAGCTTTCCAGGCTAGCTCTTTCTGCCTGCGAGCTATCTGCAGACGTTCGCATTTTTGGAGCAGGGCTGCCGGAGGCGCCCGGCATGGACCACTTAAGCTACATTTGAAGTTTGAGGGGACAAGACAAGCAAGCAGCCCCAGTCTCTGTGCCTCTGTGCGAGCAGTGCCATGGGCAGATGAGGCTGAGCAACAGCTTTCCAGGCTAGCTCTTTCTGCCTGCGAGCTATCTGCAGACGTTCGCATTTTTGGAGCAGGGCTGCCGGAGGCACCCGGCACGGACCACCTAAGCTACGTTTGAAGTTTGAGGGGGCAAAACAAGCAAGCAGCCCCAGTCTCTGTGCCTCTGTGCGAGCAGTGCCATGGGCAGATGAGGCTGAGCAACAGCTTTCCAGGCTAGCTCTTTCTGCCTGCGAGCTATCTGCAGACGTTCGCATTTTTGGAGCAGGGCTGCCGGAGGCGCCCGGCACAGACCACCTAAGCTACGTTTGAAGTTTGAGGGGACAAGACAAGCAAGCAGCCCCAGTCTCTGTGCCTCTGTGCGAGCAGTGCCATGGGCAGATGAGGCTGAGCAACAGCTTTCCAGGCTAGATCTTTCTGCCTGCGAGCTATCTGCAGACATTCGCATTTTTGGAGCAGGGCTGCCGGAGGCGCCCGGCACAGACCACCTAAGCTACATTTGAAGTTTGAGGGGACAAGACAAGCAAGCAGCCCCAGTCTCTGTGCCTCTGTGCGAGCAGTGCCATGGGCAGATGAGGCTGAGCAACAGCTTTCCAGGCTAGCTCTTTCTGCCTGCGAGCTATCTGCAGACGTTCGCATTTTTGGAGCAGGGCTGCCGGAGGCGCCCGGCACAGACCACCTAAGCTACGTTTGAAGTTTGAGGGGACAAGACAAGCAAGCAGCCCCAGTCTCTGTGCCTCTGTGCGAGCAGTGCCATGGGCAGATGAGGCTGAGCAACAGCTTTCCAGGCTAGCTCTTTCTGCCTGCGAGCTATCTGCAGACGTTCGCATTTTTGGAGCAGGGCTGCCGGAGGCGCCCGGCACAGACCACCTAAGCTACGTTTGAAGTTTGAGGGGACAAGACAAGCAAGCAGCCCCAGTCTCTGTGCCTCTGTGCGAGCAGTGCCATGGGCAGATGAGGCTGAGCAACAGCTTTCCAGGCTAGCTCTTTCTGCCTGCGAGCTCTCTGCAGACGTTCGCATTTTTGGAGCAGGGCTGCCGGAGGCGCCCGGCACGGACCACCTAAGCTACATTTGAAGTTTGAGGGGACAAGACAAGCAAGCAGCCCCAGTCTCTGTGCCTCTGTGCGAGCAGTGCCATGGGCAGATGAGGCTGAGCAACAGCTTTCCAGGCTAGCTCTTTCTGCCTGCGAGCTATCTGCAGACGTTTGCATTTTCGGAGCAGGGCTGCCGGAGGCGCCTGGCACGGACCACCTGAGTTACGTTTGAAGTTTGAGGGGGCAAGACAAGCAAGCAGCCCCAGTCTCTGTGCCTCTGTGCGAGCAGTGCCATGGGCAGATGAGGCTGAGCAACAGCTTTCCAGGCTAGCTCTTTCTGCCTGCGAGCTATCTGCAGACGTTCGCATTTTTGGAGCAGGGCTGCCGGAGGCGCCCGGCATGGACCACTTAAGCTACATTTGAAGTTTGAGGGGACAAGACAAGCAAGCAGCCCCAGTCTCTGTGCCTCTGTGCGAGCAGTGCCATGGGCAGATGAGGCTGAGCAACAGCTTTCCAGGCTAGCTCTTTCTGCCTGCGAGCTATCTGCAGACGTTCGCATTTTCGGAGCAGGGCTGCCGGAGGCGCCCGGCACAGACCACCTAAGCTACGTTTGAAGTTTGAGGGGACAAGACAAGCAAGCAGCCCCAGTCTCTGTGCCTCTGTGCGAGCAGTGCCATGGGCAGATGAGGCTGAGCAACAGCTTTCCAGGCTAGCTCTTTCTGCCTGCGAGCTATCTGCAGACGTTCGCATTTTCGGAGCAGGGCTGCCGGAGGCGCCCGGCACGGACCACCTAAGCTACATTTGAAGTTTGAGGGGACAAGACAAGCAAGCAGCCCCAGTCTCTGTGCCTCTGTGCGAGCAGTGCCATGGGCAGATGAGGCTGAGCAACAGCTTTCCAGGCTAGGTCTTTCTGCCTGCGAGCTATCTGCAGACGTTCGCATTTGTGTAGCAGGGCTGCCGGAGGCGCCCGGCACGGACCACCTAAGCTACATTTGAAGTTTGAGGCGGCAAAACAAGCAAGCAGCCCCAGTCTCTGTGCCTCTGTGCGAGCAGTGCCATGGGCAGGTGAGGCTGAGCAACAGCTTTCCAGGCTAGCTCTTTCTGCCTGCGAGCTATCTGCAGACGTTCGCATTTTCGGAGCAGGGCTGCCGGAGGCGCCCGGCACGGACCACCTAAGCTACATTTGAAGTTTGAGGGGACAAGACAAGCAAGCAGCCCCAGTCTCTGTGCCTCTGTGCGAGCAGTGCCATGGGCAGATGAGGCTGAGCAACAGCTTTCCCAGGCTAGGTCTTTCTGCCTGCGAGCTATCTGCAGACGTTCGCATTTGTGTAGCAGGGCTGCCGGAGGCGCCCGGCACGGACCACCTAAGCTACATTTGAAGTTTGAGGGGGCAAGACAAGCAAGCAGCCCCAGTCTCTGTGCCTCTGTGCGAGCAGTGCCATGGGCAGATGAGGCTGAGCAACAGCTTTCCAGGCTAGCTCTTTCTGCCTGCGAGCTATCTGCAGACGTTCGCATTTTCGGAGCAGGGCTGCCGGAGGCGCCCGGCACGGACCACCTAAGTTACGTTTGAAGTTTGAGGGGGCAAGACAAGCAAGCAGCCCCAGTCTCTGTGCCTCTGTGCGAGCAGTGCCATGGGCAGATGAGGCTGAGCAACAGCTTTCCAGGCTAGCTCTTTCTGCCTGCGAGCTATCTGCAGACGTTTGCATTTTCGGAGCAGGGCTGCCGGAGGCGCCCGGCACGGACCACCTAAGTTACGTTTGAAGTTTGAGGGGGCAAGACAAGCAAGCAGCCCCAGTCTCTGTGCCTCTGTGCGAGCAGTGCCATGGGCAGATGAGGCTGAGCAACAGCTTTCCAGGCTAGCTCTTTCTGCCTGCGAGCTATCTGCAGACGTTTGGATTTTCGGAGCAGGGCTGCCGGAGGCGCCCGGCATGGACCACCTAAGCTACGTTTGAAGTTTGAGGGGACAAGACAAGCAAGCAGCCCCAGTCTCTGTGCCTCTGTGCGAGCAGTGCCATGGGCAGATGAGGCTGAGCAACAGCTTTCCAGGCTAGCTCTTTCTGCCTGCGAGCTATCTGCAGACGTTCGCATTTTCGGAGCAGGGCTGCCGGAGGCGCCCGGCACAGACCACCTAAGCTACGTTTGAAGTTTGAGGGGACAAGACAAGCAAGCAGCCCCAGTCTCTGTGCCTCTGTGCGAGCAGTGCCATGGGCAGATGAGGCTGAGCAACAGCTTTCCAGGCTAGCTCTTTCTGCCTGCGAGCTATCTGCAGACGTTCGCATTTTCGGAGCAGGGCTGCCGGAGGCGCATGGCACGGACCACCTAAGCTACATTTGAAGTTTGAGGGGACAAGACAAGCAAGCAGCCCCAGTCTCTGTGCCTCTGTGCGAGCAGTGCCATGGGCAGATGAGGCTGAGCAACAGCTTTCCAGGCTAGCTCTTTCTGCCTGCGAGCTATCTGCAGACGTTCGCATTTTTGGAGCAGGGCTGCCGGAGGCGCCCGGCACAGACCACCTAAGCTACATTTGAAGTTTGAGGGGACAAGACAAGCAAGCAGCCCCAGTCTCTGTGCCTCTGTGCGAGCAGTGCCATGGGCAGATGAGGCTGAGCAACAGCTTTCCAGGCTAGCTCTTTCTGCCTGCGAACTATCTGCAGACGTTCGCATTTTCGGAGCAGGGCTGCCGGAGGCGCCCGGCACGGACCACCTAAGCTACATTTGAAGTTTGAGGGGACAAGACAAGCAAGCAGCCCCAGTCTCTGTGCCTCTGTGCGAGCAGTGCCATGGGCAGATGAGGCTGAGCAACAGCTTTCCAGGCTAGCTCTTTCTGCCTGCGAGCTATCTGCAGACGTTTGGATTTTCGGAGCAGGGCTGCCGGATGCGCCCGGCACGGACCACCTAAGCTACATTTGAAGTTTGAGGGGACAAGACAAGCAAGCAGCCCCAGTCTCTGTGCCTCTGTGCGAGCAGTGCCATGGGCAGATGAGGCTGAGCAACAGCTTTCCAGGCTAGCTCTTTCTGCCTGCGAGCTATCTGCAGACGTTCGCATTTTCGGAGCAGGGCTGCCGGAGGCGCCCGGCACGGACCACCTAAGTTACGTTTGAAGTTTGAGGGGGCAAGACAAGCAAGCAGCCCCAGTCTCTGTGCCTCTGTGCGAGCAGTGCCATGGGCAGATGAGGCTGAGCAACAGCTTTCCAGGCTAGCTCTTTCTGCCTGCGAGCTATCTGCAGACGTTCGCATTTTTGGAGCAGGGCTGCCGGAGGCGCCCGGCACGGACAACCTAAGCTACATTTGAAGTTTGAGGGGACAAGACAAGCAAGCAGCCCCAGTCTCTGTGCCTCTGTGCGAGCAGTGCCATGGGCAGATGAGGCTGAGCAACAGCTTTCCAGGCTAGCTCTTTCTGCCTGCGAGCTATCTGCAGACGTTCGCATTTTCGGAGCAGGGCTGCCGGAGGCGCCCGGCACGGACCACCTAAGTTACGTTTGAAGTTTGAGGGGGCAAGACAAGCAAGCAGCCCCAGTCTCTGTGCCTCTGTGCGAGCAGTGCCATGGGCAGATGAGGCTGAGCAACAGCTTTCCAGGCTAGCTCTTTCTGCCTGCGAGCTATCTGCAGACGTTTGCATTGTCGGAGCAGGGCTGCCGGAGGCGCCCGGCACGGACCACCTAAGCTACGTTTGAAGTTTGAGGGGGCAAGACAAGCAAGCAGCCCCAGTCTCTGTGCCTCTGTGCGAGCAGTGCCATGGGCAGATGAGGCTGAGCAACAGCTTTCCAGGCTAGCTCTTTCTGCCTGCGAGCTATCTGCAGACGTTCGCATTTTTGGAGCAGGGCTGCCGGAGGCGCCCGGCACGGACAACCTAAGCTACATTTGAAGTTTGAGGAGACAAGACAAGCAAGCAGCCCCAGTCTCTGTGCCTCTGTGCGAGCAGTGCCATGGGCAGATGAGGCTGAGCAACAGCTTTCCAGGCTAGCTCTTTCTGCCTGCGAGCTATCTGCAGACGTTCGCATTTTTGGAGCAGGGCTGCCGGAGGCGCCCGGCACGGACAACCTAAGCTACATTTGAAGTTTGAGGGGACAAGACAAGCAAGCAGCCCCAGTCTCTGTGCCTCTGTGCGAGCAGTGCCATGGGCAGATGAGGCTGAGCAACAGCTTTCCAGGCTAGCTCTTTCTGCCTGCGAGCTATCTGCAGACGTTCGCATTTTCGGAGCAGGGCTGCCGGAGGCGCCCGGCACGGACCACCTAAGTTACGTTTGAAGTTTGAGGGGGCAAGACAAGCAAGCAGCCCCAGTCTCTGTGCCTCTGTGCGAGCAGTGCCATGGGCAGATGAGGCTGAGCAACAGCTTTCCAGGCTAGCTCTTTCTGCCTGCGAGCTATCTGCAGACGTTTGCATTGTCGGAGCAGGGCTGCCGGAGGCGCCCGGCACGGACCACCTAAGCTACGTTTGAAGTTTGAGGGGGCAAGACAAGCAAGCAGCCCCAGTCTCTGTGCCTCTGTGCGAGCAGTGCCATGGGCAGATGAGGCTGAGCAACAGCTTTCCAGGCTAGCTCTTTCTGCCTGCGAGCGATCTGCAGACGTTTGCATTGTCGGAGCAGGGCTGCCGGAGGCGCCCGGCACGGACCACCTAAGCTACGTTTGAAGTTTGAGGGGGCAAGACAAGCAAGCAGCCCCAGTCTCTGTGCCTCTGTGCGAGCAGTGCCATGGGCAGATGAGGCTGAGCAACAGCTTTCCAGGCTAGCTCTTTCTGCCTGCGAGCTATCTGCAGACGTTTGGATTTTCGGAGCAGGGCTGCCGGAGGCGCCCGACATGGACCACCTAAGATACGTTTGAAGTTTGAGGGGACAAGACAAGCAAGCAGCCCCAGTCTCTGTGCCTCTGTGCGAGCAGTGCCATGGGCAGATGAGGCTGAGCAACAGCTTTCCAGGCTAGCTCTTTCTGCCTGCGAGCTATCTGCAGACGTTCGCATTTTCGGAGCAGGGCTGCCGGAGGCGCCCGGCACAGACCACCTAAGCTACGTTTGAAGTTTGAGGGGACAAGACAAGCAAGCAGCCCCAGTCTCTGTGCCTCTGTGCGAGCAGTGCCATGGGCAGATGAGGCTGAGCAACAGCTTTCCAGGCTAGCTCTTTCTGCCTGCGAGCTATCTGCAAACGTTCGCATCTTTGGAGCAGGGCTGCCGGAGGCGCCCGGCACGGACCACCTAAGCTACATTTGAAGTTTGAGGGGACAAGACAAGCAAGCAGCCCCAGTCTCTGTGCCTCTGTGCGAGCAGTGCCATGGGCAGATGAGGCTGAGCAACAGCTTTCCAGGCTAGGTCTTTCTGCCTGCGAGCTATCTGCAGACGTTCGCATTTGTGTAGCAGGGCTGCCGGAGGCGCCCGGCACGGACCACCTAAGCTACGTTTGAAGTTTGAGGGGGCAAAACAAGCAAGCAGCCCCAGTCTCTGTGCCTCTGTGCGAGCAGTGCCATGGGCAGATGAGGCTGAGCAACAGCTTTCCAGGCTAGCTCTTTCTGCCTGCGAGCTATCTGCAGACGTTCGCATTTTCGGAGCAGGGCTGCCGGAGGCGCCCGGCACAGACCACCTAAGCTACGTTTGAAGTTTGAGGGGACAAGACAAGCAAGCAGCCCCAGTCTCTGTGCCTCTGTGCGAGCAGTGCCATGGGCAGATGAGGCTGAGCAACAGCTTTCCGGGCTAGCTCTTTCTGCCTGCGAGCTATCTGCAGACGTTCGCATTTTCGGAGCAGGGCTGCCGGAGGCGCCCGGCACGGACCACCTAAGCTACATTTGAAGTTTGAGGGGACAAGACAAGCAAGCAGCCCCAGTCTCTGTGCCTCTGTGCGAGCAGTGCCATGGGCAGATGAGGCTGAGCAACAGCTTTCCAGGCTAGGTCTTTCTGCCTGCGAGCTATCTGCAGACGTTCGCATTTTCGGAGCAGGGCTGCCGGAGGCGCCCGGCACGGACCACCTAAGCTACGTTTGAAGTTTGAGGCGGCAAAACAAGCAAGCAGCCCCAGTCTCTGTGCCTCTGTGCGAGCAGTGCCATGGGCAGATGAGGCTGAGCAACAGTTTTCCAGGCTAGCTCTTTCTGCCTGCGAGCTATCTGCAGACGTTCGCATTTTCGTAGCAGGGCTGCCGGAGGCGCCCGGCACAGATCACCTAAGCTACGTTTGAAGTTTGAGGGGACAAGACAAGCAAGCAGCCCCAGTCTCTGTGCCTCTGTGCGAGCAGTGCCATGGGCAGATGAGGCTGAGCAACAGCTTTCCAGGCTAGCTCTTTCTGCCTGCGAGCTATCTGCAGACGTTCGCATTTTCGAAGCAGGGCTGCCGGAGGCGCCCGGCACGGACCACCTAAGCTACGTTTGAAGTTTGAGGGGGCAAAACAAGCAAGCAGCCCCAGTCTCTGTGCCTCTGTGCGAGCAGTGCCATGGGCAGATGAGGCTGAGCAACAGCTTTCCAGGCTAGCTCTTTCTGCCTGCGAGCTATCTGCAGACGTTCGCATTTTCGGAGCAGGGCTGCCGGAGGCGCCCGGCACGGACCACCTAAGCTACATTTGAAGTTTGAGGGGACAAGACAAGCAAGCAGCCCCAGTCTCTGTGCCTCTGTGCGAGCAGTGCCATGGGCAGATGAGGCTGAGCAACAGCTTTCCAGGCTAGCTCTTTCTGCCTGCGAGCTATCTGCAGACGTTCGCATTATCGGAGCAGGGCTGCCGGAGGCGCCCGGCACGGACCACCTAAGCTACATTTGAAGTTTGAGGGGACAAGACAAGCAAGCAGCCCCAGTCTCTGTGCCTCTGTGCGAGCAGTGCCATGGGCAGATGAGGCTGAGCAACAGCTTTCCAGGCTAGCTCTTTCTGCCTGCGAGCTATCTGCAGACGTTCGCATTTTCGGAGCAGGGCTGCCGGAGGCGCCCGGCACGGACCACCTAAGTTACGTTTGAAGTTTGAGGGGGCAAGACAAGCAAGCAGCCCCAGTCTCTGTGCCTCTGTGCGAGCAGTGCCATGGGCAGATGAGGCTGAGCAACAGCTTTCCAGGCTAGCTCTTTCTGCCTGCGAGCTATCTGCAGACGTTTGCATTTTCGGAGCAGGGCTGCCGGAGGCGCCCGGCACGGACCACCTAAGTTACGTTTGAAGTTTGAGGGGGCAAGACAAGCAAGCAGCCCCAGTCTCTGTGCCTCTGTGCGAGCAGTGCCATGGGCAGATGAGGCTGAGCAACAGCTTTCCAGGCTAGCTCTTTCTGCCTGCGAGCTATCTGCAGACGTTCGCATTTTCGGAGCAGGGCTGCCGGAGGCGCCCGGCACGGACCACCTAAGTTACGTTTGAAGTTTGAGGGGGCAAGACAAGCAAGCAGCCCCAGTCTCTGTGCCTCTGTGCGAGCAGTGCCATGGGCAGATGAGGCTGAGCAACAGCTTTCCAGGCTAGCTCTTTCTGCCTGCGAGCTATCTGCAGACGTTCGCATTTTCGGAGCAGGGCTGCCGGAGGCGCCCGGCACGGACCACCTAGGCTACATTTGAAGTTTGAGGGGACAAGACAAGCAAGCAGCCCCAGTCTCTGTGCCTCTGTGCGAGCAGTGCCATGGGCAGATGAGGCTGAGCAACAGCTTTCCAGGCTAGCTCTTTCTGCCTGCGAGCTATCTGCAGACGTTCGCATTTTTGGAGCAGGGCTGCCGGAGGCGCCCGGCACAGACCACCTAAGCTACGTTTGAAGTTTGAGGGGACAAGACAAGCAAGCAGCCCCAGTCTCTGTGCCTCTGTGCGAGCAGTGCCATGGGCAGATGAGGCTGAGCAACAGCTTTCCAGGCTAGCTCTTTCTGCCTGCGAGCTATCTGCAGACGTTCGCATTTTTGGAGCAGGGCTGCCGGAGGCGCCCGGCACGGACCACCTCAGCTACATTTGAAGTTTGAGGGGACAAGACAAGCAAGCAGCCCCAGTCTCTGTGCCTCTGTGCGAGCAGTGCCATGGGCAGATGAGGCTGAGCAACAGCTTTCCAGGCTAGCTCTTTCTGCCTGCGAGCTATCTGCAGACGTTCGCATTTTTTAAGCAGGGCTGCCGGAGGCGCCCGGCACGGACCACCTAAGCTACGTTTGAAGTTTGAGGGGGCAAAACAAGCAAGCAGCCCCAGTCTCTGTGCCTCTGTGCGAGCAGTGCCATGGGCAGATGAGGCTGAGCAACAGCTTTCCAGGCTAGCTCTTTCTGCCTGCGAGCTATCTGCAGACGTTCGCATTTTCGGAGCAGGGCTGCCGGATGCGCCCGGCACGGACCACCTAAGCTACATTTGAAGTTTGAGGGGACAAGACAAGCAAGCAGCCCCAGTCTCTGTGTCTCTGTGCGAGCAGTGCCATGGGCAGATGAGGCTGAGCAACAGCTTTCCAGGCTAGCTCTTTCTGCCTGCGAGCTATCTGCAGACGTTTGCATTTTCGGAGCAGGGCTGCCGGAGGCGCCCGGCACGGACCACCTAAGTTACGTTTGAAGTTTGAGGGGGCAAGACAAGCAAGCAGCCCCAGTCTCTGTGCCTCTGTGCGAGCAGTGCCATGGGCAGATGAGGCTGAGCAACAGCTTTCCAGGCTAGCTCTTTCTGCCTGCGAGCTATCTGCAGACGTTTGCATTGTCGGAGCAGGGCTGCCGGAGGCGCCCGGCATGGACCACCTAAGATACGTTTGAAGTTTGAGGGGACAAGACAAGCAAGCAGCCCCAGTCTCTGTGCCTCTGTGCGAGCAGTGCCATGGGCAGATGAGGCTGAGCAACAGCTTTCCAGGCTAGCTCTTTCTGCCTGCGAGCTATCTGCAGACGTTCGCATTTTTGGAGCAGGGCTGCCGGAGGCGCCCGGCACAGACCACCTAAGCTACGTTTGAAGTTTGAGGGGACAAGACAAGCAAGCAGCCCCAGTCTCTGTGCCTCTGTGCGAGCAGTGCCATGGGCAGATGAGGCTGAGCAACAGCTTTCCAGGCTAGCTCTTTCTGCCTGCGAGCTATCTGCAGACGTTCGCATTTTTGGAGCAGGGCTGCCGGAGGCGCCCGGCACGGACCACCTAAGCTACATTTGAAGTTTGAGGGGACAAGACAAGCAAGCAGCCCCAGTCTCTGTGCCTCTGTGCGAGCAGTGCCATGGGCAGATGAGGCTGAGCAACAGCTTTCCAGGCTAGCTCTTTCTGCCTGCGAGCTATCTGCAGACGTTCGCATTTTCGGAGCAGGGCTGCCGGAGGCGCCCGGCACGGACCACCTAAGTTACGTTTGAAGTTTGAGGGGGCAAGACAAGCAAGCAGCCCCAGTCTCTGTGCCTCTGTGCGAGCAGTGCCATGGGCAGATGAGGCTGAGCAACAGCTTTCCAGGCTAGCTCTTTCTGCCTGCGAGCTATCTGCAGACGTTTGCATTTTCGGAGCAGGGCTGCCGGAGGCGCCCGGCACGGACCACCGAAGTTACGTTTGAAGTTTGAGGGGGCAAGACAAGCAAGCAGCCCCAGTCTCTGTGCCTCTGTGCGAGCAGTGCCATGGGCAGATGAGGCTGAGCAACAGCTTTCCAGGCTAGCTCTTTCTGCCTGCGAGCTATCTGCAGACGTTCGCATTTTCGGAGCAGGGCTGCCGGAGGCGCCCGGCACAGACCACCTAAGCTACGTTTGAAGTTTGAGGGGACAAGACAAGCAAGCAGCCCCAGTCTCTGTGCCTCTGTGCGAGCAGTGCCATGGGCAGATGAGGCTGAGCAACAGCTTTCCAGGCTAGCTCTTTCTGCCTGCGAGCTATCTGCAGACGTTCGCATTTTTGGAGCAGGGCTGCCGGAGGCGCCCGGCACGGACCACCTAAGCTACATTTGAAGTTTGAGGGGACAAGACAAGCAAGCAGCCCCAGTCTCTGTGCCTCTGTGCGAGCAGTGCCATGGGCAGATGAGGCTGAGCAACAGCTTTCCAGGCTAGCTCTTTCTGCCTGCGAGCTATCTGCAGACGTTCGCATTTGTGTAGCAGGGCTGCCGGAGGCGCCCGGCACGGACCACCTAAGCTACGTTTGAAGTTTGAGGGGGCAAAACAAGCAAGCAGCCCCAGTCTCTGTGCCTCTGTGCGAGCAGTGCCATGGGCAGATGAGGCTGAGCAACAGCTTTCCAGGCTAGCTCTTTCTGCCTGCGAGCTATCTGCAGACGTTCGCATTTTCGGAGCAGGGCTGCCGGAGGCGCCCGGCACAGACCACCTAAGCTACGTTTGAAGTTTGAGGGGACAAGACAAGCAAGCAGCCCCAGTCTCTGTGCCTCTGTGCGAGCAGTGCCATGGGCAGATGAGGCTGAGCAACAGCTTTCCGGGCTAGCTCTTTCTGCCTGCGAGCTATCTGCAGACGTTCGCATTTTCGGAGCAGGGCTGCCGGAGGCGCCCGGCACGGACCACCTAAGCTACATTTGAAGTTTGAGGGGACAAGACAAGCAAGCAGCCCCAGTCTCTGTGCCTCTGTGCGAGCAGTGCCATGGGCAGATGAGGCTGAGCAACAGCTTTCCAGGCTAGGTCTTTCTGCCTGCGAGCTATCTGCAGACGTTCGCATTTTCGGAGCAGGGCTGCCGGAGGCGCCCGGCACGGACCACCTAAGCTACGTTTGAAGTTTGAGGCGGCAAAACAAGCAAGCAGCCCCAGTCTCTGTGCCTCTGTGCGAGCAGTGCCATGGGCAGATGAGGCTGAGCAACAGTTTTCCAGGCTAGCTCTTTCTGCCTGCGAGCTATCTGCAGACGTTCGCATTTTCGTAGCAGGGCTGCCGGAGGCGCCCGGCACAGATCACCTAAGCTACGTTTGAAGTTTGAGGGGACAAGACAAGCAAGCAGCCCCAGTCTCTGTGCCTCTGTGCGAGCAGTGCCATGGGCAGATGAGGCTGAGCAACAGCTTTCCAGGCTAGCTCTTTCTGCCTGCGAGCTATCTGCAGACGTTCGCATTTTTGGAGCAGGGCTGCCGGAGGCGCCCGGCACAGACCACCTAAGCTACGTTTGAAGTTTGAGGGGACAAGACAAGCAAGCAGCCCCAGTCTCTGTGCCTCTGTGCGAGCAGTGCCATGGGCAGATGAGGCTGAGCAACAGCTTTCCAGGCTAGCTCTTTCTGCCTGCGAGCTATCTGCAGACGTTCGCATTTTTGGAGCAGGGCTGCCGGAGGCGCCCGGCACGGACCACCTAAGCTACATTTGAAGTTTGAGGGGACAAGACAAGCAAGCAGCCCCAGTCTCTGTGCCTCTGTGCGAGCAGTGCCATGGGCAGATGAGGCTGAGCAACAGCTTTCCAGGCTAGCTCTTTCTGCCTGCGAGCTATCTGCAGACGTTCGCATTTTCGGAGCAGGGCTGCCGGAGGCGCCCGGCACGGACCACCTAAGTTACGTTTGAAGTTTGAGGGGGCAAGACAAGCAAGCAGCCCCAGTCTCTGTGCCTCTGTGCGAGCAGTGCCATGGGCAGATGAGGCTGAGCAACAGCTTTCCAGGCTAGCTCTTTCTGCCTGCGAGCTATCTGCAGACGTTTGCATTTTCGGAGCAGGGCTGCCGGAGGCGCCCGGCACGGACCACCGAAGTTACGTTTGAAGTTTGAGGGGGCAAGACAAGCAAGCAGCCCCAGTCTCTGTGCCTCTGTGCGAGCAGTGCCATGGGCAGATGAGGCTGAGCAACAGCTTTCCAGGCTAGCTCTTTCTGCCTGCGAGCTATCTGCAGACGTTCGCATTTTCGGAGCAGGGCTGCCGGAGGCGCCCGGCACAGACCACCTAAGCTACGTTTGAAGTTTGAGGGGACAAGACAAGCAAGCAGCCCCAGTCTCTGTGCCTCTGTGCGAGCAGTGCCATGGGCAGATGAGGCTGAGCAACAGCTTTCCAGGCTAGCTCTTTCTGCCTGCGAGCTATCTGCAGACGTTCGCATTTTTGGAGCAGGGCTGCCGGAGGCGCCCGGCACGGACCACCTAAGCTACATTTGAAGTTTGAGGGGACAAGACAAGCAAGCAGCCCCAGTCTCTGTGCCTCTGTGCGAGCAGTGCCATGGGCAGATGAGGCTGAGCAACAGCTTTCCAGGCTAGCTCTTTCTGCCTGCGAGCTATCTGCAGACGTTCGCATTTGTGTAGCAGGGCTGCCGGAGGCGCCCGGCACGGACCACCTAAGCTACGTTTGAAGTTTGAGGGGGCAAAACAAGCAAGCAGCCCCAGTCTCTGTGCCTCTGTGCGAGCAGTGCCATGGGCAGATGAGGCTGAGCAACAGCTTTCCAGGCTAGCTCTTTCTGCCTGCGAGCTATCTGCAGACGTTCGCATTTTCGGAGCAGGGCTGCCGGAGGCGCCCGGCACAGACCACCTAAGCTACGTTTGAAGTTTGAGGGGACAAGACAAGCAAGCAGCCCCAGTCTCTGTGCCTCTGTGCGAGCAGTGCCATGGGCAGATGAGGCTGAGCAACAGCTTTCCAGGCTAGCTCTTTCTGCCTGCGAGCTATCTGCAGACGTTCGCATTTTTGGAGCAGGGCTGCCGGAGGCGCCCGGCACGGACCACCTAAGCTACATTTGAAGTTTGAGGGGACAAGACAAGCAAGCAGCCCCAGTCTCTGTGCCTCTGTGCGAGCAGTGCCATGGGCAGATGAGGCTGAGCAACAGCTTTCCAGGCTAGCTCTTTCTGCCTGCGAGCTATCTGCAGACGTTCGCATTTGTGTAGCAGGGCTGCCGGAGGCGCCCGGCACGGACCACCTAAGCTACGTTTGAAGTTTGAGGGGGCAAAACAAGCAAGCAGCCCCAGTCTCTGTGCCTCTGTGCGAGCAGTGCCATGGGCAGATGAGGCTGAGCAACAGCTTTCCAGGCTAGCTCTTTCTGCCTGCGAGCTATCTGCAGACGTTCGCATTTTCGGAGCAGGGCTGCCGGAGGCGCCCGGCACAGACCACCTAAGCTACGTTTGAAGTTTGAGGGGACAAGACAAGCAAGCAGCCCCAGTTTCTGTGCCTCTGTGCGAGCAGTGCCATGGGCAGATGAGGCTGAGCAACAGCTTTCCAGGCTAGCTCTTTCTGCCTGCGAGCTATCTGCAGACGTTCGCATTTTTGGAGCAGGGCTGCCGGAGGCGCCCGGCACGGACCACCTAAGCTACATTTGAAGTTTGAGGGGACAAGACAAGCAAGCAGCCCCAGTCTCTGTGCCTCTGTGTGAGCAGTGCCATGGGCAGATGAGGCTGAGCAACAGCTTTCCAGGCTAGCTCTTTCTGCCTGCGAGCTATCTGCAGACGTTCGCATTTTTGGAGCAGGGCTGCCGGAGGCGCCCGGCACGGACCACCTAAGCTACGTTTGAAGTTTGAGGGGGCAAAACAAGCAAGCAGCCCCAGTCTCTGTGCCTCTGTGCGAGCAGTGCCATGGGCAGATGAGGCTGAGCAACAGCTTTCCAGGCTAGCTCTTTCTGCCTGCGAGCTATCTGCAGACGTTCGCATTTTCGGAGCAGGGCTGCCGGATGCGCTCGGCACAGACCACCTAAGCTACATTTGAAGTTTGAGGGGACAAGACAAGCAAGCAGCCCCAGTCTCTGTGCCTCTGTGCGAGCAGTGCCATGGGCAGATGAGGCTGAGCAACAGCTTTCCAGGCTAGCTCTTTCTGCCTGCGAGCTATCTGCAGACGTTTGCATTTTTGGAGCAGGGCTGCCGGATGCGCCCGGCACGGACCACCTAAGCTACGTTTGAAGTTTGAGGGGACAAGACAAGCAAGCAGCCCCAGTCTCTGTGCCTCTGTGCGAGCAGTGCCATGGGCAGATGAGGCTGAGCAACAGCTTTCCAGGCTAGCTCTTTCTGCCTGCGAGCTATCTGCAGACGTTTGCATTTTCGGAGCAGGGCTGCCAGAGGCGCCCGTCACGGACCACCTAAGATACATTTGAAGTTTGAGGGGACAAGACAAGCAAGCAGCCCCAGTCTCTGTGCCTCTGTGCGAGCAGTGCCATGGGCAGATGAGGCTGAGCAACAGCTTTCCAGGCTAGCTCTTTCTGCCTGCGAGCTATCTGCAGACGTTCGCATTTTCGGAGCAGGGCTACCGGAGGTGCCCGGCACGGACCACCTAAGCTACGTTTGAAGTTTGAGGGGGCAAAACAAGCAAGCAGCCCCAGTCTCTGTGCCTCTGTGCGAGCAGTGCCATGGGCAGATGAGGCTGAGCAACAGCTTTCCAGGCTAGCTCTTTCTGCCTGCGAGCTATCTGCAGACGTTCGCATTTTTGGAGCAGGGCTTCCGGAGGCGCCCGGCACAGACCACCTAAGCTACGTTTGAAGTTTGAGGGGACAAGACAAGCAAGCAGCCCCAGTCTCTGTGCCTCTGTGCGAGCAGTGCCATGGGCAGATGAGGCTGAGCAACAGCTTTCCAGGCTAGCTCTTTCTGCCTGCGAGCTATCTGCAGACGTTCGCATTTTTGGAACAGGGCTGCCGGAGGCGCCCGGCACGGACCACCTAAGCTACGTTTGAAGTTTGAGGGGACAAGACAAGCAAGCAGCCCCAGTCTCTGTGCCTCTGTGCGAGCAGTGCCATGGGCAGATGAGGCTGAGCAACAGCTTTCCAGGCTAGCTCTTTCTGCCTGCGAGCTATCTGCAGACGTTCGCATTTTTGGAGCAGGGCTGCCGGAGGCGCCCGGCACAGACCACCTAAGCTACGTTTGAAGTTTGAGGGGACAAGACAAGCAAGCAGCCCCAGTCTCTGTGCCTCTGTGCGAGCAGTGCCATGGGCAGATGAGGCTGAGCAACAGCTTTCCAGGCTAGCTCTTTCTGCCTGCGAGCTATCTGCAGACGTTCGCATTTTTGGAGCAGGGCTGCCGGAGGCGCCCGGCACAGACCACCTAAGCTACGTTTGAAGTTTGAGGGGACAAGACAAGCAAGCAGCCCCAGTCTCTGTGCCTCTGTGCGAGCAGTGCCATGGGCAGATGAGGCTGAGCAACAGCTTTCCAGGCTAGCTCTTTCTGCCTGCGAGCTATCTGCAGACGTTCGCATTTGTGGAGCAGGGCTGCCGGAGGCGCCCGGCACACACCACCTAAGCTACATTTGAAGTTTGAGGGGGCAAAACAAGCAAGCAGCCCCAGTCTCTGTGCCTCTGTGCGAGCAGTGCCATGGGCAGATGAGGCTGAGCAACAGCTTTCCAGGCTAGCTCTTTCTGCCTGCGAGCTATCTGCAGACGTTCGCATTTTCGGAGCTGGGCTGCCGGATGCGCCCGGCACGGACCACCTAAGCTACATTTGAAGTTTGAGGGGACAAGACAAGCAAGCAGCCCCAGTCTCTGTGTCTCTGTGCGAGCAGTGCCATGGGCAGATGAGGCTGAGCAACAGCTTTCCAGGCTAGCTCTTTCTGCCTGCGAGCTATCTGCAGACGTTCGCATTTTCGGAGCAGGGCTGCCGGAGGCGCCCGGCACGGACCACCTAAGTTACGTTTGAAGTTTGAGGGGGCAAGACAAGCAAGCAGCCCCAGTCTCTGTGCCTCTGTGCGAGCAGTGCCATGGGCAGATGAGGCTGAGCAACAGCTTTCCAGGCTAGCTCTTTCTGCCTGCGAGCTATCTGCAGACGTTTGGATTTTCGGAGCAGGGCTGCCGGAGGCGCCCGGCATGGACCACCTAAGATACGTTTGAAGTTTGAGGGGACAAGACAAGCAAGCAGCCCCAGTCTCTGTGCCTCTGTGCGAGCAGTGCCATGGGCAGATGAGGCTGAGCAACAGCTTTCCAGGCTAGCTCTTTCTGCCTGCGAGCTATCTGCAGACGTTCGCATTTTTGGAGCAGGGCTGCCGGAGGCGCCCGGCACAGACCACCTAAGCTACGTTTGAAGTTTGAGGGGACAAGACAAGCAAGCAGCCCCAGTCTCTGTGCCTCTGTGCGAGCAGTGCCATGGGCAGATGAGGCTGAGCAACAGCTTTCCAGGCTAGCTCTTTCTGCCTGCGAGCTATCTGCAGACGTTCGCATTTTTGGAGCAGGGCTGCCGGAGGCGCCCGGCACGGACCACCTAAGCTACATTTGAAGTTTGAGGGGACAAGACAAGCAAGCAGCCCCAGTCTCTGTGCCTCTGTGCGAGCAGTGCCATGGGCAGATGAGGCTGAGCAACAGCTTTCCAGGCTAGCTCTTTCTGCCTGCGAGCTATCTGCAGACGTTCGCATTTTCGGAGCAGGGCTGCCGGAGGCGCCCGGCACGGACCACCTAAGTTACGTTTGAAGTTTGAGGGGGCAAGACAAGCAAGCAGCCCCAGTCTCTGTGCCTCTGTGCGAGCAGTGCCATGGGCAGATGAGGCTGAGCAACAGCTTTCCAGGCTAGCTCTTTCTGCCTGCGAGCTATCTGCAGACGTTTGCATTTTCGGAGCAGGGCTGCCGGAGGCGCCCGGCACGGACCACCGAAGTTACGTTTGAAGTTTGAGGGGACAAGACAAGCAAGCAGCCCCAGTCTCTGTGCCTCTGTGCGAGCAGTGCCATGGGCAGATGAGGCTGAGCAACAGCTTTCCAGGCTAGCTCTTTCTGCCTGCGAGCTATCTGCAGACGTTCGCATTTTTGGAGCAGGGCTGCCGGAGGCGCCCGGCACACACCACCTAAGCTACATTTGAAGTTTGAGGGGACAAGACAAGCAAGCAGCCCCAGTCTCTGTGCCTCTGTGCGAGCAGTGCCATGGGCAGATGAGGCTGAGCAACAGCTTTCCAGGCTAGCTCTTTCTGCCTGCGAGCTATCTGCAGACGTTCGCATTTGTGTAGCAGGGCTGCCGGAGGCGCCCGGCACGGACCACCTAAGCTACGTTTGAAGTTTGAGGGGGCAAAACAAGCAAGCAGCCCCAGTCTCTGTGCCTCTGTGCGAGCAGTGCCATGGGCAGATGAGGCTGAGCAACAGCTTTCCAGGCTAGCTCTTTCTGCCTGCGAGCTATCTGCAGACGTTCGCATTTTCGGAGCAGGGCTGCCGGAGGCGCCCGGCACAGACCACCTAAGCTACGTTTGAAGTTTGAGGGGACAAGACAAGCAAGCAGCCCCAGTCTCTGTGCCTCTGTGCGAGCAGTGCCATGGGCAGATGAGGCTGAGCAACAGCTTTCCAGGCTAGCTCTTTCTGCCTGCGAGCTATCTGCAGACGTTCGCATTTTTGGAGCAGGGCTGCCGGAGGCGCCCGGCACGGACCACCTAAGCTACATTTGAAGTTTGAGGGGACAAGACAAGCAAGCAGCCCCAGTCTCTGTGCCTCTGTGCGAGCAGTGCCATGGGCAGATGAGGCTGAGCAACAGCTTTCCAGGCTAGCTCTTTCTGCCTGCGAGCTATCTGCAGACGTTCGCATTTTTGGAGCAGGGCTGCCGGAGGCGCCCGGCACGGACCACCTAAGCTACGTTTGAAGTTTGAGGGGGCAAAACAAGCAAGCAGCCCCAGTCTCTGTGCCTCTGTGCGAGCAGTGCCATGGGCAGATGAGGCTGAGCAACAGCTTTCCAGGCTAGCTCTTTCTGCCTGCGAGCTATCTGCAGACGTTCGCATTTTCGGAGCAGGGCTGCCGGAGGCGCCCGGCACAGACCACCTAAGCTACGTTTGAAGTTTGAGGGGACAAGACAAGCAAGCAGCCCCAGTCTCTGTGCCTCTGTGCGAGCAGTGCCATGGGCAGATGAGGCTGAGCAACAGCTTTCCAGGCTAGCTCTTTCTGCCTGCGAGCTATCTGCAGACGTTCGCATTTTTGGAGCAGGGCTGCCGGAGGCGCCCGGCACGGACCACCTAAGCTACATTTGAAGTTTGAGGGGACAAGACAAGCAAGCAGTCCCAGTCTCTGTGCCTCTGTGTGAGCAGTGCCATGGGCAGATGAGGCTGAGCAACAGCTTTCCAGGCTAGCTCTTTCTGCCTGCGAGCTATCTGCAGACGTTCGCATTTTTGGAGCAGGGCTGCCGGAGGCGCCCGGCACGGACCACCTAAGCTACGTTTGAAGTTTGAGGGGACAAGACAAGCAAGCAGCCCCAGTCTCTGTGCCTCTGTGCGAGCAGTGCCATGGGCAGATGAGGCTGAGCAACAGCTTTCCAGGCTAGCTCTTTCTGCCTGCGAGCTATCTGCAGACGTTCGCATTTTTGGAGCAGGGCTGCCGGAGGCGCCCGGCACGGACCACCTAAGCTACATTTGAAGTTTGAGGGGACAAGACAAGCAAGCAGCCCCAGTCTCTGTGCCTCTGTGTGAGCAGTGCCATGGGCAGATGAGGCTGAGCAACAGCTTTCCAGGCTAGCTCTTTCTGCCTGCGAGCTATCTGCAGACGTTCGCATTTTTGGAGCAGGGCTGCCGGAGGCGCCCGGCACGGACCACCTAAGCTACGTTTGAAGTTTGAGGGGGCAAAACAAGCAAGCAGCCCCAGTCTCTGTGCCTCTGTGCGAGCAGTGCCATGGGCAGATGAGGCTGAGCAACAGCTTTCCAGGCTAGCTCTTTCTGCCTGCGAGCTATCTGCAGACGTTCGCATTTTCGGAGCAGGGCTGCCGGATGCGCTCGGCACAGACCACCTAAGCTACATTTGAAGTTTGAGGGGACAAGACAAGCAAGCAGCCCCAGTCTCTGTGCCTCTGTGCGAGCAGTGCCATGGGCAGATGAGGCTGAGCAACAGCTTTCCAGGCTAGCTCTTTCTGCCTGCGAGCTATCTGCAGACGTTCGCATTTTCGGAGCAGGGCTGCCGGATGCGCCCGGCACGGACCACCTAAGCTACGTTTGAAGTTTGAGGGGACAAGACAAGCAAGCAGCCCCAGTCTCTGTGCCTCTGTGCGAGCAGTGCCATGGGCAGATGAGGCTGAGCAACAGTTTTCCAGGCTAGCTCTTTCTGCCTGCGAGCTATCTGCAGACGTTTGCATTTTCGGAGCAGGGCTGCCAGAGGCGCCCGGCACAGACCACCTAAGATACATTTGAAGTTTGAGGGGACAAGACAAGCAAGCAGCCCCAGTCTCTGTGCCTCTGTGCGAGCAGTGCCATGGGCAGATGAGGCTGAGCAACAGCTTTCCAGGCTAGCTCTTTCTGCCTGCGAGCTATCTGCAGACGTTCGCATTTTCGGAGCAGGGCTGCCGGAGGCGCCCGGCACGGACCACCTAAGCTACGTTTGAAGTTTGAGGGGGCAAAACAAGCAAGCAGCCCCAGTCTCTGTGCCTCTGTGCGAGCAGTGCCATGGGCAGATGAGGCTGAGCAACAGCTTTCCAGGCTAGCTCTTTCTGCCTGCGAGCTATCTGCAGACGTTCGCATTTTCGGAGCAGGGCTGCCGGAGGCGCCCGGCACAGACCACCTAAGCTACGTTTGAAGTTTGAGGGGACAAGACAAGCAAGCAGCCCCAGTCTCTGTGCCTCTGTGCGAGCAGTGCCATGGGCAGATGAGGCTGAGCAACAGCTTTCCAGGCTAGCTCTTTCTGCCTGCGAGCTATCTGCAGACGTTCGCATTTTTGGAGCAGGGCTGCCGGAGGCGCCCGGCACAGACCACCTAAGCTACGTTTGAAGTTTGAGGGGACAAGACAAGCAAGCAGCCCCAGTCTCTGTGCCTCTGTGCGAGCAGTGCCATGGGCAGATGAGGCTGAGCAACAGCTTTCCAGGCTAGCTCTTTCTGCCTGCGAGCTATCTGCAGACGTTCGCATTTGTGGAGCAGGGCTGCCGGAGGCGCCCGGCACACACCACCTAAGCTACATTTGAAGTTTGAGGGGGCAAAACAAGCAAGCAGCCCCAGTCTCTGTGCCTCTGTGCGAGCAGTGCCATGGGCAGATGAGGCTGAGCAACAGCTTTCCAGGCTAGCTCTTTCTGCCTGCGAGCTATCTGCAGACGTTCGCATTTTCGGAGCTGGGCTGCCGGATGCGCCCGGCACGGACCACCTAGGCTACATTTGAAGTTTGAGGGGACAAGACAAGCAAGCAGCCCCAGTCTCTGTGCCTCTGTGCGAGCAGTGCCATGGGCAGATGAGGCTGAGCAACAGCTTTCCAGGCTAGCTCTTTCTGCCTGCGAGCTATCTGCAGACGTTCGCATTTTCGGAGCAGGGCTGCCGGATGCGCCCGGCACGGACCACCTAAGCTACATTTGAAGTTTGAGGGGACAAGACAAGCAAGCAGCCCCAGTCTCTGTGCCTCTGTGCGAGCAGTGCCATGGGCAGATGAGGCTGAGCAACAGCTTTCCAGGCTAGCTCTTTCTGCCTGCGAGCTATCTGCAGACGTTCGCATTTGTGGAGCAGGGCTGCCGGAGGCGCCCGGCACACACCACCTAAGCTACATTTGAAGTTTGAGGGGGCAAAACAAGCAAGCAGCCCCAGTCTCTGTGCCTCTGTGCGAGCAGTGCCATGGGCAGATGAGGCTGAGCAACAGCTTTCCAGGCTAGCTCTTTCTGCCTGCGAGCTATCTGCAGACGTTCGCATTTTCGGAGCTGGGCTGCCGGATGCGCCCGGCACGGACCACCTAGGCTACATTTGAAGTCTGAGGGGACAAGACAAGCAAGCAGCCCCAGTCTCTGTGCCTCTGTGCGAGCAGTGCCATGGGCAGATGAGGCTGAGCAACAGCTTTCCAGGCTAGCTCTTTCTGCCTGCGAGCTATCTGCAGACGTTCGCATTTTCGGAGCAGGGCTTCCGGAGGCGCCCGGCACAGACCACCTAAGCTACGTTTGAAGTTTGAGGGGACAAGACAAGCAAGCAGCCCCAGTCTCTGTGCCTCTGTGCGAGCAGTGCCATGGGCAGATGAGGCTGAGCAACAGCTTTCCAGGCTAGCTCTTTCTGCCTGCGAGCTATCTGCAGACGTTCGCATTTTTGGAACAGGGCTGCCGGATGCGCCCGGCACGGACCACCTAGGCTACATTTGAAGTTTGAGGGGACAAGACAAGCAAGCAGCCCCAGTCTCTGTGCCTCTGTGCGAGCAGTGCCATGGGCAGATGAGGCTGAGCAACAGCTTTCCAGGCTAGCTCTTTCTGCCTGCGAGCTATCTGCAGACGTTCGCATTTTCGGAGCAGGGCTGCCGGAGGCGCCCGGCACGGACCACCTAAGCTACGTTTGAAGTTTGAGGGGGCAAAACAAGCAAGCAGCCCCAGTCTCTGTGCCTCTGTGCGAGCAGTGCCATGGGCAGATGAGGCTGAGCAACAGCTTTCCAGGCTAGCTCTTTCTGCCTGCGAGCTATCTGCAGACGTTCGCATTTTCGGAGCAGGGCTGCCGGAGGCGCCCGGCACAGACCACCTAAGCTACGTTTGAAGTTTGAGGGGACAAGACAAGCAAGCAGCCCCAGTCTCTGTGCCTCTGTGCGAGCAGTGCCATGGGCAGATGAGGCTGAGCAACAGCTTTCCAGGCTAGCTCTTTCTGCCTGCGAGCTATCTGCAGACGTTCGCATTTTTGGAGCAGGGCTGCCGGAGGCGCCCGGCACGGACCACCTAAGCTACATTTGAAGTTTGAGGGGACAAGACAAGCAAGCAGCCCCAGTCTCTGTGCCTCTGTGCGAGCAGTGCCATGGGCAGATGAGGCTGAGCAACAGCTTTCCAGGCTAGCTCTTTCTGCCTGCGAGCTATCTGCAGACGTTCGCATTTTTGGAGCAGGGCTGCCGGAGGCGCCCGGCACGGACCACCTAAGCTACGTTTGAAGTTTGAGGGGGCAAAACAAGCAAGCAGCCCCAGTCTCTGTGCCTCTGTGCGAGCAGTGCCATGGGCAGATGAGGCTGAGCAACAGCTTTCCAGGCTAGCTCTTTCTGCCTGCGAGCTATCTGCAGACGTTCGCATTTTCGGAGCAGGGCTGCCGGATGCGCTCGGCACAGACCACCTAAGCTACATTTGAAGTTTGAGGGGACAAGACAAGCAAGCAGCCCCAGTCTCTGTGCCTCTGTGCGAGCAGTGCCATGGGCAGATGAGGCTGAGCAACAGCTTTCCAGGCTAGCTCTTTCTGCCTGCGAGCTATCTGCAGACGTTCGCATTTTCGGAGCAGGGCTGCCGGATGCGCCCGGCACGGACCACCTAAGCTACGTTTGAAGTTTGAGGGGACAAGACAAGCAAGCAGCCCCAGTCTCTGTGCCTCTGTGCGAGCAGTGCCATGGGCAGATGAGGCTGAGCAACAGCTTTCCAGGCTAGCTCTTTCTGCCTGCGAGCTATCTGCAGACGTTTGCATTTTCGGAGCAGGGCTGCCAGAGGCGCCCGGCACGGACCACCTAAGATACATTTGAAGTTTGAGGGGACAAGACAAGCAAGCAGCCCCAGTCTCTGTGCCTCTGTGCGAGCAGTGCCATGGGCAGATGAGGCTGAGCAACAGCTTTCCAGGCTAGCTCTTTCTGCCTGCGAGCTATCTGCAGACGTTCGCATTTTCGGAGCAGGGCTGCCGGAGGCGCCCGGCACGGACCACCTAAGCTACGTTTGAAGTTTGAGGGGGCAAAACAAGCAAGCAGCCCCAGTCTCTGTGCCTCTGTGCGAGCAGTGCCATGGGCAGATGAGGCTGAGCAACAGCTTTCCAGGCTAGCTCTTTCTGCCTGCGAGCTATCTGCAGACGTTCGCATTTTTGGAGCAGGGCTTCCGGAGGCGCCCGGCACAGACAATCTAAGCTACGTTTGAAGTTTGAGGGGACAAGACAAGCAAGCAGCCCCAGTCTCTGTGCCTCTGTGCGAGCAGTGCCATGGGCAGATGAGGCTGAGCAACAGCTTTCCAGGCTAGCTCTTTCTGCCTGCGAGCTATCTGCAGACGTTCGCATTTTTGGAACAGGGCTGCCGGAGGCGCCCGGCACGGACCACCTAAGCTACGTTTGAAGTTTGAGGGGACAAGACAAGCAAGCAGCCCCAGTCTCTGTGCCTCTGTGCGAGCAGTGCCATGGGCAGATGAGGCTGAGCAACAGCTTTCCAGGCTAGCTCTTTCTGCCTGCGAGCTATCTGCAGACGTTCGCATTTTTGGAGCAGGGCTGCCGGAGGCGCCCGGCACAGACCACCTAAGCTACGTTTGAAGTTTGAGGGGACAAGACAAGCAAGCAGCCCCAGTCTCTGTGCCTCTGTGCGAGCAGTGCCATGGGCAGATGAGGCTGAGCAACAGCTTTCCAGGCTAGCTCTTTCTGCCTGCGAGCTATCTGCAGACGTTCGCATTTTTGGAGCAGGGCTGCCGGAGGCGCCCGGCACAGACCACCTAAGCTACGTTTGAAGTTTGAGGGGACAAGACAAGCAAGCAGCCCCAGTCTCTGTGCCTCTGTGCGAGCAGTGCCATGGGCAGATGAGGCTGAGCAACAGCTTTCCAGGCTAGCTCTTTCTGCCTGCGAGCTATCTGCAGACGTTCGCATTTTCGGAGCTGGGCTGCCGGATGCGCTCGGCACGGACCACCTAGGCTACATTTGAAGTTTGAGGGGACAAGACAAGCAAGCAGCCCCAGTCTCTGTGCCTCTGTGCGAGCAGTGCCATGGGCAGATGAGGCTGAGCAACAGCTTTCCAGGCTAGCTCTTTCTGCCTGCGAGCTATCTGCAGACGTTCGCATTTTCGGAGCAGGGCTGCCGGATGCGCCCGGCACGGACCACCTAAGCTACGTTTGAAGTTTGAGGGGGCAAAACAAGCAAGCAGCCCCAGTCTCTGTGCCTCTGTGCGAGCAGTGCCATGGGCAGATGAGACTGAGCTACAGCTTTCCAGGCTAGCTCTTTCTGCCTGCGAGCTATCTGCAGACGTTCGCATTTTCGGAGCAGGGCTGCCGGATGCGCTCGGCACAGACCACCTAAGCTACATTTGAAGTTTGAGGGGACAAGACAAGCAAGCAGCCCCAGTCTCTGTGCCTCTGTGCGAGCAGTGCCATGGGCAGATGAGGCTGAGCAACAGCTTTCCAGGCTAGCTCTTTCTGCCTGCGAGCTATCTGCAGACGTTCGCATTTTCGGAGCAGGGCTGCCGGATGCGCCCGGCACGGACCACCTAAGCTACGTTTGAAGTTTGAGGGGACAAGACAAGCAAGCAGCCCCAGTCTCTGTGCCTCTGTGCGAGCAGTGCCATGGGCAGATGAGGCTGAGCAACAGCTTTCCAGGCTAGCTCTTTCTGCCTGCGAGCTATCTGCAGACGTTTGCATTTTCGGAGCAGGGCTGCCAGAGGCGCCCGGCACGGACCACCTAAGATACATTTGAAGTTTGAGGGGACAAGACAAGCAAGCAGCCCCAGTCTCTGTGCCTCTGTGCGAGCAGTGCCATGGGCAGATGAGGCTGAGCAACAGCTTTCCAGGCTAGCTCTTTCTGCCTGCGAGCTATCTGCAGACGTTCGCATTTTCGGAGCAGGGCTGCCGGAGGCGCCCGGCACGGACCACCTAAGCTACGTTTGAAGTTTGAGGGGGCAAAACAAGCAAGCAGCCCCAGTCTCTGTGCCTCTGTGCGAGCAGTGCCATGGGCAGATGAGGCTGAGCAACAGCTTTCCAGGCTAGCTCTTTCTGCCTGCGAGCTATCTGCAGACGTTCGCATTTTCGGAGCAGGGCTTCCGGAGGCGCCCGGCACAGACAACCTAAGCTACGTTTGAAGTTTGAGGGGACAAGACAAGCAAGCAGCCCCAGTCTCTGTGCCTCTGTGCGAGCAGTGCCATGGGCAGATGAGGCTGAGCAACAGCTTTCCAGGCTAGCTCTTTCTGCCTGCGAGCTATCTGCAGACGTTCGCATTTTTGGAACAGGGCTGCCGGAGGCGCCCGGCACGGACCACCTAAGCTACGTTTGAAGTTTGAGGGGACAAGACAAGCAAGCAGCCCCAGTCTCTGTGCCTCTGTGCGAGCAGTGCCATGGGCAGATGAGGCTGAGCAACAGCTTTCCAGGCTAGCTCTTTCTGCCTGCGAGCTATCTGCAGACGTTCGCATTTTTGGAGCAGGGCTGCCGGAGGCGCCCGGCACAGACCACCTAAGCTACGTTTGAAGTTTGAGGGGACAAGACAAGCAAGCAGCCCCAGTCTCTGTGCCTCTGTGCGAGCAGTGCCATGGGCAGATGAGGCTGAGCAACAGCTTTCCAGGCTAGCTCTTTCTGCCTGCGAGCTATCTGCAGACGTTCGCATTTTTGGAGCAGGGCTGCCGGAGGCGCCCGGCACAGACCACCTAAGCTACGTTTGAAGTTTGAGGGGACAAGACAAGCAAGCAGCCCCAGTCTCTGTGCCTCTGTGCGAGCAGTGCCATGGGCAGATGAGGCTGAGCAACAGCTTTCCAGGCTAGCTCTTTCTGCCTGCGAGCTATCTGCAGACGTTCGCATTTGTGGAGCAGGGCTGCCGGAGGCGCCCGGCACACACCACCTAAGCTACATTTGAAGTTTGAGGGGGCAAAACAAGCAAGCAGCCCCAGTCTCTGTGCCTCTGTGCGAGCAGTGCCATGGGCAGATGAGGCTGAGCAACAGCTTTCCAGGCTAGCTCTTTCTGCCTGCGAGCTATCTGCAGACGTTCGCATTTTCAGAGCTGGGCTGCCGGATGCGCCCGGCACGGACCACCTAGGCTACATTTGAAGTTTGAGGGGACAAGACAAGCAAGCAGCCCCAGTCTCTGTGCCTCTGTGCGAGCAGTGCCATGGGCAGATGAGGCTGAGCAACAGCTTTCCAGGCTAGCTCTTTCTGCCTGCGAGCTATCTGCAGACGTTCGCATTTTCGGAGCAGGGCTGCCGGATGCGCCCGGCACGGACCACCTAAGCTACATTTGAAGTTTGAGGGGACAAGACAAGCAAGCAGCCCCAGTCTCTGTGCCTCTGTGCGAGCAGTGCCATGGGCAGATGAGGCTGAGCAACAGCTTTCCAGGCTAGCTCTTTCTGCCTGCGAGCTATCTGCAGACGTTCGCATTTGTGGAGCAGGGCTGCCGGAGGCGCCCGGCACACACCACCTAAGCTACATTTGAAGTTTGAGGGGGCAAAACAAGCAAGCAGCCCCAGTCTCTGTGCCTCTGTGCGAGCAGTGCCATGGGCAGATGAGGCTGAGCAACAGCTTTCCAGGCTAGCTCTTTCTGCCTGCGAGCTATCTGCAGACGTTCGCATTTTCGGAGCTGGGCTGCCGGATGCGCCCGGCACGGACCACCTAGGCTACATTTGAAGTCTGAGGGGACAAGACAAGCAAGCAGCCCCAGTCTCTGTGCCTCTGTGCGAGCAGTGCCATGGGCAGATGAGGCTGAGCAACAGCTTTCCAGGCTAGCTCTTTCTGCCTGCGAGCTATCTGCAGACGTTCGCATTTTCGGAGCAGGGCTTCCGGAGTCGCCCGGCACAGACCACCTAAGCTACGTTTGAAGTTTGAGGGGACAAGACAAGCAAGCAGCCCCAGTCTCTGTGCCTCTGTGCGAGCAGTGCCATGGGCAGATGAGGCTGAGCAACAGCTTTCCAGGCTAGCTCTTTCTGCCTGCGAGCTATCTGCAGACGTTCGCATTTTTGGAGCAGGGCTGCCGGAGGCGCCCGGCACGGACCACCTAAGCTACGTTTGAAGTTTGAGGGGACAAGACAAGCAAGCAGCCCCAGTCTCTGTGCCTCTGTGCGAGCAGTGCCATGGGCAGATGAGGCTGAGCAACAGCTTTCCAGGCTAGCTCTTACTGCCTGCGAGCTATCTGCAGACGTTTGCATTTTCGGAGCAGGGCTGCCGGATGCGCCCGGCACGGACCACCTAAGCTACATTTGAAGTTTGAGGGGACAAGACAAGCAAGCAGCCCCAGTCTCTGTGCCTCTGTGCGAGCAGTGCCATGGGCAGATGAGGCTGAGCAACAGCTTTCCAGGCTAGCTCTTTCTGCCTGCGAGCTATCTGCAGACGTTCGCATTTTCGGAGCAGGGCTGCCGGATGCGCCCGGCACGGACCACCTAAGCTACATCTGAAGTTTGAGGGGACAAGACAAGCAAGCAGCCCCAGTCTCTGTGCCTCTGTGCGAGCAGTGCCATGGGCAGATGAGGCTGAGCAACAGCTTTCCAGGCTAGCTCTTTCTGCCTGCGAGCTATCTGCAGACGTTCGCATTTTCGGAGCAGGGCTGCCGGATGCGCCCGGCACGGACCACCTAAGCTACATCTGAAGTTTGAGAGGACAAGACAAGCAAGCAGCCCCAGTCTCTGTGCCTCTGTGCGAGCAGTGCCATGGGCAGATGAGGCTGAGCAACAGCTTTCCAGGCTAGCTCTTTCTGCCTGCGAGCTATCTGCAGACGTTCGCATTTTTGGAGCAGGGCTGCCGGAGGCGCCCGGCACAGACCACCTAAGCTACGTTTGAAGTTTGAGGGGACAAGACAAGCAAGCAGCCCCAGTCTCTGTGCCTCTGTGCGAGCAGTGCCATGGGCAGATGAGGCTGAGCAACAGCTTTCCAGGCTAGCTCTTTCTGCCTGCGAGCTATCTGCAGACGTTCGCATTTTCGGAGCAGGGCTGCCGGATGCGCCCGGCACGGACCACCTACGCTACATTTGAAGTTTGAGGGGACAAGACAAGCAAGCAGCCCCAGTCTCTGTGCCTCTGTGCGAGCAGTGCCATGGGCAGATGAGGCTGAGCAACAGCTTTCCAGGCTAGCTCTTTCTGCCTGCGAGCTATCTGCAGACGTTCGCATTTTTGGAGCAGGGCTGCCGGAGGCGCCCGGCACAGACCACCTAAGCTACATTTGAAGTTTGAGGGGACAAGACAAGCAAGCAGCCCCAGTCTCTGTGCCTCTGTGCGAGCAGTGCCATGGGCAGATGAGGCTGAGCAACAGCTTTCCACGCTAGCTCTTTCTGCCTGCGAGCTATCTGCAGACGTTCGCATTTTTGGAGCAGGGCTGCCGGAGGCGCCCGGCACACACCACCTAAGCTACGTTTGAAGTTTGAGGGGGCAAAACAAGCAAGCAGCCCCAGTCTCTGTGCCTCTGTGCGAGCAGTGCCATGGGCAGATGAGGCTGAGCAACAGCTTTCCAGGCTAGCTCTTTCTGCCTGCGAGCTATCTGCAGACGTTCGCATTTTCGGAGCAGGGCTGCCGGATGCGCTCGGCACGGACCACCTAAGCTACATTTGAAGTTTGAGGGGACAAGACAAGCAAGCAGCCCCAGTCTCTGTGCCTCTGTGCGAGCAGTGCCATGGGCAGATGAGGCTGAGCAACAGCTTTCCAGGCTAGCTCTTTCTGCCTGCGAGCTATCTGCAGACGTTCGCATTTTTGGAGCAGGGCTGCCGGAGGCGCCCGGCACGGACCACCTAAGCTACGTTTGAAGTTTGATGGGGCAAAACAATCAAGCAGCCCCCATCTCTGTGCCTCTGTGCGAGCAGTGCCATGGGCAGATGAGGCTGAGCAACAGCTTTCCAGGCTAGCTCTTTCTGCCTGCGAGCTATCTGCAGACGTTTGCATTTTCGGAGCAGGGCTGCCGGAGGCGCCCGGCACGGACCACCAAAGCTACGTTTGAAGTTTGAGAGGGCAAAACAAGCAAGCAGCCCCAGTCTCTGTGCCTCTGTGCGAGCAGTGCCATGGGCAGATGAGGCTGAGCAACAGCTTTCCAGGCTAGCTCTTTCTGCCTGCGAGCTATCTGCAGACGTTTGCATTTTCGGAGCAGGGCTGCCGGAGGCGCCCGGCACAGACCACCTAAGCTACGTTTGAAGTTTGAGAGGACAAGACAAGCAAGCAGCCCCAGTCTCTGTGCCTCTGTGCGAGCAGTGGCATGGGCAGATGAGGCTGAGCAACAGCTTTCCAGGCTAGCTCTTTCTGCCTGCGAGCTATCTGCAGACGTTTGCATTTTCGGAGCAGGGCTGCCGGAGGCGCCCGGCACGGACCACCAAAGCTACGTTTGAAGTTTGAGAGGGCAAAACAAGCAAGCAGCCCCAGTCTCTGTGCCTCTGTGCGAGCAGTGCCATGGGCAGATGAGGCTGAGCAACAGCTTTCCAGGCTAGCTCTTTCTGCCTGCGAGCTATCTGCAGACGTTTGCATTTTCGGAGCAGGGCTGCCGGAGGCGCCCGGCACAGACCACCTAAGCTACGTTTGAAGTTTGAGAGGACAAGACAAGCAAGCAGCCCCAGTCTCTGTGCCTCTGTGCGAGCAGTGCCATGGGCAGATGAGGCTGAGCAACAGCTTTCCAGGCTAGCTCTTTCTGCCTGCGAGCTATCTGCAGACATTCGCATTTTTGGAGCAGGGCTGCCGGAGGCGCCCGGCACAGACCACCTAAGCTACGTTTGAAGTTTGAGGGGACAAGACAAGCAAGCAGCCCCAGTCTCTGTGCCTCTGTGCGAGCAGTGCCATGGGCAGATGAGGCTGAGCAACAGCTTTCCAGGCTAGCTCTTTCTGCCTGCGAGCTATCTGCAGACATTCGCATTTTCGGAGCAGGGCTGCCGGATGCGCCCGGCACGGACCACCTACGCTACATTTGAAGTTTGAGGGGACAAGACAAGCAAGCAGCCCCAGTCTCTGTGCCTCTGTGCGAGCAGTGCCATGGGCAGATGAGGCTGAGCAACAGCTTTCCAGGCTAGCTCTTTCTGCCTGCGAGCTATCTGCAGACGTTCGCGTTTTTGGAGCAGGGCTGCCGGAGGCGCCCGGCACAGACCACCTAAGCTACATTTGAAGTTTGAGGGGACAAGACAAGCAAGCAGCCCCAGTCTCTGTGCCTCTGTGCGAGCAGTGCCATGGGCAGATGAGGCTGAGCAACAGCTTTCCAGGCTAGCTCTTTCTGCCTGCGAGCTATCTGCAGACGTTCGCATTTTCGGAGCAGGGCTGCCGGAGGCGCCCGGCACAGACCACCTAAGCTACATTTGAAGTTTGAGGGGACAAGACAAGCAAGCAGCCCCAGTCTCTGTGCCTCTGTGCGAGCAGTGCCATGGGCAGATGAGGCTGAGCAACAGCTTTCCAGGCTAGCTCTTTCTGCCTGCGAGCTATCTGCAGACGTTCGCATTTGTGGAGCAGGGCTGCCGGAGGCGCCCGGCACACACCACCTAAGCTACTTTTGAAGTTTGAGGGGGCAAAACAAGCAAGCAGCCCCAGTCTCTGTGCCTCTGTGCGAGCAGTGCCATGGGCAGATGAGGCTGAGCAACAGCTTTCCAGGCTAGCTCTTTCTGCCTGCGAGCTATCTGCAGACGTTCGCATTTTCGGAGCAGGGCTGCCGGATGCGCCCGGCACGGACCACCTACGCTACATTTGAAGTTTGAGGGGACAAGACAAGCAAGCAGCCCCAGTCTCTGTGCCTCTGTGCGAGCAGTGCCATGGGCAGATGAGGCTGAGCAACAGCTTTCCAGGCTAGCTCTTTCTGCCTGCGAGCTATCTGCAGACGTTCGCATTTTCGGAGCAGGGCTGCCGGATGCGCCCGGCACAGACCACCTAAGCTACATTTGAAGTTTGAGGGGACAAGACAAGCAAGCAGCCCCAGTCTCTGTGCCTCTGTGCGAGCAGTGCCATGGGCAGATGAGGCTGAGCAACAGCTTTCCAGGCTAGCTCTTTCTGCCTGCGAGCTATCTGCAGACGTTCGCATTTTCGGAGCAGGGCTGCCGGAGGCGCCCGGCACAGACCACCTAAGCTACATTTGAAGTTTGAGGGGACAAGACAAGCAAGCAGCCCCAGTCTCTGTGCCTCTGTGCGAGCAGTGCCATGGGCAGATGAGGCTGAGCAACAGCTTTCCACGCTAGCTCTTTCTGCCTGCGAGCTATCTGCAGACGTTCGCATTTTTGGAGCAGGGCTGCCGGAGGCGCCCGGCACACACCACCTAAGCTACGTTTGAAGTTTGAGGGTGCAAAACAAGCAAGCAGCCCCAGTCTCTGTGCCTCTGTGCGAGCAGTGCCATGGGCAGATGAGGCTGAGCAACAGCTTTCCAGGCTAGCTCTTTCTGCCTGCGAGCTATCTGCAGACGTTTGCATTTTCGGAGCAGGGCTGCCGGAGGCGCCCGGCACGGACCACCTAGGCTACATTTGAAGTTTGAGGGGACAAGACAAGCAAGCAGCCCCAGTCTCTGTGCCTCTGTGCGAGCAGTGCCATGGGCAGATGAGGCTGAGCAACAGCTTTCCAGGCTAGCTCTTTCTGCCTGCGAGCTATCTGCAGACGTTCGCATTTTCGGAGCAGGGCTGCCGGATGCTCTCGGCACGGACCACCTAAGCTACATTTGAAGTTTGAGGGGACAAGACAAGCAAGCAGCCCCAGTCTCTGTGCCTCTGTGCGAGCAGTGCCATGGGCAGATGAGGCTGAGCAACAGCTTTCCAGGCTAGCTCTTTCTGCCTGCGAGCTATCTGCAGACGTTCGCATTTTTGGAGCAGGGCTGCCGGATGCGCCCGGCACGGACCACCTAAGCTACGTTTGAAGTTTGATGGGGCAAAACAATCAAGCAGCCCCCATCTCTGTGCCTCTGTGCGAGCAGTGCCATGGGCAGATGAGGCTGAGCAACAGCTTTCCAGGCTAGCTCTTTCTGCCTGCGAGCTATCTGCAGACGTTTGCATTTTCGGAGCAGGGCTGCCGGAGGCGCCCGGCACGGACCACCTAAGCTACGTTTGAAGTTTGAGAGGGCAAAACAAGCAAGCAGCCCCAGTCTCTGTGCCTCTGTGCGAGCAGTGCCATGGGCAGATGAGGCTGAGCAACAGCTTTCCAGGCTAGCTCTTTCTGCCTGCGAGCTATCTGCAGACGTTTGCATTTTCGGAGCAGGGCTGCCGGAGGCGCCCGGCACAGACCACCTAAGCTACGTTTGAAGTTTGAGAGGACAAGACAAGCAAGCAGCCCCAGTCTCTGTGCCTCTGTGCGAGCAGTGCCATGGGCAGATGAGGCTGAGCAACAGCTTTCCAGGCTAGCTCTTTCTGCCTGCGAGCTATCTGCAGACGTTCGCATTTTTGGAGCAGGGCTGCCGGAGGCGCCCGGCACAGACCACCTAAGCTACGTTTGAAGTTTGAGGGGACAAGACAAGCAAGCAGCCCCAGTCTCTGTGCCTCTGTGCGAGCAGTGCCATGGGCAGATGAGGCTGAGCAACAGCTTTCCAGGCTAGCTCTTTCTGCCTGCGAGCTATCTGCAGACGTTCGCATTTGTGGAGCAGGGCTGCCGGAGGCGCCCGGCACACACCACCTAAGCTACTTTTGAAGTTTGAGGGGGCAAAACAAGCAAGCAGCCCCAGTCTCTGTGCCTCTGTGCGAGCAGTGCCATGGGCAGATGAGGCTGAGCAACAGCTTTCCAGGCTAGCTCTTTCTGCCTGCGAGCTATCTGCAGACGTTCGCATTTTCGGAGCAGGGCTGCCGGATGCGCCCGGCACGGACCACCTACGCTACATTTGAAGTTTGAGGGGACAAGACAAGCAAGCAGCCCCAGTCTCTGTGCCTCTGTGCGAGCAGTGCCATGGGCAGATGAGGCTGAGCAACAGCTTTCCAGGCTAGCTCTTTCTGCCTGCGAGCTATCTGCAGACGTTCGCATTTTCGGAGCAGGGCTGCCGGATGCGCCCGGCACAGACCACCTAAGCTACATTTGAAGTTTGAGGGGACAAGACAAGCAAGCAGCCCCAGTCTCTGTGCCTCTGTGCGAGCAGTGCCATGGGCAGATGAGGCTGAGCAACAGCTTTCCAGGCTAGCTCTTTCTGCCTGCGAGCTATCTGCAGACGTTCGCATTTTCGGAGCAGGGCTGCCGGAGGCGCCCGGCACGGACCACCTAAGCTACGTTTGAAGTTTGAGGGGGCAAAACAAGCAAGCAGCCCCAGTCTCTGTGCCTCTGTGCGAGCAGTGCCATGGGCAGATGAGGCTGAGCAACAGCTTTCCAGGCTAGCTCTTTCTGCCTGCGAGCTATCTGCAGACGTTCGCATTTTTGGAGCAGGGCTGCCGGAGGCGCCCGGCACAGACCACCTAAGCTACGTTTGAAGTTTGAGGGGGCAAAACAATCAAGCAGCCCCCATCTCTGTGCCTCTGTGCGAGCAGTGCCATGGGCAGATGAGGCTGAGCAACAGCTTTCCAGGCTAGCTCTTCCTGCCTGCGAGCTATCTGGAGACCTTCGCATTTTCGGAGCAGGGCTGCCGGAGGCGCCCGGCACGGACCACCAAAGCTACGTTTGAAGTTTGAGAGGGCAAAACAAGCAAGCAGCCCCAGTCTCTGTGCCTCTGTGCGAGCAGTGCCATGGGCAGATGAGGCTGAGCAACAGCTTTCCAGGCTAGCTCTTTCTGAATGCGAGCTATCTGCAGACGTTCGCATTTTTGGAGCAGGGCTGCCGGAGGCGCCCGGCACAGACCACCTAAGCTACGTTTGAAGTTTGAGGGGACAAGACAAGCAAGCAGCCCCAGTCTCTGTGCCTCTGTGCGAGCAGTGCCATGGGCAGATGAGGCTGAGCAACAGCTTTCCAGGCTAGCTCTTTCTGCCTGCGAGCTATCTGAAGACGTTCGCATTTTCGGAGCAGGGCTGCCGGATGCGCCCGGCACGGACCACCTACGCTACATTTGAAGTTTGAGGGGACAAGACAAGCAAGCAGCCCCAGTCTCTGTGCCTCTGTGTGAGCAGTGCCATGGGCAGATGAGGCTGAGCAACAGCTTTCCAGGCTAGCTCTTTCTGCCTGCGAGCTATCTGCAGACGCTCGCATTTTTGGAGCAGGGCTGCCGGAGGCGCCCGGCACAGACCACCTAAGCTACGTTTGAAGTTTGAGGGGACAAGACAAGCAAGCAGCCCCAGTCTCTGTGCCTCTGTGTGAGCAGTGCCATGGGCAGATGAGGCTGAGCAACAGCTTTCCAGGCTAGCTCTTTCTGCCTGCGAGCTATCTGCAGACGTTCGCAATTTTGGAGCAGGGCTGCCGGAGGCGCCCGGCACGGACCACCTAAGCTACGTTTGAAGTTTGAGGGGGCAAAACAATGAAGCAGCCCTCATCTCTGTGCCTCTGTGCGAGCAGTGCCATGGGCAGATGAGGCTGAGCAACAGCTTTCCAGGCTAGCTCTTTCTGCCTGCGAGCTATCTGCAGACGTTCGCATTTTTGGAGCAGGGCTGCCGGAGGCGCCTGGCACGGACCATCTAAGCTACGTTTGAAGTTTGAGGGGACAAAACAAGCAAGCAGCCCCAGTCTCTGTGCCTCTGTGCGAGCAGTGCCATGGGCAGATGAGGCTGAGCAACAGCTTTCCAGGCTAGCTCTTTCTGCCTGCGAGCTATCTGCAGACGTTTGCATTTTTGGAGCAGGGCTGCCGGAGGCGCCCGGCACGGACCACCAAAGCTACGTTTGAAGTTTGAGGGGGCAAAATGAGCAAGCAGCCCCAGTCTCTGTGCCTCTGTGCGAGCAGTGCCATGGGCAGATGAGGCTGAGCAACAGCTTTCCAGGCTAGCTCTTTCTGCCTGCGAGCTATCTGCAGACGTTCACATTTTCGGAGCAGGGCTGCCGGATGCGCCCGGCACGGACCACCTAAGCTACGTTTGAAGTTTGAGGGGACAAGACAAGCAAGCAGCCCCAGTCTCTGTGCCTCTGTGCGAGCAGTGCCATGGGCAGATGAGGCTGAGCAACAGCTTTCCAGGCTAGCTCTTTCTGCCTGCGAGCTATCTGCAGACGTTTGCATTTTCGGAGCAGGGCTGCCGGAGGCGCCCGGCACGGACCACCTAAGCTACGTTTGAAGTTTGAGGGGGCAAAACAAGCAAGCAGCCCCAGTCTCTGTGCCTCTGTGCGAGCAGTGCCATGGGCAGATGAGGCTGAGCAACAGCTTTCCAGGCTAGCTCTTTCTGCCTGCGAGCTATCTGCAGACGTTCGCATTTTCGGAGCAGGGCTGCCGGAGGCGCCTGGCACGGACCATCTAAGCTACGTTTGAAGTTTGAGGGGGCAAAACAAGCAAGCAGCCCCAGTCTCTGTGCCTCTGTGCGAGCAGTGCCATGGGCAGATGAGGCTGAGCAACAGCTTTCCAGGCTAGCTCTTTCTGCCTGCGAGCTATCTGCAGATGTTCGCATTTTCGGAGCAGGGCTGCCGGAGGCTCCCGGCACGGACCACCTAAGCTACGTTTGAAGTTTGAGGGGGCAAAACAAGCAAGTAGCCCCAGTCTCTGTGCCTCTGTGCGAGCAGTGCCATGGGCAGATGAGGCTGAGCAACAGCTTTCCAGGCTAGCTCTTTCTGCCTGCGAGCTATCTGCAGACGTTCGCATTTTTGGAGCAGGGCTGTCGGAGGCGCCCGGCACGGACCACCTAAGCTACGTTTGAAGTTTGAGGGGGCAAAACAATCAAGCAGCCCCAGTCTCTGTGCCTCTGTGCGAGCAGTGCCATGGGCAGATGAGGCTGAGCAACAGCTTTCCAGGCTAGCTCTTTCTGCCTGCGAGCTATCTGCAGACGTTCGCATTTTCGGAGCAGGGCTGCCGGATGCGCCCGGCACGGACCACCTAAGATACGTTTGAAGTTTGAGGAGGCAAAACAAGCAAGCAGCCCCAGTCTCTGTGCCTCTGTGCGAGCCGTGCCTTGGGCAGATGAGGCTGAGCAACAGCTTTCCAGGCTAGCTCTTTCTGCCTGCGAGCTATCTGCAGACGTTCGCATTTTTGGAGCAGGGCTGCCGGATGCGCCCGGCACGGACCACCTAAGCTACATTTGAAGTTTGAGGGGACAAGACAAGCAAGCAGCCCCAGTCTCTGTGCCTCTGTGCGAGCAGTGCCATGGGCAGATGAGGCTGAGCAACAGCTTTCCAGGCTAGCTCTTTCTGCCTGCGAGCTATCTGCAGACGTTCGCATTTTCGGAGCAGGGCTGCCGGAGGCTCCCGGCACGGACCACCTAAGCTACGTTTGAAGTTTGAGGGGACAAAACAAGCAAGCAGCCCCAGTCTCTGTGCCTCTGTGCGAGCAGTGCCATGGGCAGATGAGGCTGAGCAACAGCTTTCCAGGCTAGCTCTTTCTGCCTGCGAGCTATCTGCAGACGTTCGCATTTTTGGAGCAGGGCTGCCGGAGGCGCCCGGCACAGACCACCTAAGCTACGTTTGAAGTTTGAGGGGGCAAAATGAGCAAGCAGCCCCAGTCTCTGTGCCTCTGTGCGAGCAGTGCCATGGGCAGATGAGGCTGAGCAACAGCTTTCCAGGCTAGCTCTTTCTGCCTGCGAGCTATCTGCAGACGTTCGCATTTTCGGAGCAGGGCTGCCGGATGCGCCCGGCACGGACCACCTAAGCTACATTTGAAGTTTGAGGGGACAAGACAAGCAAGCAGCCCCAGTCTCTGTGCCTCTGTGCGAGCAGTGCCATGGGCAGATGAGGCTGAGCAACAGCTTTCCAGGCTAGCTCTTTCTGCCTGCGAGCTATCTGCAGACGTTCGCATTTTTGGAGCAGGGCTGTCGTATGCGCCCGGCACGGACCACCTAAGCTACGTTTGAAGTTTGAGGGGACAAGACAAGCAAGCAGCCCCAGTCTCTGTGCCTCTGTGCGAGCAGTGCCATGGGCAGATGAGGCTGAGCAACAGCTTTCCAGGCTAGCTCTTTCTGCCTGCGAGCTATCTGCAGACGTGCGCATTTTTGGAGCAGGGCTGCCGGAGGCGCCCGGCACGGACCACCTAAGCTACATTTGAAGTTTGAGGGGACAAGACAAGCAAGCAGCCCCAGTCTCTGTGCCTCTGTGCGAGCAGTGCCATGGGCAGATGAGGCTGAGCAACAGCTTTCCAGGCTAGCTCTTTCTGTCTGCGAGCTATCTGCAGACGTTCGCATTTTCGGAGCAGGGCTGCCGGATGCGCCCAGCACGGACCACCTAAGCTACATCTGAAGTTTGAGGGGACAAGACAAGCAAGCAGCCCCAGTCTCTGTGCCTCTGTGCGAGCAGTGCCATGGGCAGATGAGGCTGAGCAACAGCTTTCCAGGCTAGCTCTTTCTGCCTGCGAGCTATCTGCAGACGTTCGCATTTTTGGAGCAGGGCTGCCGGAGGCGCCCGGCACGGACCACCTAAGCTACGTTTGAAGTTTGAGGGGGCAAAACAAGCAAGCAGCCCCAGTCTCTGTGCCTCTGTGCGAGCAGTGCCATGGGCAGATGAGGCTGAGCAACAGCTTTCCAGGCTAGCTCTTTCTGCCTGTGAGCTATCTGCAGACGTTCGCATTTTTGAAGCAGGGCTGCCGGAGGCGCCCGGCACAGACCACCTAAGCTACGTTTGAAGTTTGAGGGGAAAAGACAAGCAAGCAGCCCCAGTCTCTGTGCCTCTGTGCGAGCAGTGCCATGGGCAGATGAGCCTGAGCAACAGCTTTCCAGGCTAGCTCTTTGTGGCTGCGAGCTATCTGCAGACGTTTGCATTTTCGGAGCAGGGCTGCCGGAGGCGCCCGGCACGGACCACCTAAGCTACGTTTGAAGTTTGAGGGGGCAAGACAAGCAAGCAGCCCCAGTCTCTGTGCCTCTGTGCGAGCAGTGCCATGGGCAGATGAGCCTGAGCAACAGCCTTCCAGGCTAGCTCTTTCTGCCTGCGAGCTATCTGCAGACGTTTGCATTTTCGGAGCAGGGCTGCCGGAGGCGCCCGGCACGGACCACCTAAGCTACGTTTGAAGTTTGAGGGAACAAGACAAGCAAGCAGCCCCAGTCTCTGTGCTTCTGTGCGAGCAGTGCCATGGGCAGATGAGGCTGAGCAACAGCTTTCCAGGCTAGCTCTTTCTGCCTGCGAGCTATCTGCAGACGTTCGAATTTTCGGAGCAGGGCTGTCGGATGCGCCCGGCACGGACCACCTAGGCTATGTTTGAAGTTTGAGGGGGCAAAACAAGCAAGCAGCCCCAGTCTCTGTGCCTCTGTGCGAGCAGTGCCATGGGCAGATGAGGCTGAGCAACAGCTTTCCAGGCTAGCTCTTTCTGCCTTCGAGCTATCTGCAGACGTTCGCATTTTCGGAGCAGGGCTGCCGGAGGCGCCCGGCACGGACCACCTAAGCTACGTTTGAAGTTTGAGGGGACAAGACAAGCAAGCAGCCCCAGTCTCTGTGCCTCTGTGCGAGCAGTGCCATGGGCAGATGAGGCTGAGCAACAGCTTTCCAGGCTAGCTCTTTCTGCCTGCGAGCTATCTGCAGACGTTCGCATTTTCGGAGCAGGGCTGCCGGAGGCGCCCGGCACGGACCACCTAAGCTACGTTTGAAGTTTGAGGGGGCAAAACAAGCAAGCAGCCCCAGTCTCTGTGCCTCTGTGCGAGCAGTGCCATGGGCAGATGAGGCTGAGCAACAGTTTTCCAGGCTAGCTCTTTCTGCCTTCGAGCTATCTGCAGACGTTGGCATTTTCGGAGCAGGGCTGCCGGAGGCGCCCGGTACAGACCACCTAAGCTACGTTTGAAGTTTGAGGGAACAAGACAAGCAAGCAGCCCCAGTCTCTGTGCCTCTGTGCGAGCAGTGCCATGGGCAGATGAGGCTGAGCAACAGCTTTCCAGGCTAGCTCTTTCTGCCTGCGAGCTATCTGCAGACGTTCGCATTTTTGGAGCAGGGCTGCCGGAGGCGCCCGGCACAGACCACCTAAGCTACGTTTGAAGTTTGAGGGGACAAGACAAGCAAGCAGCCCCAGTCTCTGTGCCTCTGTGCGAGCAGTGCCATGGGCAGATGAGGCTGAGCAACAGCTTTCCAGGCTAGCTCTTTCTGCCTGCGAGCTATCTGCAGACGTTCGCATTTTTGGAGCAGGGCTGCCGGATGCGCCCGGCACGGACCACCTAAGCTACATTTGAAGTTTGAGGGGGCAAGACAAGCAAGCAGCCCCAGTCTCTGTGCCTCTGTGCGAGCAGTGCCATGGGCAGATGAGGCTGAGCAACAGCTTTCCGGGCTAGCTCTTTCTGCCTGCGAGCTATCTGCAGACGTTCGCATTTTCGGAGCAAGGCTGCCGGATGCGCCCGGCACGGACCACCTAAGCTACGTTTGAAGTTTGAGGGGACAAGACAAGCAAGCAGCCCCAGTCTCTGTGCCTCTGTGCGAGCAGTGCCATGGGCAGATGAGGCTGAGCAACAGCTTTCCAGGCTAGCTCTTTCTGCCTGCGAGCTATCTGCACACGTTCGAATTTTCGGAGCAGGGCTGCCGGAGGCGCCCGGCACGGACCACCTAAGCTACGTTTGAAGTTTGAGGGGGCAAAACCAGCAAGCAGCCCCAGTCTCTGTGCCTCTGTGCGAGCAGTGCCATGGGCAGATGAGGCTGAGCAACAGCTTTCCAGGCTAGCTCTTTCTGCCTGCGAGCTATCTGCAGACGTTGGCATTTTCGGAGCAGGGCTGCCGGAGGCGCCCGGCACGGACCACCTAAGCTACGTTTGAAGTTTGAGGGAACAAGACAAGCAAGCAGCCCCAGTCTCTGTGCCTCTGTGCGAGCAGTGCCATGGGCAGATGAGCCTGAGCAACAGCTTTCCAGGCTAGCTCTTTCTGCCTGCGAGCTATCTGCAGACGTTCGCATTTTTGGAGCAGGGCTGCCGGAGGCGCCCGGCACAGACCACCTAAGCTACGTTTGAAGTTTGAGGGGACAAGACAAGCAAGCAGCCCCAGTCTCTGTGCCTCTGTGCGAGCAGTGCCATGGGCAGATGAGGCTGAGCAACAGCTTTCCAGGCTAGCTCTTTCTGCCTGCGAGCTATCTGCAGACGTTCGCATTTTTGGAGCAGGGCTGCCGGATGCGCCCGGCACGGACCACCTAAGCTACATTTGATGTTTGAGGGGACAAGACAAGCAAGCAGCCTCAGTCTCTGTGCCTCTGTGCGAGCAGTGCCATGGGCAGATGAGGCTGAGCAACAGCTTTCCAGGCTAGCTCTTTCTGCCTGCGAGCTATCTGCAGACGTTCGCATTTTCGGAGCAGGGCTGCCGGAGGCGCCCGGCACGGACCACCTAAGCTACGTTTGAAGTTTGAGGGGACAAGACAAGCAAGCAGCCCCAGTCTCTGTGCCTCTGTGCGAGCAGTGCCATGGGCAGATGAGGCTGAGCAACAGCTTTCCAGGCTAGCTCTTTCTGGCTGCGAGCTATCTGCAGACGTTCGAATTTTCGGAGCAGGGCTGCCGGAGGCGCCCGGCACGGACCACCTAAGCTACGTTTGAAGTTTGAGGGGGCAAAACCAGCAAGCAGCCCCAGTCTCTGTGCCTCTGTGCGAGCAGTGCCATGGGCAGATGAGGCTGAGCAACAGCTTTCCAGGCTAGCTCTTTCTGCCTGCGAGCTATCTGCAGACGTTCGCATTTTCGGAGCAGGGCTGCCGGAGGCGCCCGGCACGGACCACCTAAGCTACGTTTGAAGTTTGAGGGGGCAAGACAAGCAAGCAGCCCCAGTCTCTGTGCCTCTGTGCGAGCAGTGCCATGGGCAGATGAGGCTGAGCAACAGCTTTCCAGGCTAGCTCTTTCTGCCTGCGAGCTATCTGCAGACGTTTGCATTTTCGGAGCAGGGCTGCCGGAGGCACCCGGCACAGACCACCTAAGCTACGTTTGAAGTTTGAGGGGACAAGACAAGCAAGCAGCCCCAGTCTCTGTGCCTCTGTGCGAGCAGTGCCATGGGCAGATGAGGCTGAGCAACAGCTTTCCAGGCTAGCTCTTTCTGCCTGCGAGCTATCTGCAGACGTTCGCACTTTTGGAGCAGGGCTGCCGGAGGCGCCCGGCACAGACCACCTCAGCTACGTTTGAAGTCTGAGGGGACAAGACAAGCAAGCAGCCCCAGTCTCTGTGCCTCTGTGCGAGCAGTGCCATGGGCAGATGAGGCTGAGCAACAGCTTTCCAGGCTAGCTCTTTCCGCCTGCGAGCTATCTGCAGACGTTTGCATTTTCGGAGCAGGGCTGCCGGAGGCGCCCGGCACGGACCACCTAAGTTACATTTGAAGTTTGAGGGGGCAAGACAAGCAAGCAGCCCCAGTCTCTGTGCCTCTGTGCGAGCAGTGCCATGGGCAGATGAGGCTGAGCAACAGCTTTCCAGGCTAGCTCTTTCTGCCTGCGAGCTATCTGCAGACGTTCGCATTTTCGGAGCAGGGCTGCCGGATGAGCCCAGCACGGACCACCTAAGCTACATTTGAAGTTTGAGGGGACAAGACAAGCAAGCAGCCCCAGTCTCTGTGCCTCTGTGCGAGCAGTGCCATGGGCAGATGAGGCTGAGCAACAGCTTTCCAGGCTAGCTCTTTCTGTCTGCGAGCTATCTGCAGACGTTCGCATTTTCGGAGCAGGGCTGCCGGATGCGCCCAGCACGGACCACCTAAGCTACATCTGAAGTTTGAGGGGACAAGACAAGCAAGCAGCCCCAGTCTCTGTGCCTCTGTGCGAGCAGTGCCATGGGCAGATGAGGCTGAGCAACAGCTTTCCAGGCTAGCTCTTTCTGCCTGCGAGCTATCTGCAGACGTTCGCATTTTTGGAGCAGGGCTGCCGGAGGCGCCCGGCACGGACCACCTAAGCTACGTTTGAAGTTTGAGGGGGCAAAACAAGCAAGCAGCCCCAGTCTCTGTGCCTCTGTGCGAGCAGTGCCATGGGCAGATGAGGCTGAGCAACAGCTTTCCAGGCTAGCTCTTTCTGCCTGTGAGCTATCTGCAGACGTTCGCATTTTCGGAGCAGGGCTGCCGGAGGCGCCCGGCACAGACCACCTAAGCTACGTTTGAAGTTTGAGGGGACAAGACAAGCAAGCAGCCCCAGTCTCTGTGCCTCTGTGCGAGCAGTGCCATGGGCAGATGAGGCTGAGCAACAGCTTTCCAGGCTAGCTCTTTCTGCCTGCGAGCTATCTGCAGACGTTTGCATTTTCAGAGCAGGGCTGCCGGAGGCGCCCGGCACAGACCACCTAAGCTACGTTTGAAGTTTGAGGGGACAAGACAAGCAAGCAGCCCCAGTCTCTGTGCCTCTGTGCGAGCAGTGCCATGGGCAGATGAGGCTGAGCAACAGCTTTCCAGGCTAGCTCTTTCTGCCTGCGAGCTATCTGCAGACGTTTGCATTTTCGGAGCAGGGCTGCCGGAGGCGCCCGGCACGGACCACCTAAGTTACATTTGAAGTTTGAGGGGGCAAGACAAGCAAGCAGCCCCAGTCTCTGTGCCTCTGTGCGAGCAGTGCCATGGGCAGATGAGGCTGAGCAACAGCTTTCCAGGCTAGCTCTTTCTGCCTGCGAGCTATCTGCAGACGTTTGCATTTTCAGAGCAGGGCTGCCGGATGAGCCCAGCACGGACCACCTAAGCTACATTTGAAGTTTGAGGGGACAAGACAAGCAAGCAGCCCCAGTCTCTGTGCCTCTGTGCGAGCAGTGCCATGGGCAGATGAGGCTGAGCAACAGCTTTCCAGGCTAGCTCTTTCTGTCTGCGAGCTATCTGCAGACGTTCGCATTTTCGGAGCAGGGCTGCCGGATGCGCCCAGCACGGACCACCTAAGCTACATCTGAAGTTTGAGGGGACAAGACAAGCAAGCAGCCCCAGTCTCTGTGCCTCTGTGCGAGCAGTGCCATGGGCAGATGAGGCTGAGCAACAGCTTTCCAGGCTAGCTCTTTCTGCCTGCGAGCTATCTGCAGACGTTCGCATTTTTGGAGCAGGGCTGCCGGAGGCGCCCGGCACGGACCACCTAAGCTACGTTTGAAGTTTGAGGGGGCAAAACAAGCAAGCAGCCCCAGTCTCTGTGCCTCTGTGCGAGCAGTGCCATGGGCAGATGAGGCTGAGCAACAGCTTTCCAGGCTAGCTCTTTCTGCCTGTGAGCTATCTGCAGACGTTCGCATTTTCGGAGCAGGGCTGCCGGAGGCGCCCGGCACAGACCACCTAAGCTACGTTTGAAGTTTGAGGGGACAAGACAAGCAAGCAGCCCCAGTCTCTGTGCCTCTGTGCGAGCAGTGCCATGGGCAGATGAGGCTGAGCAACAGCTTTCCAGGCTAGCTCTTTCTGCCTGCGAGCTATCTGCAGACGTTCGCATTTTTGGAGCAGGGCTGCCGGAGGCGCCCGGCACAGACCACCTAAGCTACGTTTGAAGTTTGAGGGGACAAGACAAGCAAGCAGCCCCAGTCTCTGTGCCTCTGTGCGAGCAGTGCCATGGGCAGATGAGGCTGAGCAACAGCTTTCCAGGCTAGCTCTTTCTGCCTGCGAGCTATCTGCAGACGTTTGCATTTTCGGAGCAGGGCTGCCGGAGGCGCCCGGCACGGACCACCTAAGTTACATTTGAAGTTTGAGGGGGCAAGACAAGCAAGCAGCCCCAGTCTCTGTGCCTCTGTGCGAGCAGTGCCATGGGCAGATGAGGCTGAGCAACAGCTTTCCAGGCTAGCTCTTTCTGCCTGCGAGCTATCTGCAGACGTTCGCATTTTCGGAGCAGGGCTGCCGGATGAGCCCAGCACGGACCACCTAAGCTACATTTGAAGTTTGAGGGGACAAGACAAGCAAGCAGCCCCAGTCTCTGTGCCTCTGTGCGAGCAGTGCCATGGGCAGATGAGGCTGAGCAACAGCTTTCCAGGCTAGCTCTTTCTGTCTGCGAGCTATCTGCAGACGTTCGCATTTTCGGAGCAGGGCTGCCGGATGCGCCCAGCACGGACCACCTAAGCTACATCTGAAGTTTGAGGGGACAAGACAAGCAAGCAGCCCCAGTCTCTGTGCCTCTGTGCGAGCAGTGCCATGGGCAGATGAGGCTGAGCAACAGCTTTCCAGGCTAGCTCTTTCTGCCTGCGAGCTATCTGCAGACGTTCGCATTTTTGGAGCAGGGCTGCCGGAGGCGCCCGGCACGGACCACCTAAGCTACGTTTGAAGTTTGAGGGGGCAAAACAAGCAAGCAGCCCCAGTCTCTGTGCCTCTGTGCGAGCAGTGCCATGGGCAGATGAGGCTGAGCAACAGCTTTCCAGGCTAGCTCTTTCTGCCTGTGAGCTATCTGCAGACGTTCGCATTTTTGAAGCAGGGCTGCCGGAGGCGCCCGGCACAGACCACCTAAGCTACGTTTGAAGTTTGAGGGGACAAGACAAGCAAGCAGCCCCAGTCTCTGTGCCTCTGTGCGAGCAGTGCCATGGGCAGATGAGGCTGAGCAACAGCTTTCCAGGCTAGCTCTTTGTGGCTGCGAGCTATCTGCAGACGTTTGCATTTTCAGAGCAGGGCTGCCGGATGAGCCCAGCACGGACCACCTAAGCTACATTTGAAGTTTGAGGGGACAAGACAAGCAAGCAGCCCCAGTCTCTGTGCCTCTGTGCGAGCAGTGCCATGGGCAGATGAGGCTGAGCAACAGCTTTCCAGGCTAGCTCTTTCTGTCTGCGAGCTATCTGCAGACGTTCGCATTTTCGGAGCAGGGCTGCCGGATGCGCCCAGCACGGACCACCTAAGCTACATCTGAAGTTTGAGGGGACAAGACAAGCAAGCAGCCCCAGTCTCTGTGCCTCTGTGCGAGCAGTGCCATGGGCAGATGAGGCTGAGCAACAGCTTTCCAGGCTAGCTCTTTCTGCCTGCGAGCTATCTGCAGACGTTCGCATTTTTGGAGCAGGGCTGCCGGAGGCGCCCGGCACGGACCACCTAAGCTACGTTTGAAGTTTGAGGGGGCAAAACAAGCAAGCAGCCCCAGTCTCTGTGCCTCTGTGCGAGCAGTGCCATGGGCAGATGAGGCTGAGCAACAGCTTTCCAGGCTAGCTCTTTCTGCCTGTGAGCTATCTGCAGACGTTCGCATTTTCGGAGCAGGGCTGCCGGAGGCGCCCGGCACAGACCACCTAAGCTACGTTTGAAGTTTGAGGGGACAAGACAAGCAAGCAGCCCCAGTCTCTGTGCCTCTGTGCGAGCAGTGCCATGGGCAGATGAGGCTGAGCAACAGCTTTCCAGGCTAGCTCTTTCTGCCTGCGAGCTATCTGCAGACGTTCGCATTTTTGGAGCAGGGCTGCCGGAGGCGCCCGGCACAGACCACCTAAGCTACGTTTGAAGTTTGAGGGGACAAGACAAGCAAGCAGCCCCAGTCTCTGTGCCTCTGTGCGAGCAGTGCCATGGGCAGATGAGGCTGAGCAACAGCTTTCCAGGCTAGCTCTTTCTGCCTGCGAGCTATCTGCAGACGTTTGCATTTTCGGAGCAGGGCTGCCGGAGGCGCCCGGCACGGACCACCTAAGTTACATTTGAAGTTTGAGGGGGCAAGACAAGCAAGCAGCCCCAGTCTCTGTGCCTCTGTGCGAGCAGTGCCATGGGCAGATGAGGCTGAGCAACAGCTTTCCAGGCTAGCTCTTTCTGCCTGCGAGCTATCTGCAGACGTTCGCATTTTCGGAGCAGGGCTGCCGGATGAGCCCAGCACGGACCACCTAAGCTACATTTGAAGTTTGAGGGGACAAGACAAGCAAGCAGCCCCAGTCTCTGTGCCTCTGTGCGAGCAGTGCCATGGGCAGATGAGGCTGAGCAACAGCTTTCCAGGCTAGCTCTTTCTGTCTGCGAGCTATCTGCAGACGTTCGCATTTTCGGAGCAGGGCTGCCGGATGCGCCCAGCACGGACCACCTAAGCTACATCTGAAGTTTGAGGGGACAAGACAAGCAAGCAGCCCCAGTCTCTGTGCCTCTGTGCGAGCAGTGCCATGGGCAGATGAGGCTGAGCAACAGCTTTCCAGGCTAGCTCTTTCTGCCTGCGAGCTATCTGCAGACGTTCGCATTTTTGGAGCAGGGCTGCCGGAGGCGCCCGGCACGGACCACCTAAGCTACGTTTGAAGTTTGAGGGGGCAAAACAAGCAAGCAGCCCCAGTCTCTGTGCCTCTGTGCGAGCAGTGCCATGGGCAGATGAGGCTGAGCAACAGCTTTCCAGGCTAGCTCTTTCTGCCTGTGAGCTATCTGCAGACGTTCGCATTTTTGAAGCAGGGCTGCCGGAGGCGCCCGGCACAGACCACCTAAGCTACGTTTGAAGTTTGAGGGGACAAGACAAGCAAGCAGCCCCAGTCTCTGTGCCTCTGTGCGAGCAGTGCCATGGGCAGATGAGCCTGAGCAACAGCTTTCCAGGCTAGCTCTTTGTGGCTGCGAGCTATCTGCAGACGTTTGCATTTTCGGAGCAGGGCTGCCGGAGGCGCCCGGCACGGACCACCTAAGCTACGTTTGAAGTTTGAGGGGGCAAGACAAGCAAGCAGCCCCAGTCTCTGTGCCTCTGTGCGAGCAGTGCCATGGGCAGATGAGCCTGAGCAACAGCCTTCCAGGCTAGCTCTTTCTGCCTGCGAGCTATCTGCAGACGTTTGCATTTTCGGAGCAGGGCTGCCGGAGGCGCCCGGCACGGACCACCTAAGCTACATTTGAAGTTTGAGGGAACAAGACAAGCAAGCAGCCCCAGTCTCTGTGCTTCTGTGCGAGCAGTGCCATGGGCAGATGAGGCTGAGCAACAGCTTTCCAGGCTAGCTCTTTCTGCCTGCGAGCTATCTGCAGACGTTCGAATTTTCGGAGCAGGGCTGTCGGATGCGCCCGGCACGGACCACCTAGGCTATGTTTGAAGTTTGAGGGGGCAAAACAAGCAAGCAGCCCCAGTCTCTGTGCCTCTGTGCGAGCAGTGCCATGGGCAGATGAGGCTGAGCAACAGCTTTCCAGGCTAGCTCTTTCTGCCTTCGAGCTATCTGCAGACGTTGGCATTTTCGGAGCAGGGCTGCCGGAGGCCCCCGGCACGGACCACCTAAGCTACGTTTGAAGTTTGAGGGGACAAGACAAGCAAGCAGCCCCAGTCTCTGTGCCTCTGTGCGAGCAGTGCCATGGGCAGATGAGGCTGAGCAACAGCTTTCCAGGCTAGCTCTTTCTGCCTGCGAGCTATCTGCAGACGTTCGCATTTTTGGAGCAGGGCTGCCGGAGGCGCCCGGCACGGACCACCTAAGCTACGTTTGAAGTTTGAGGGGACAAGACAAGCAAGCAGCCCCAGTCTCTGTGCCTCTGTGCGAGCAGTGCCATGGGCAGATGAGGCTGAGCAACAGCTTTCCAGGCTAGCTCTTTCTGCCTGCGAGCTATCTGGAGACCTTCGCATTTTCGGAGCAGGGCTGCCGGAGGCGCCCGGCACGGACCACCTAAGCTACATTTGAAGTTTGAGGGGGCAAAACAAGCAAGCAGCCCCAGTCTCTGTGCCTCTGTGCGAGCAGTGCCATGGGCAGATGAGGCTGAGCAACAGCTTTCCAGGCTAGCTCTTTCTGCCTGCGAGCTATCTGCAGACGTTCGCATTTTTGGAGCAGGGCTGCCGGAGGCGCCCGGCACGGACCACCTAAGCTACGTTTGAAGTTTGAGGGGGCAAGACAAGCAAGCAGCCCCAGTCTCTGTGCCTCTGTGCGAGCAGTGCCATGGGCAGATGAGCCTGAGCAACAGCTTTCCGGGCTAGCTCTTTCTGCCTGCGAGCTATCTGCAGATGTTTGCATTTTCGGAGCAGGGCTGCCGGAGGCGCCCGGCACAGACCACCTAAGATACGTTTGAAGTTTGAGGGGACAAGACAAGCAAGCAGCCCCAGTCTCTGTGCCTCTGTGCGAGCAGTGCCATGGGCAGATGAGGCTGAGCAACAGCTTTCCAGGCTAGCTCTTTCTGCCTGCGAGCTATCTGCAGACGTTCGAATTTTCGGAGCAGGGCTGCCGGATGCGCCCGGCACATACCACCTAAGCTATGTTTGAAGTTTGAGGGGGCAAAACAAGCAAGCAGCCCCAGTCTCTGTGCCTCTGTGCGAGCAGTGCCATGGGCAGATGAGGCTGAGCAACAGTTTTCCAGGCTAGCTCTTTCTGCCTGCGAGCTATCTGCAGACGTTCGCATTTTTGGAGCAGGGCTGCCGGAGGCGCCCGGCACAGACCACCTAAGCTACGTTTGAAGTTTGAGGGGACAAGACAAGCAAGCAGCCCCAGTCTCTGTGCCTCTGTGTGAGCAGTGCCATGGGCAGATGAGGCTGAGCAACAGCTTTCCAGGCTAGCTCTTTCTGCCTGCGAGCTATCTGCAGACGTTCGCATTTTTGGAGCAGGGCTGCCGGATGCGCCCGGCACGGACCACCTAAGCTACATTTGAAGTTTGAGGGGGCAAGACAAGCAAGCAGCCCCAGTCTCTGTGCCTCTGTGCGAGCAGTGCCATGGGCAGATGAGGCTGAGCAACAGCTTTCCAGGCTAGCTCTTTCTGCCTGCGAGCTATCTGCAGACGTTCGCATTTTCGGAGCAGGGCTGCCGGAGGCGCCCGGCACGGACCACCTAAGCTACGTTTGAAGTTTGAGGGGACAAGACAAGCAAGCAGCCCCAGTCTCTGTGCCTCTGTGCGAGCAGTGCCATGGGCAGATGAGGCTGAGCAACAGCTTTCCAGGCTAGCTCTTTCTGCCTGCGAGCTATCTGCACACGTTCGAATTTTCGGAGCAGGGCTGCCGGAGGCGCCCGGCACGGACCACCTAAGCTACGTTTGAAGTTTGAGGGGGCAAAACCAGCAAGCAGCCCCAGTCTCTGTGCCTCTGTGCGAGCAGTGCCATGGGCAGATGAGGCTGAGCAACAGCTTTCCAGGCTAGCTCTTTCTGCCTGCGAGCTATCTGCAGACGTTCGCATTTTCGGAGCAGGGCTGCCGGAGGCGCCCGGCACGGACCACCTAAGCTACGTTTGAAGTTTGAGGGGGCAAGACAAGCAAGCAGCCCCAGTCTCTGTGCCTCTGTGCGAGCAGTGCCATGGGCAGATGAGCCTGAGCAACAGCTTTCCGGGCTAGCTCTTTCTGCCTGCGAGCTATCTGCAGACGTTTGCATTTTCGGAGCAGGGCTGCCGGAGGCGCCTGGCACAGACCACCTAAGCTACGTTTGAAGTTTGAGGGGACAAGACAAGCAAGCAGCCCCAGTCTCTGTGCCTCTGTGCGAGCAGTGCCATGGGCAGATGAGCCTGAGCAACAGCTTTCCAGGCTAGCTCTTTCTGGCTGCGAGCTATCTGCAGACGTTCGCATTTTCGGAGCAGGGCTGCCGGATGCGCCCGGCACGGACCACCTAAGCTATGTTTGAAGTTTGAGGGGGCAAGACAAGCAAGCAGCCCCAGTCTCTGTGCCTCTGTGCGAGCAGTGCCATGGGCAGATGAGCCTGAGCAACAGCTTTTCAGGCTAGCTCTTTCTGCCTTCGAGCTATCTGCAGACGTTGGCATTTTCGGAGCAGGGCTGCCGGAGGCGCCCGGCACGGACCACCTAAGATACGTTTGAAGTTTGAGGGGGCAAGACAAGCAAGCAGCCCCAGTCTCTGTGCCTCTGTGCGAGCAGTGCCATGGGCAGATGAGCCTGAGCAACAGCTTTCCAGGCTAGCTCTTTCTGCCTGCGAGCTATCTGCAGACGTTCGCATTTTTGGAGCAGGGCTGCCGGAGGCGCCCGGCACAGACCACCTAAGCTACGTTTGAAGTTTGAGGGGACAAGACAAGCAAGCAGCCCCAGTCTCTGTGCCTCTGTGCGAGCAGTGCCATGGGCAGATGAGGCTGAGCAACAGCTTTCCAGGCTAGCTCTTTCTGCCTGCGAGCTATCTGCAGACGTTCGCATTTTCGGAGCAGGGCTGCCGGAGGCGCCCGGCACGGACCACCTAAGCTACGTTTGAAGTTTGAGGGGGCAAGACAAGCAAGCAGCCCCAGTCTCTGTGCCTCTGTGCGAGCAGTGCCATGGGCAGATGAGCCTGAGCAACAGCTTTCCGGGCTAGCTCTTTCTGCCTGCGAGCTATCTGCAGACGTTTGCATTTTCCGAGCAGGGCTGCCGGAGGCGCCCGGCACGGACCACCTAAGCTACGTTTGAAGTTTGAGGGGACAAGACAAGCAAGCAGCCCCAGTCTCTGTGCCTCTGTGCGAGCAGTGCCATGGGCAGATGAGGCTGAGCAACAGCTTTCCAGGCTAGCTCTTTCTGCCTGCGAGCTATCTGCAGACGTTCGCATTTTCGGAGCAGGGCTGCCGGAGGCGCCTGGCACGGACCACCTAAGCTACGTTTGAAGTTTGAGAGGGCAAAACAAGCAAGCAGCCCCAGTCTCTGTGCCTCTGTGCGAGCAGTGCCATGGGCAGATGAGGCTGAGCAACAGCTTTCCAGGCAAGCTCTTTCTGCCTGCGAGCTATCTGCGGACGTTGGCATTTTCGGAGCAGGGCTGCCGGAGGCGCCCGGCACGGACCACCTAAGCTACGTTTGAAGTTTGAGGGGACAAAACAAGCAAGCATCCCCAGTCTCTGTGCCTCTGTGCGAGCAGTGCCATGGGCAGATGAGGCTGAGCAACAGCTTTCCAGGCTAGCTCTTTCTGCCTGCGAGCTATCTGCAGACGTTCGCATTTTCGGAGCAGGGCTGCCGGAGGTGCCCGGCACGGACCACCTAAGCTACGTTTGAAGTTTGAGGGGACAAGACAAGCAAGCAGCCCCAGTCTCTGTGCCTCTGTGTGAGCAGTGCCATGGGCAGATGAGGCTGAGCAACAGCTTTCCAGGCTAGCTCTTTCTGCCTGCGAGCTATCTGCAGACGTTTGCATTTTTGGAGCAGGGCTGCTGGAGGCGCCCGGCACAGACCACCTAAGCTACGTTTGAAGTTTGAGGGGACAAGACAAGCAAGCAGCCCCAGTCTCTGTGCCTCTGTGCGAGCAGTGCCATGGGCAGATGAGGCTGAGCAACAGTTTCCAGGCTAGCTCTTTCTGGCTGCGAGCTATCTGCAGACGTTCGCATTTTCGGAGCAGGGCTCCCGGATGCGCCCGGCACGGACCACCTAAGCTACGTTTGAAGTTTGAGTGGGCAAAACAAGCAAGCAGCCCCAGTCTCTGTGCCTCTGTGCGAGCAGTGCCATGGGCAGATGAGGCTGAGCAACAGCTTTCCAGGCTAGCTCTTTCTGCCTGCGAGCTATCTGCAGACGTTTGGATTTTCGGAGCAGGGCTGCCGGAGGCGCCCGTCACGGACCACCTAAGCTACGTTTGAAGTTTGAGGGGACAAGACAAGCAAGCAGCCCCAGTCTCTGTGCCTCTGTGCGAGCAGTGCCATGGGCAGATGAGGCTGAGCAACAGCTTTCCAGGCTAGCTCCTTCTGCCTGCGAGCTATCTGCAGACGTTCGCATTTTCGGAGCAGGGCTGCCGGAGGCGCCCGGCACAGACCACCTAAGCTACTTTTGAAGTTTGAGGGGACAAGACAAGCAAGCAGCCCCAGTCTCTGTGCCTCTGTGCGAGCAGTGCCAGGGGCAGATGAGGCTGAGCAACAGCTTTCCAGGCTAGCTCTTTCTGCCTGCGAGCTATCTGCAGACGTTCGCATTTTCGGAGCAGGGCTGCCGGATGCGCCCGCCACAGACCACCTAAGCTACGTTTGAAGTTTGAGGGGACAAGACAAGCAAGCAGCCCCAGTCTCTGTGCCTCTGTGCGAGCAGTGCCATGGGCAGATGAGGCTGAGCAACAGCTTTCCAGGCTAGCTCTTTCTGCCTGCGAGCTATCTGCAGACGTTTGCATTTTCGGAGCAGGGCTGCCGGATGCGCCCGGCACGGACCACCTAAGCTACATTTGAAGTTTGAGGGGACAAGACAAGCAAGCAGCCCCAGTCTCTGTGCCTCTGTGCGAGCAGTGCCATGGGCAGATGAGGCTGAGCAACAGCTTTCCAGGCTAGCTCTTTCTGCCTGCGAGCTATCTGCAGACGTTTGGATTTTCGGAGCAGGGCTGCCGGAGGCGCCCGGCACGGACCACCTAAGATACGTTTGAAGTTTGAGGGGACAAGACAAGCAAGCAGCCCAGGTCTCTGTGCCTCTGTGCGAGCAGTGCCATGGGCAGATGAGGCTGAGCAACAGCTTTCCAGGCTAGCTCTTTCTGCCTGCGAGCTATCTGCAGACGTTCGCATTTTCGGAGCAGGGCTGCCGGAGGCGCCCGGCACGGACCCGTTAAGATACATTTGAAGTTTGAGGGGGCAAGACAAGCAAGCAGCCCCAGTCTCTGTGCCTCTGTGCGAGCAGTGCCATGGGCAGATGAGGCTGAGCAACAGCTTTCCAGGCTAGCTCTTTCTGCCTGCGAGCTATCTGCAGACGTTCGCATTTTCGGAGCAGGGCTGCCGGATGCGCCCCGTACGGACCACCTAAGCTACATTTGAAGTTTGAGGGGACAAGACAAGCAAGCAGCCCCAGTCTCTGTGCCTCTGTGCGAGCAGTGCCATGGGCAGATGAGGCTGAGCAACAGCTTTCCAGGCTAGCTCTTTCTGCCTGCGAGGTATCTGCAGACGTTCGCATTTTTGGAGCAGGGCTGCCGGAGGCGCCTGGCATGGACCACCTAAGATACATTTGAAGTTTGAGGGGGCAAGACAAGCAAGCAGCCCCAGTCTCTGTGCCTCTGTGCGAGCAGTGCCATGGGCAGATGAGGCTGAGCAACAGCTTTCCAGGCTAGCTCTTTCTGCCTGCGAGCTATCTGCAGACGTTCGCATTTTCGGAGCAGGGCTGCCTTATGCGCTAGGAACGGACAAGCTAAGCTACATTTGAAGTCTGAGGGGACAAGACAAGCAAGCAGCCCCAGTCTCTGTGCCTCTGTGCGAGCAGTGCCATGGGCAGATGAGGCTGAGCAACAGCTTTCCAGGCTAGCTCTTTCTGCCTGCGAGCTATCTGCAGACGTTCGCATTTTTGGAGCAGGGCTGCCGGAGGCGCCCGGCACGGACCCATTAAGCTACATTTGAAGTTTGAGGGGGCAAGACAAGCAAGCAGCCCCAGTCTCTGTGCCTCTGTGCGAGCAGTGCCATGGGCAGATGAGCCTGAGCAACAGCTTTCCAGGCTAGCTCTTTCTGCCTGCGAGCTATCTGCAGACGTTCGCATTTTTGGAGCAGGGCTGCCGGAGGCGCCCGGCACAGACCACCTAAGCTACGTTTGAAGTTTGAGGGGACAAGAGAAGCAAGCAGCCCCAGTCTCTGTGCCTCTGTGCGAGCAGTGCCATGGGCAGATGAGGCTGAGCAACAGCTTTCCAGGCTAGCTCTTTCTGCCTGCGAGCTATCTGCAGACGTTCGCATTTTCGGAGCAGGGCTGTCGGAGGCGCCCGGCACGGACCACCTAAGCTACGTTTGAAGTTTGAGGGGGCAAGACAAGCAAGCAGCCCCCGTCTCTGTGCCTCTGTGCGAGCAGTGCCATGGGCAGATGAGGCTGAGCAACAGCTTTCCAGGCTAGCTCTTTCTGCCTGCGAGCTATCTGCAGACGTTCGAATTTTCGGAGCGGGGCCTCCGGATGCGCCCGGCACGGACCACCTAAGTTATGTTTGAAGTTTGAGGGGACAAGACAAGCAAGCAGCCCCAGTCTCTGTGCCTCTGTGCGAGCAGTGCCATGGGCAGATGAGGCTGAGCAACAGCTTTCCAGGCTAGCTCTTTCTGCCTTCGAGCTATCTGGAGACCTTCGCATTTTCGGAGCAGGGCTGCCGGAGGCGCCCGGCACGGACCACCTAAGCTACGTTTGAAGTTTAAGGGGACAAGACAAGCAAGCAGCCCCAGTCTCTGTGCCTCTGTGCGAGCAGTGCCATGGGCAGATGAGGCTGAGCAACAGCTTTCCAGGCTAGCTCTTTCTGCCTGCGAGCTATCTGCACACGTTCGCATTTTTGGAGCAGGGCTGCCGGAGGCGCCCGGCACAGACCACCTAAGCTACGTTTGAAGTTTGAGGGGACAAGACAAGCAAGCAGCCCCAGTCTCTGTGCCTCTGTGCGAGCAGTGCCATGGGCAGATGAGGCTGAGCAACAGCTTTCCAGGCTAGCTCTTTCTGCCTGCGAGCTATCTGCAGACGTTCGCATTTTCGGAGCAGGGCTGCCGGAGGCGCCCGGCACGGACCACCTAAGCTACGTTTGAAGTTTGAGGGGGCAAAACAAGCAAGCAGCCCCAGTCTCTGTGCCTCTGTGCGAGCAGTGCCATGGGCAGATGAGGCTGAGCAACAGCTTTCCAGGCTAGCTCTTTCTGCCTGCGAGCTATCTGCAGACGTTCGCATTTTTGGAGCAGGGCTGCCGGATGCGCCCGGCACGGACCACCTAAGCTACATCTGAAGTTTGAGGGGACAAGACAAGCAAGCAGCCCCAGTCTCTGTGCCTCTGTGCGAGCAGTGCCATGGGCAGATGAGGCTGAGCAACAGCTTTCCAGGCTAGCTCTTTCTGCCTGCGAGCTATCTGCAGACGTTCGCATTTTTGGAGCAGGGCTGCCGGAGGCGCCCGGCACAGACCACCTAAGCTACGTTTGAAGTTTGAGGGGACAAGACAAGCAAGCAGCCCCAGTCTCTGTGCCTCTGTGCGAGCAGTGCCATGGGCAGATGAGGCTGAGCAACAGCTTTCCAGGCTAGCTCTTTCCGCCTGCGAGCTATCTGCAGACGTTTGCATTTTCGGAGCAGGGCTGCCGGAGGCGCCCGGCACGGACCACCTAAGTTACATTTGAAGTTTGAGGGGGCAAGACAAGCAAGCAGCCCCAGTCTCTGTGCCTCTGTGCGAGCAGTGCCATGGGCAGATGAGGCTGAGCAACAGCTTTCCAGGCTAGCTCTTTCTGCCTGCGAGCTATCTGCAGACGTTCGCATTTTCGGAGCAGGGCTGTCGGATGAGCCCAGCACGGACCACCTAAGCTACATTTGAAGTTTGAGGGGACAAGACAAGCAAGCAGCCCCAGTCTCTGTGCCTCTGTGCGAGCAGTGCCATGGGCAGATGAGGCTGAGCAACAGCTTTCCAGGCTAGCTCTTTCTGTCTGCGAGCTATCTGCAGACGTTGGCATTTTCGGAGCAGGGCTGCCGGATGCGCCCGGCACGGACCACCTAAGCTACATCTGAAGTTTGAGGGGACAAGACAAGCAAGCAGCCCCAGTCTCTGTGCCTCTGTGCGAGCAGTGCCATGGGCAGATGAGGCTGAGCAACAGCTTTCCAGGCTAGCTCTTTCTGCCTGCGAGCTATCTGCAGACGTTCGCATTTTTGGAGCAGGGCTGCCGGAGGCGCCCGGCACAGACCACCTAAGCTACGTTTGAAGTTTGAGGGGGCAAAACAAGCAAGCAGCCCCAGTCTCTGTGCCTCTGTGCGAGCAGTGCCATGGGCAGATGAGGCTGAGCAACAGCTTTCCAGGCTAGCTCTTTCTGCCTGTGAGCTATCTGCAGACGTTCGCATTTTTGAAGCAGGGCTGCCGGAGGCGCCCGGCACAGACCACCTAAGCTACGTTTGAAGTTTGAGGGGACAAGACAAGCAAGCAGCCCCAGTCTCTGTGCCTCTGTGCGAGCAGTGCCATGGGCAGATGAGGCTGAGCAACAGCTTTCCAGCCTAGCTCTTTCTGCCTGCGAGCTATCTGCAGACGTTTGCATTTTCGGAGCAGGGCTGCCGGAGGCGCCCGGCACGGACCACCTAAGCTACGTTTGAAGTTTGAGGGGGCAAGACAAGCAAGCAGCCCCAGTCTCTGTGCCTCTGTGCGAGCAGTGCCATGGGCAGATGAGCCTGAGCAACAGCCTTCCAGGCTAGCTCTTTCTGGCTGCGAGCTATCTGCAGACGTTTGCATTTTCGGAGCAGGGCTGCCGGAGGCGCCCGGCACGGACCACCTAAGCTACGTTTGAAGTTTGAGGGAACAAGACAAGCAAGCAGCCCCAGTCTCTGTGCTTCTGTGCGAGAAGTGCCATGGGCAGATGAGGCTGAGCAACAGCTTTCCAGGCTAGCTCTTTCTGCCTGCGAGCTATCTGCAGACGTTCGCATTTTCGGAGCAGGGCTGCCGGAGGCGCCCGGCACGGACCACCTAAGCTACGTTTGAAGTTTGAGGGGGCAAGACAAGCAAGCAGCCCCAGTCTGTGTGCCTCTGTGCGAGCAGTGCCATGGGCAGATGAGGCTGAGCAACAGCTTTCCAGGCTAGCTCTTTCTGGCTGCGAGCTATCTGCAGACGTTCGCATTTTCGGAGCAGGGCTGCCGGAGGCGCCCGGCACGGACCACCTAAGCTACGTTTGAAGTTTGAGGGGGCAAAACCAGCAAGCAGCCCCAGTCTCTGTGCCTCTGTGCGAGCAGTGCCATGGGCAGATGAGGCTGAGCAACAGCTTTCCAGGCTAGCTCTTTCTGCCTGCGAGCTATCTGCAGACGTTCGCATTTTCGGAGCAGGGCTGCCGGAGGCGCCCGGCACGGACCACCTAAGCTACGTTTGAAGTTTGAGGGGGCAAGACAAGCAAGCAGCCCCAGTCTCTGTGCCTCTGTGCGAGCAGTGCCATGGGCAGATGAGGCTGAGCAACAGCTTTCCGGGCTAGCTCTTTCTGCCTGCGAGCTATCTGCAGACGTTTGCATTTTCGGAGCAGGGCTGCCGGAGGCGCCTGGCACAGACCACCTAAGCTACGTTTGAAGTTTGAGGGGACAAGACAAGCAAGCAGCCCCAGTCTCTGTGCCTCTGTGCGAGCAGTGCCATGGGCAGATGAGGCTGAGCAACAGCTTTCCAGGCTAGCTCTTTCTGCCTGCGAGCTATCTGCAGACGTTCGAATTTTCGGAGCAGGGCTGCCGGATGTGCCCGGCACGGACCACCTAAGCTATGTTTGAAGTTTGAGGGGGCAAAACAAGCAAGCAGCCCCAGTCTCTGTGCCTCTGTGCGAGCAGTGCCATGGGCAGATGAGGCTGAGCAACAGCTTTTCAGGCTAGCTCTTTCTGCCTTCGAGCTATCTGCAGACGTTGGCATTTTCGGAGCAGGGCTGCCGGAGGCACCCGGCACGGACCGCCTAAGATACGTTTGAAGTTTGAGGGGGCAAGACAAGCAAGCAGCCCCAGTCTCTGTGCCTCTGTGCGAGCAGTGCCATGGGCAGATGAGGCTGAGCAACAGCTTTCCAGGCTAGCTCTTTCTGCCTGCGAGCTATCTGCAGACGTTTGCATTTTCGGAGCAGGGCTGCCGGAGGCGCCCGGCACAGACCACCTAAGCTACGTTTGAAGTTTGAGGGGACAAGACAAGCAAGCAGCCCCAGTCTCTGTGCCTCTGTGCGAGCAGTGCCATGGGCAGATGAGGCTGAGCAACAGCTTTCCAGGCTAGCTCTTTCTGCCTGCGAGCTATCTGCAGACGTTCGCATTTTCGGAGCAGGGCTGCCGGAGGCGCCCGGCACGGACCACCTAAGCTACGTTTGAAGTTTGAGGGCGCAAGACAAGCAAGCAGCCCCAGTCTCTGTGCCTCTGTGCGAGCAGTGCCATGGGCAGATGAGCCTGAGCAACAGCTTTCCGGGCTAGCTCTTTCTGCCTGCGAGCTATCTGCAGACGTTTGCATTTTCCGAGCAGGGCTGCCGGAGGCGCCCGGCACGGACCACCTAAGCTACGTTTGAAGTTTGAGGGGACAAGACAAGCAAGCAGTCCCAGTCTCTGTGCCTCTGTGCGAGCAGTGCCATGGGCAGATGAGGCTGAGCAACAGCTTTCCAGGCTAGCTCTTTCTGCCTGCGAGCTATCTGCAGACGTTCGCATTTTCGGAGCAGGGCTGCCGGAGGCGCCCGGCACGGACCACCTAAGCTACGTTTGAAGTTTGAGAGGGCAAAACAAGCAAGCAGCCCCAGTCTCTGTGCCTCTGTGCGAGCAGTGCCATGGGCAGATGAGGCTGAGCAACAGCTTTCCAGGCTAGCTCTTTCTGCCTGCGAGCTATCTGCGGACGTTGGCATTTTCGGAGCAGGGCTGCCGGAGGCGCCCGGCACGGACCACCTAAGCTACGTTTGAAGTTTGAGGGGGCAAGACAAGCAAGCAGCCCCAGTCTCTGTGCCTCTGTGCGTGCAGTGCCATGGGCAGATGAGGCTGAGCAACAGCTTTCCAGGCTAGCTCTTTCTGCCTGCGAGCTATCTGCAGACGTTCGCATTTTCGGAGCAGGGCTGCCTTATGCGCTAGGAACGGACAACCTAAGCTACATTTGAAGTCTGAGGGGACAAGACAAGCAAGCAGCCCCAGTCTCTGTGCCTCTGTGCGAGCAGTGCCATGGGCAGATGAGGCTGAGCAACAGCTTTCCAGGCTAGCTCTTTCTGCCTGCGAGCTATCTGCAGACGTTCGAATTTTCGGATCAGGGCTGCCGGATGCGCCCGGCACGGACCACCTAAGCTACGTTTGAAGTTTGAGGGGGCAAAACAAGCAAGCAGCCCCAGTCTCTGTGCCTCTGTGCGAGCAGTGCCATGGGCAGATGAGGCTGAGCAACAGCTTTCCAGGCTAGCTCTTTCTGCCTGCGAGCTATCTGCAGACGTTCGCATTTTCGGAGCAGGGCTGTCGGAGGCGCCCGGCACGGACCACCTAAGATACGTTTGAAGTTTGAGGGGGCAAGACAAGCAAGCAGCCCCAGTCTCTGTGCCTCTGTGCGAGCAGTGCCATGGGCAGATGAGGCTGAGCAACAGCTTTCCAGGCTAGCTCTTTCTGCCTGCGAGCTATCTGCAGACGTTTGCATTTTCGGAGCAGGGCTGCCGGAGGTGCCCGGCACGGACCACCTAAGCTACGTTTGAAGTTTGAGGGGACAAGACAAGCAAGCAGCCCCAGTCTCTGTGCCTCTGTGTGAGCAGTGCCATGGGCAGATGAGGCTGAGCAACAGCTTTCCGGGCTAGCTCTTTCTGCTTGCTAGCTATCTGCAGACGTTCGCATTTTCGGAGCAGGGCTCCCGCATGCGCCCGGCACGGACCACCTAAGCTACGTTTGAAGTTTGAGGGGGCAAAACAAGCAAGCAGCCCCAGTCTCTGTGCCTCTGTGCGAGCAGTGCCATGGGCAGATGAGGCTGAGCAACAGCTTTCCAGGCTAGCTCTTTCTGCCTGCGAGCTACCTGCAGACGTTTGGATTTTCGGAGCAGGGCTGCCGGAGGCGCCCGGCACGGATCACCTAAGCTACGTTTGAAGTTTGAGGGGGCAAGACAAGCAAGCAGCCCCAGTCTCTGTGCCTCTGTGCGAGCAGTGCCATGGGCAGATGAGGCTGAGCAACAGCTTTCCAGGCTAGCTCTTTCTGCCTGCGAGCTATCTGCAGACGTTTGCATTTTCGGAGCAGGGCTGCCGGAGGTGCCCGGCACGGACCACCTAAGCTACGTTTGAAGTTTGAGGGGGCAAGACAAGCAAGCAGCCCCAGTCTCTGTGCCTCTGTGCGAGCAGTGCCATGGGCAGATGAGGCTGAGCAACAGCTTTCCAGGCTAGCTCTTTCTGCCTGCGAGCTATCTGCAGACGTTTGCATTTTCGGAGCAGGGCTGCCGGAGGCGCCCGGCACAGACCACCTAAGCTACGTTTGAAGTTTGAGGGGACAAGACAAGCAAGCAGCCCCAGTCTCTGTGCCTCTGTGCGAGCAGTGCCATGGGCAGATGAGGCTGAGCAACAGCTTTCCAGGCTAGCTCTTTCTGCCTGCGAGCTATCTGGAGACCTTCGCATTTTCGGAGCAGGGCTGCCGGAGGCGCCCGGCACAGACCACCTAAGCTACGTTTGAAGTTTGAGGGGACAAGACAAGCAAGCAGCCCCAGTCTCTGTGCCTCTGTGCGAGCAGTGCCATGGGCAGATGAGCCTGAGCAACAGCTTTCCAGGCTAGCTCTTTCTGCCTGCGAGCTATCTGCAGACGTTCGCATTTTCGGAGCAGGGCTGCCGGAGGCGGCTGGCATGGACCACCTAAGCTACATTTGAAGTTTGAGGGGACAAGACAAGCAAGCAGCCCCAGTCTCTGTGCCTCTGTGCGAGCAGTGCCATGGGCAGATGAGCCTGAGCAACAGCTTTCCAGGCTAGCTCTTTCTGCCTGCGAGCTATCTGCAGACGTTCGCATTTTCGGAGCAGGGCTGCCGGATGCGCCCGGCACAGACCACCTAAGCTACATTTGAAGTTTGAGGGGACAAGACAAGCAAGCAGCCCCAGTCTCTGTGCCTCTGTGCGAGCAGTGCCATGGGCAGATGAGGCTGAGCAACAGCTTTCCAGGCTAGCTCTTTCTGCCTGCGAGCTATCTGCAGACGTTTGGATTTTCGGAGCAGGGCTGCCGGAGGCGTCCGGCACGGACCAGCTAAGATACGTTTGAAGTTTGAGGGGACAAGACAAGCAAGCAGCCCCAGTCTCTGTGCCTCTGTGCGAGCAGTGCCATGGGCAGATGAGGCTGAGCAACAGCTTTCCAGGCTAGCTCTTTCTGCCTGCGAGCTATCTGCAGACGTTCGCATTTTCGGAGCAGGGCTGCCTTATGCGCTAGGAACGGACAACCTAAGCTACATTTGAAGTCTGAGGGGACAAGACAAGCAAGCAGCCCCAGTCTCTGTGCCTCTGTGCGAGCAGTGCCATGGGCAGATGAGGCTGAGGAACAGCTTTCCAGGCTAGCTCTTTCTGCCTGCGAGCTATCTGCAGCTCTCAGTACCCAAACAGAGGCCCCAGGACCCGAACAGAGCCCCCAGAACCACAACAGAGCCCCCAAGACTGCAATAGAGCCCCCAGGACCCCAACAGAGCCCCCAGGACCCCAACAGAGCCCCCAGGACCCCAACAGAGCCCCCAGGACCCCAACAGAGCCCCCAGGACCCCAACAGAGCTTCCAGGAGGATAACAGAGCCTCCAGGACCCGAACAGAAACCCCAGAACAACAACAGAGCCCCCAGGATCCCAGCAGAGACTTCAGGACACCAACAGAGCCCCCAGGGCCCCAACAGAGCCCCCAGGGCCCCAACAGAGCCCCCAGGGCCCAAACAGAGACCCCAGAAACCCAACAGAGACCCCAGGCCCACAAGAGAGACCCCAGGAACCCATCAGAGCCCACAGGAACCCATCAGAGCCCCCAGGCCCCCAACAGAGCCCCCAGGACCCAAACCGAGCCCCCAGGCCCCAAACCGAGCCCCCAGGACCCAAACAGAGCCCCCAGGACCCAAACAGAGCCCCCAGGACCCAAACAGAGCCCCCAGGACCCAAACAGAGCCCCCAGGACCCGAAAAGAGACCCCAGGACAACAACAGAAGCCCCAGGACACCAACAGACCCCCCAAGACACCAACAGAGCTCCGAAAACCCCAACAGAGGCCCCAGGACCCCTACAGAGCCCCCAGGACCCCTACAGAGCCCCCTGGCCCACAACAGAGCCCCCGGGAACCCAACGGAACATCCAGGACCTCAACAGAGCCCCCAGGACCTCAACAGAGCCCCCAGAACACTAACAGATTCCCCAGGACCCCAACAGAGCCCCCGGGATCCAAACAGAGCCCCCGGGATCCAAACAGAGCCCTCAGGACACAAACAGAGGCCCAAGGACCCAAACAGAGTCCCCAGGGCAACAGCAGAGCCCCCAAGACCCCAGCAGAGCCCCCAGGACCGAAACAGAGCCCCCGGGATCCAAACAGAGCCCCTGGCATACAAACAGAGCCCTCAGGACACAAACAGAGGCCCCAGGACCCAAACAGAGTCCCCAGGGCAACAGCAGAGCCCCCAGGACCCCAGCAGAGCCCCCAGGACCCCAACAGAGCCTCCAGGACCCCAACAGAGCCCCCAAAACAACAACAGAGCCCCCAGGACCACAACAGAGCCTGCAGGAACCCAAAAGAGTACCCAGAACCCAACAGAGCCCCCAGGACCCGAACAGAAACCTGAGGACCACAACAGAGCCTTCAGGACCCCAACAGAGCCCCCAGGACCCCAACAGAGCCCCCAGGACCCCAACAGAGCCCCCAGGACCCCAACAGAGCCCCCAGGACCCGAACAAAACCCCGAGGACCACAACAGAGCCCCCAGGACCACAGCAGAGCCCCCAGGACCCCAAGAGAGCCCCCAGGAGAACAACAAAGTCCCCAGGACCCGAAAAAAACCACCAGGACACCAATAGAGCCCCCAGGACCCCAACAGAGCCCCCAGGACCCCAACAGAGCCCCCAGTACCCCAACAGAGAACCCGGGACACCAACAGAGCCCCCAGGAGAACAACAGAACCCTCAGGACCCGAACAGAGCCCCCAGGACCCAAACAGAGTCCCCAGGACCCAAACAGAGCCCCCAGGACCAAAACAGAGCCCCCAGGACCAAAACAGAGCCCCCAGGATCCCAAACAGAGCCCCCAGGACCCCAACAGAGCCCCCAGGACCACAACAGAGCCCCCAGGACCACAACAGAGCCCCCAGGACCCCAACAGAGCCCCCAGGACCCCAACAGAGCTCCCAGGACCCAAACAGAGGCGCGAGGACACCAACAGAGACTTCAGGACCCCAACAGACCCCCCCGAGCACCAACAGAGCCCCCAGGACAACAACAGAGGACCCAGGACGCGAACAGAAACCCCAGGACCACAGCAGAGCCCCCAGGAACCCAAGAGAGACTTCAGGACCCCAACAGAGCCCCCAGGGCCCCAACAGAGCCCCCAGGACCCCAACAGAGCCCCCAGCACCCCAACAGAGCCCCCAGGACAACAACAGAGGACCCAGGACAACAACAGAGGACCCAGGACGCGAACAGAAACCCCAGGACCACAGCAGAGCCCCCAGGATCCCAAGAGAGACTTCAGGACCCCAACAGAGCCCCCAGGGCCCCAACAGAGCCCCCAGGACAACAACAGAGCCCCCAGGGCCCCAACAGAGACCCCAGGACCCCAACAGAGCCCCCAGGACCCCAACAGAGCCCCCAGGACCCCAACAGAGCCCCCAGGACCCCAACAGAGCTCCCTGGACCCCAACAGAGCCCCCAGGACAAGAACAGAGAACCCTGGACCCCAACAGAGCCCCCAGGATAACAACAGAGCCCCCAGGACCCCAAACAGAGCCCCCAGGACCCCAAACAGAGCCCCCAGGACCCCAAACAGAGCCCCCAGGACCCCAAACAGAGCCCCCAGGACCCCAAACAGAGCCCCCAGGACCCCAAACAGAGCCCCCAGGACAACAACAGAGCCCCCAGGATAACAACAGAGCCCCCAGGGCCCGAACAGAAACCCCAGAACCACAACAGAGCTCCCAGTACCCAAACAGAGGTGCCAGGACACCAACAGAGACTTCAGGACCCCAACAGAGCCCCCCGAGCACCAACAGAGCCCCCAGGACCCCAACAGAGCCCCCAGGACCCCAACAGAGCCCCCAGGACCCCAACAGAGAACCCAGGACCCCAACAGAGCCCCCAGGACCCCAACAGAACCCCCAGGACCCCAACAGAACCCCCAGGACACCAACAGAACCCCCAGGAGAACAACAGAGACGCCAGGACCCGAACAAAACCACCAGGACCACAACAGAGCCCCCAGGACCCAAACAGAGCCCCCAGGAGAACAACAGAGCCCCCAGGAGAACAACAGAGCCCCCAGGATATCAAACAGAGCCCCCAGGACACCAAACAGAGCCCCCAAGACAACAACAGAGCCCCCAAGACAACAACAGAGCCCCCAAGACCACAACAGAGCCCCCAAGACCCCAACAGAGCCCGCAGGACCCCAACTGAGGACCCAGGACCCCAACTGAGGACCCAGGACAACAACAGAGCTCCCAGGAGAACAACAGAGCCCCCAGGACCCGAACAGAAACCCCAGAACCACAGCAGAGCTCCCAGTACCCAAACAGAGGCGCCAGGACACCAACAGAGACTTCAGGACCCCAACAGAGCCCCCCGAGCACCAACAGAGCCCCAGGGCACCAAAAGAGCCCCCAGGACCACAACAGAGCCCCCAGGACTCCAACAGAGCCCCCAGGACCCCAACAGAGACCCCAGGACCCCAACAGAGACCCCAGGACCCCAACAGAACCCCCAGGACCCCAACAGAACCCCCGGAACCCCAAAAGAGCCCCCGGAACCCCAACAGAGCCCCCGGAACCCCAACAGAGCCCCCGGAACCCGAACAAAACCACCAGGACCACAACAGAGAACCCAGGACCCCAACAGAGCCCCCAGGACCCCAACAGAGTCCCCAGGACATCAACAGAGCCCCCAGGACCCCAACAGAGCCCCCAAGAACCGAACAAAACCCCCAGGACCACAACAGATCTCCCAGAACCACAACAGAACCCCCAGGACCCCAACAGAACCCCCAGGACCCCAACAGAGCCCCCAGGACCCCAACAGAGCCCCCAGGACCCCAACAGAGACTTCAGGACCTCAACAGAGCCACCAGGGACCCAACAGAGCCTCCAGGGACCCAACAGAGCCCCCAGGGACCCAACAGAGCCCCCAGGGACCCAAACAGAGCCCCCAGGACAACAACAGAGCCCCCAGGACCACAACAGAGCCCCCAGGACCACAACAGAGCCCCCGGGACCCCAACAGAGCCCCCGGGACCCCAACAGAGCCCCCGGGACCCCAACAGAGCCCCCGGGACCCCAACAGAGCCCCCGGGACCCCAACAGAGCCCCCGGGACAAGAACAGAGTCCCCCAGACACCAGCAGAGCCCCCGGGACACCAGCAGAGCCCCCGGGTAAACAACAGAGCCCCCGGGTAAACAACAGAGCCCTCAGGACTTGAACAGAACCCCCAGGACCACAACAGAGCCCCCAGGACCCCAACAGAGCCCCCAGGACCCCAACAGAGCCCCCAGGACCCCAACAGAGCCCCCAGGAGAACAACAGAGCCCCCAGGATCCCAAACAGAGCCCCCAGGATCCCAAACAGAGCCCCCAGGATCCCAAACAGAGCCCCCAGGATCCCAAACAGAGCCCCCAGGATCCCAAACAGAGCCCCCAGGAGCCCAACTGAGGACCCAGGACCCCAACAGAGCCCCCGGGACCCCAACACAGTCCCCAGGACAACAACAGAGCCCCCAGGACCCCAACAGAACCCCCAGGACCCTAACAGAACCCCTAGGACCCTAACAGAACCCCTAGGACCCTAACAGAACCCCCGGCGACCCCAACAGATCTTCCGGGACACCAACAGATCCCCCGGGACACCAACAGATCCCCCGGGACACCAACAGAGGCCCCCAGGACAACAACAGAGCCCCCAGGACAACAACAGAGCCCCCAGGATCCAAAAAGAGCCCCCGGGACCCGAACAGAGCCTTCAGGAACCAAAAGGACCACCAGGAACCCAAAAGTGCACCCAGGAAAACAAGAGAGCGCCCAGGACACAAAGAGAGCCCCAAGGACACAAACAGAGCCCCCAGAACCCCAACAGAGCCCCCAGAACCCCAACAGAGCCCCCAGAACCCCAACAGAGCCCGCAGGAATCCAACAGAGTCCCCAGGACCCCAACAGAGTCCCCAGGAATCAAAAAGAGACACCAGAACCCCAAAAGTGCACCCAGGAAAACTACAGAGCCCCCAGGACATGAACAGAGCTCCAAGGACAACACCAGAGCCTCCAGGACCCCAACAGAGACCCCAGGACCCCAACAGAGCCCCCAGGACAGGAAGAGAGCCCCCAGGAACCCAACAGAGACCTCAGGACACCAATAGAGCCCTCACGACCCCAACAGAGCCCCCGGGACCCCAACAGAGCCCCCGGGACCCCAACAGAGCCCCCGGGACCCCAACAGAGACTTCAGGACCCTAACAGAGCTCTCACGACCCCAACAGAGCCCCCGGAACCCCAACAGCGCCCCCAGTATAACAACAGAGCCCCCGGGACCCCAACAGAGCCCCTGGGACCCCAACAGAGCCCCAGAAACCCAACAGAGCCCCCAGAAACCCAACAGAGACCCCAGAAACCCAACAGAGACCCCAGAAACCCAACAGAGCCCCCAGGTACCCAACAGAGACTTCAGGACACCAACAGAGACCCCAGGACCCGAACAGAGCCCCCAGGACCCCAACAGAGCCCCCAGGACCCCAACAGAGCCCCCAGGACCCCAACAGAGACCCCAGGACCCCAACAGAGACCCCAGGACCCCAACAGAGCCCCCGGACTCCAACAGAGCCTCGGGACCCCGACAGAGCCACCAGGACCCCAACAGAGCCCCCGGGATCCCAACAGAGCCCCCAGGAGCCCAACAGAGCCCCCAGGAGCCCAACAGAGCCCCCAGGAGCCCAACAGAGCCCCCAGGAGCCCAACAGAGCCCCCGGAACACCGACAGAGAACCCAGGACCCGAACAGAGCCCCCACGACCACAACAGAGCCCCCAGGACCACAACAGAGCCCCCAGGACCACAACAGAGCCCCCAGGACCACAACTGAGGACCCAGGACCCCAGCAGAGCCCCCAGGAGAACAATAGAGCCCCCAGGACCAGAACAGAAACCTCAGGACCACAACAGAGCTCCCAGGACCCAAACAGAGCCCCCAGGACCCCAACAGAGACTTGAGGACCCCAACAGAGCCCCCAGGACACCAGCAGAGCCCCCAGGGCCCCAACAGAGCCCCCAGGGCCCCAACAGAGCCTCCTGGACAACAACAGAGCCTCCTGGACAACAACAGAGCCTCCTGGACAACAACAGAGCCCCCAGGACAACAACAGAGCCCCCAGGCCCCCAACAGAGCCCCCAAGAAAACAACAGAGCCCCCGGGACCCCAACAGAGCCCCCGGGACCCCAACAGAGCCCCCAAAACAACAACAGAGCCGCCAGGACCACAACAGAGCACGCAGGAACCAAACAGAGCCCCCGGGACCCCAACAGAGCCCCCGGGACCCCAACAGAGCCCCCGGGACCCCAACAGAGCCCCCGGGACCCCAACAGAGCCCCCGGGACCCCAACAGAGCCCCCGGGAGAACAGCAGAGCCCCCGGGAGAACAACAGAGCCCCCGGGAGAACAACAGAGCCCCCGGGAGAACAACAGAGCCCCCGGGAGAACAACAGAGCCCCCGGGAGAACAACAGAGCCCCCGGGACAAGAACAGAGCCCCCGGGACAAGAACAGAGCCCCCGGGACAAGAACAGAACCCGCAGGAACCACAACAGTAACCCCAGGAACCAAACAGAGCCAAAATAACCACAACAGAGCCCCCAGAACCCCAACAGAGCCCCCGGGACACCAACAGATCAGCCGGGACCCCAACAGATCCCCCGGGACCCCAACAGATCCCCCGGGACAACAACAGAGCCCACGGGATCACAACAGAGCCCCCAAGACACGAACAGGACCTCCAGGACCACAACAGAGCCCCTGGGACCACAACAGAGCCCCCAGGACCCCAAGAGAGCCCCCAGGACCCCAACAGAGCCCCCAGGAGAACAACAAAGTCCCCAGGACCCGAAAAAAACCACCAGGACACCAATAGAGCCCCCAGGACCCCAACAGAGCCCCCAGGACTCCAACAGAGCCCCCAGTACCCCAACAGAGAACCCGGGACACCAACAGAGCCCCCAGGAGAACAACAGAACCCTCAGGACACGAACAGAGCCCCCAGGACCCAAACAGAGTCCCCAGGACCCAAACAGAGCCCCCAGGAGAACAACAAAGCCCCCAAAAACCAGCACAGAGGCCCCAGAACCCCAACAGAGCCCCCGGGACCCCAACAGAGACCCCAGGGGAACAAAAGAGCCCCCAAAACCCGAACAGATGCCCCAGGACCACAACAGAGCCCCCGGGACGACAACAGAGCCCCCGGGACGACAACAGAGACCCCAGGACCTCAGCGAAGACCCCCAAAACCCCATCAGAGCCCCCGGGACCCCAACAGAGCTCCCAGGAATCCAACAGAGCCCCCGGGACCCCAACAGAGCCCCCGGGACCCCAACAGAGCCCCCGGGACCCCAACAGAGCCCCCGGGACCCCAACAGAGCCCCCGGGACCCCAAGAGACCCCCCGGGACCCCAACAGAAGCCCCAAGACCCCAGCAAAGCCTCCGGGACCCCAACAGAGCACCCGGGACCCCAACAGAGCCACCAGGACCCCAACAGAGCCTCCAGAACCCGAACCAAGTTCCCGGGACCCCAACAGATCCTTCGGGACCCCAAGAGATCCCCCGGGACCCCAACAGAAGCCCCAAGACCCCAGCAAAGCCCCCGGGACCCGAACCAAGCTCCGAGGACGCCAACAGAGCCCCCGGGACCCCAACAGAGCCTGTGGGACCCCAACAGAGCCCCCGGGACCCCAACAGAGCCCCCGGGACCCCAGCAGAGGCCGCGGGACCCCAGCAGAGCCTGCGGGACCCCAACAGAGCCAGCAGGACCCCAATGGATCCCCCAGGACACGAACGGAGCCCCCAGGACACGAACGGAGCCCCCGGGACACGAACGGAGCCCCCGGGACACGAACGGAGCCCCCGGGACACGAACGGAGCCCCCGGGACACGAACCAAGCTCCGAGGATGGCAACAGAGCCCCCGGGACTCCAACAGAGCCTGCGGGACCCCAACAGAGCCCGCGGAGACCCCAACAGAGCCCGCGGAGACTCCAGCAGAGCCCGCGGGACCCCAACGGAGCCCGCGGGACCCCAACAGAGCAACCAGGAGCCGAACAGAGCCCCCAGGGGAACAACAGAGCCCCCAGGACAACAACAGAGCCCCCGGGACCCCAACAGAGCCCCCAGGGGAACAACAGAGCCCCCAGGACCCCAACAGAGCCCCCAGGACCCCAACAGAGCCCCCAGGACGACAACAGAGACCCCGGGACCCCAGCGAAGACCCCCAAAACCCCAACAGAGCCCCCGGAACCCCAACAGAGCTCCCAGGACACCAACAGAGGCCCCAGGACACCAACAGAGGCCCCAGGACAACAATAAAGCTGCCAAAAAAACAACAGAGCCCCCAGGACCACCACGGAGCCCCCAGGACCCCAACAGAACCCGCAGGACCCCAACAGAGACCCCAGAACCCGAACAGAGCTTTCAGGACACCAACAGAGCCCCCAGAACCCCAACAGAGCCCCCAGGACAACAACAGAGCCCCCAGGACAACAACAGAGCCCCCAGGACAACAACAGAGCCCCCAGGACAACAACAGATCCCCCAGGTCCCCAACAGAGCCCCCAGGACACCAACAGAGCCCCCAGGACCTCAACAGAGCACACATTACCCCAGCGAAGACCCCAGGACCCCAACAGAGCCCCCAGGACCCCAACAGGGACCCCCTTTACCCCAGCGAAGACCCCGGGACCTCAACAGAGCCCCCGGGACTTCAACAGAGCCCCCGGGACCCCAACAGAATTCCCAAGATCCAAACAGAGACCCCAGGAACCCAACACAGACTTCAGGACCCCAACAGAGCCAGCAAGACCCCAACAGAGCCCGCAGGAACCCAACAGAGCCCGCGGGACCCCAACAGAGCCCCCAGGACACGAACGGAGCCCCCAGGACACGAACGGAGCCCCCGGGACCGCAGCGGAGCCCCCGGGACCCGAACCAAGCTCCGAGGACGCCAACAGAGCCCCCGGGAACCCAAACAGAGCAACCAGGAGCCGAACAGAGCCCCCAGGACCCCAACGGAGCCCCCAGGACCACAACGGAGCCCCCAAAACCCGAACAGAAACCCCCGGGACAACAACAGAAACCCCAGGACCCCAACAGAAACCCCAGGACCCCAACAGAGCCCCCAGGACCCCAACAGAGCCTCCAGGACCCCAAAAGAGCCCCCAGGACCCCAACAGGGACCCCAGGACCCCAACAGGGACCCCAGGACCCCAACAGGGACCCCAGGACCCCAGAGAAAACCCCGGGACCTCAACAGAGCCCCCGGGACTTCAACAGAGCCCCCGGGACCCCAACAGAGACCCCAGGACCCCAGCCACGACCCCAAAAAACCCAACAGAGCCCCCGGGATGCAAAAAGAGCCCCCGGGATGCCAACATGGCCCCCGGGATCCCAACAGAGCCCCCAGGCTTACAGCAGAGCCCCCGGGACCCCAACAGAGCCTTTGGGACCCCAACAGAGCCCTCGGGACCCCAACAGAGCCCCCAGGACCCCAACAGAACTCCCAGAAGCCGAACAGAGCTCCCAGGACGACAACAGAGACCTCAGGACCCCCACCGAGCTCCCAGGACACCAACAGAGCCCTCAGGAAAACAACAGAGCCCCCAGGACCCCAACAGGGACCCCCTTTACCCCAGCGAAGACCCCGGGACCTCAACAGAGCCCCCGGGACTTCAACAGAGCCCCCGGGACCCCAACAGAGTTCCCAAGATCCAAACAGAGCCCCCAGGAACCCAACAGAGACTTCAGGACCCCAACAGAGCCAGCAGGACCCCAACAGAGCCCGCAGGACCCCAACAGAGCCCGCAGGACCCCAACAGAGCCCGCAGGACCCCAACAGAGCTCCCAGGACACGAACGGAGCCCCCGGGACCCCAGCGGAGCCCCCAGAACACGAACCAAGCTCCGAGGACGCCAACAGAGCCCCCGGGACCCCAACAGAGCCTGCGGGATCCCAACAGAGCACCCGGGACCCCAACAGAGCAACCAGGAGCCGAACAGAGCCCCCAGGACCCCAACGGAGCCCCCAGGACCCCAACGGAGCCCCCAAAACCCGAACAGACCCCCCCGGGACAACAACAGAGCCCCCGGGACCACAGCAGAGCCCCAGGGACCACAGCAGAGCCCCCGGGACCACAACAGAGCCAAAATAACCACAACAGAGCCCCCAGAACCCCAACAGAGCTCCCGGGACCCCAACAGAGACCCCGGGACCCCAACAGATACCCCGGGGACCCCTACAGAGCCCCCGGGAGAACAACAGAGACCCCAGAACTCGAACAGAGCCCCCAGGACCCCAACAGAGCCCCCAGGACCCCAACAGAGCCCCCAGGACCCCAACAGAGCCCCCAGGACCCCAACAGAGCCCCCAGGACCCCAACAGAGCCCCCAGGAGAACAACAAAGCCCCCAAAAACCAGCACAGAGGCCCCGGGACCCCAACAGAGCCCCCGGGACCCCAACAGAGCCCCCGGGACACCAACAGAGCCCCCGGGACCCCAACAGAGCCCCCAGGGGAACAACAGAGCCCCCAAAACCTGAACAGATGCCCCAGGACCCCAACAGAGCCACTGGGACGACAACAGAGCCCCCGGGACCCCAGCGAAGACCCCAAAAACCCCAACAGAGCCCCCGGGACACCAACAGAGCTCCCAGGAATCCAACAGAGCCCCCGGGACCCCAACAGAGCCCCCGGGACCCCAACAGATCCTTCGGGACCCCAAGAGACCCCCCGGGACCCCAACAGATCCTTCGGGACACCAAGAGACCCCCCGGGACCCCAACAGAAGCCCCAAGACGCCAGCAAAGCCCCCGGGACCCCAACAGAGCCCCCAGGACCCCAACAGAGCCTCCAGGACCCGAACCAAGTTCCCGGGACACCAACAGAGCCCGCGGGACCCCAACAGAGACCCCAGAACCGGAACAGAGCTTTCAGGACACCAACAGAGCCCCCAGAACCCCAACAGATCCCCCGCGACCCAAACAGAGCCCCCAGGACAACAACAGAGCCCCCAGGACAACAACAGAGCCCACAGGACAACAACAGAGCCCACAGGACAACAACAGAGCCCCCATGTCCCCAACAAAGCCCCCAGGACACCAACAGAGCCCCCAGGACCCCAACAGAGACCCCCCTTTACCCCAGCGAAGACCCCGGGACCTCAACAGAGCCCCGGGGACTTCAACAGAGCCCCCGGGACATCAACAGAGCCCCCGGGACCCCAACAGAGTTCCCAAGATCCAAACAGAGCCACCAGGACCCCAACAGAGACTTCAGGACCCCAACAGAGCCAGCAAGACTGCAACAGAGCCAGCAGGACCAAACAGAGCCCGTGGGACCCCAGCGGAGCCCCCGGGACCCCAGCGGAGCCCCCAGGACCCCAGCGGAGCCCCCGGGATCCCAGCGGAGCCCCCGGGACCCAAACCAAGCTTCGAGGACGCCAACAGAGCCCCCGGGACCCCAACAGAGCAACCAGGAGCCGAACAGAGCCCCCAGGACCCCAACGGAGCCCCCAGCACCACAACGGAGCCCCCAAAACCCGAACAGAATCCCCCGGGACAACAACAGAGCCTGCGGGACTCCAACAGAGACCCCGGGACCCCAACAGAGCCCCCAGGACCCCAACAGAGCCCCCAGGACCCCAGCGGAGCCCCCGGGACCCGAACCAAGCTCCGAGGACGCCAGCGGAGCCCCCGGGACCGCAACAGAGCCTGCGGGACCCCAACAGAGCCCCCGGGACCCCAACAGAGCAACCAGGAGCCGAACAGAGCCCCCAGGACCCCAACGGAGCCCCCAGGACAACAACGGAGCCCCCAAAACCCGAACAGACCCCCCCGGGACAACAACAGAGCCCCCGGGACAACAACAGAGCCCCCAAGACACGAACAGGACCTCCAGGACCACAACAGAGCCCCTGGGACCACAACAGAGCCCCCAGGACAACAACAGAGCCCCCAGGACAACAACAGAGCCCCCGGGACCACAACACAGCCCCAGGGATCACAGCAGAGCCCCCGGGACCACAACAGAGCCCCTAGGAACCCAACAGAGCCAAAATAACCACAACAGAGTTCCCAGAACCCCAACAGAGACCCCAGAACCCCAACAGAGCCCCCGGGACCCCAACAGAGCCCCCGGGACCCCAACAGATACCCCGGGACCCCAACAGATCCCCCGGGACCCCAACAGATACCACGGGGACCCCAACAGAGCCCCCAGGACCCCAACAGAGCCCCCAGGACCCCAACAGATGCCCCCAGGACCCCAACAGAGACCCCGGGACACCAACAGAGCCCCCGGGACGACAACAGAGACCCCGGGACGACAACAGAGACCCCAGGACCCCAACAGAGCCCCCGGGACCCCAACAGAGCTCCCAGGAATCCAACAGAGCCCCCGGGACCCCAACAGAGACCGCGGGACCCCAACAGAGCCAGCAGGACACCAACAGATCCCGCGGGACCCCAACAGATCCCCCAGGACACGAACGGAGCCCCCGGGACACCAGCGGAGCCCCCGGGACCCCAGCGGAGCCCCCGGGACCCGAACCAAGCTACGAGGACGCCAACAGAGCCCCCGGGACCACAACAGAGCCTGCGGGACTCCAACAGAGACCCCGGGACCCCAACAGAGCCCCCAGGACCCCAACAGAGCCCCCAGGACCCCAACAGAACTCCCAGAATCCGAACAGAGCCCCCAGGACGACAACAGAGACCTCAGGAAAACAACAGAGCCCCCAGGACCACAACAGAGCCCCCGGGACCACAACAGAGCCCCCGGGACCACAACAGAGCCCCCGGGACCACAACAGAGCCCCCGGGACCACAACAGAGCCCCCGGGACCACAACAGAGACCCCAGGACCCCAACAGAGCCCCCAGGGGAACAACAGAGCCTCCAAAACCCGAACAGATGCCCCAGGACCCCAACAGAGCCCCCGGGTCCCCAACAGAGACCCCAGAATTCCAAGAGAACCCCAAGAATCCCAACAGAACCCCCAGGATTCCAACAGAGCCCCCAGGACCCCAACAGAGCCCCCAGGACACCAACAGAGCCCCCAGGACACCAACAGAGCCCCCAGGACACCAACAGAGCCCCCAGGACACCAACAGAGCCCCCAGGACAACAATAAAGCTGCCAAAAAAACAACAGAGCCCCCAGGACCACCACGGAGCCCCCAGGACCCCAACAGAACCCGCAGGACCCCAACAGAGACCCCAGAACCCGAACAGAGCTTTCAGGACACCAACAGAGCCCCCAGAACCCCAACAGAGCCCCCGCGACCCCAACAGAGCCCCCAGGACAACAACAGAGCCCCCAGGACAACAACAGAGCCCCCAGGAACCCAACAGATCCCCCAGGTCCCCAACAGAGCCCCCAGGACACCAACAGGGTCCCCAGGACACCAACAGAGCACACATTACCCCAGCGAAGACCCCAGGACCCCAACAGAGCTCCCAGGACCCCAACAGGGACCCCCTTTACCCCAGCGAAGACCCCGGGACCTCAACAGAGCCCCCGGGACTTCAACAGAGCCCCCGGGACACCAACAGAGTTCCCAAGATCCAAACAGAGACCCCAGGAACCCAACAGAGACTTCAGGACCCCAACAGAGCCAGCAAGACCCCAACAGAGCCCTCAGGAACCCAACAGAGCCCGCGGGACCCCAACAGAGACCCCAGGACACGAACGGAGCCCCCGGGACCGCAGCGGAGCCCCCGGGACCCGAACCAAGCTCCGAGGACGCCAACAGAGCCCCCGGGACCCCAACAGAGCAACCAGGAGCCGAACAGAGTCCCCAGGACCCCAACGGAGCCCCCAGGACCACAACGGAGCCCCCAAAACCCGAACAGAACCCCCCGGGACAACAACAGAGCCCCCGGGACCCCAACAGAGCCCCCAGGACCCCAACAGAGCCCCCAGGACAACAACAGACCCTTCAGGACCCCAAAAGAGCCCCCAGGACCCCAACAGAGACCCCAGGACCCCAACAGGGACCCCCTTTACCCCAGAGAAAACCCCGGGACCTCAACAGAGCCCCCGGGACTTCAACAGAGCCCCCGGGACCACAACAGAGACCCCAGGACCCCAGCCAGGACCCCAAAAACCCAGACAGAGCCCCCGGGATGCAAAAAGAGCCCCCGGGATGCCAACATGGCCCCCGGGATCCCAACAGAGCCCCCAGGCTTACAACAGAGCCCCCGGGACCCCAACAGAGCCCCCGGGACCCCAACAGAGCCCCCGGGACCCCAACAGAGCCCCCGGGACCCCAACAGAGCCCCCGGGACCCCAACAGAGCCCCCGGGACCCCAACAGAGCCCCCGGGACCCCAACAGAGCTCCCATGACGACAACAGAGACCTCAGGACCCCCACCGAGCTCCCAGGACACCAACAGAGCCCTCAGGAAAACAATAGAGCCCCCAGGACCCCAACAGGGACCCCCTTTACCCCAGCGAAGACCCCGGGACCTCAACAGAGCCCCAGGGACTTCAACAAAGCCCCCGGGACCCCAACAGAGTTCCCAAGATCCAAACAGAGGCCCCAGGAACCCAACAGAGACTTCAGGACCCCAACAGAGACCCCGGGACCCCAACAGAGCCCCCGGGACCCCAACAGAGCCCCCGGGACCCCAACAGAGCCCCCGGGACCCCAACAGAGCCCACGGGACCTTAACAGAAGCCCCAAGACCCCAGCAAAGCCCCCGGGACCCCAACAGAGCCCCCAGAATCCCAACAGAGCCCCCAGAACCCCAACAGAGCCCCCAAAACCCCAACAGAACCCCAGGACCCCAACAGAGCCCCCAGAATCCGAACAGAGCTCCCAGGACGACAACAGAGACCTCAGGAAAACAACAGAGCCCCCAGGACCACAACAGAGACCCCGGGACCACAACAGAGCCCCCAGGGGAACAACAGAGCCTCCAAAACCCGAACAGATGCCCCAGGACCCCAACAGAGCCCCCGGGTCCCCAACAGAGACCCCAGAATTCCAAGAGAACCCCAAGAATCCCAACAGAACCCCCAGGATTCCAACAGAGCCCCCAGGACCCCAACAGAGGCCCCAGGACACCAACAGAGGCCCCAGGACACCAACAGAGGCCCCAGGACACCAACAGAGGCCCCAGGACACCAATAAAGCTGCCAAAAAAACAACAGAGCCCCCAGGACCACCACGGAGCCCTCAGGACCCCAACAGAACCCGCAGGACCCCAACAGAGACCCCAGAACCCGAACAGAGCTTTCAGGACACCAACAGAGCCCCCAGAACCCAAACAGAGCCCCCGCGACCCCAACAGAGCCCCCAGGACAACAACAGAGCCCCCAGGACAACAACAGAGCCCCCAGGACAACAACAGAGCCCCCAGGTCCCCAACAGAGCCCCCAGGACACCAACAGAGCCCCCAGGACACCAACAGAGCACACATTACCCCAGCGAAGACCCCAGGACCCCAACAGAGCTCCCAGGACCCCAACAGGGACCCCCTTTACCCCAGCGAAGACCCCGGGACCTCAACAGAGCCCCCGGGACTTCAACAGAGCCCCCAGGACCCCAACAGAGTTCCCAAGATCCAAACAGAGACCCCAGGAACCCAACAGAGACTTCAGGACCCCAACAGAGCCAGCAAGACACCAACAGAGCCCGCAGGAACCCAACAGAGCCCGCGGGACCCCAACAGAGACCCCAGGACACCAACGGAGCCCCCAGGACACGAACGGAGCCCCCAGAACACGAACGGAGCCCCCAGAACACGAACGGAGCCCCCGGGACCCGAACCAAGCTCCGAGGACGCCAACAGAGCCCCCGGGACCCCAACAGAGCAACCAGGAGCCGAACAGAGCCCCCAGGACCCCAACGGAGCCCCCAGGACCACAACGGAGCCCCCAAAACCCGAACAGAACCCCCCGGGACAACAACAGAGCCCCCGGGACCCCAACAGAGCCCCCAGGACCCCAACAGAGCCCCCAGGACCCCAACAGAGACCCCAGGACCCCAACAGAGACCCCAGGACCCCAACAGGGACCCCCTTTACCCCAGAGAAAACCCCGGGACCTCAACAGAGCCCCCGGGACTTCAACAGAGCCCCCGGGACCCCAACAGAGACCCCAGGACCCCACCCAGGACCCCAAAAACCCCAACAGAGCCCCCGGGATGCAAAAAGAGCCCCCGGGATCCCAACAGAGCCCCCAGGCTTACAACAGAGCCCCCGGGACCCCAACAGAGCCCCCGGGACCCCAACAGAGCCCCCGGGACCCCAACAGAACTCCCAGAAGCCGAACAGAGCTCCCAGGACGACAACAGAGACCTCAGGACCCCCACAGAGCTCCGAGGACACCAACAGAGCCCTCAGGAAAACAACAGAGCCCCCAGGACCCCAACAGGGACCCCCTTTACACCAGCGAAGACCCCGGGACCTCAACAGAGCCCCAGGGACTTCAACAGAGCCCCCGGGACCACAACAGAGTTCCCAAGATCCAAACAGAGCCCCCAGGAACCCAACAGAGACTTCAGGACCCCAACAGAGACTTCAGGACCCCAACAGAGCCCGCAGGACCCCAACAGAGCCACCAGGACCCCAACAGAGCCCGCAGGACCCCAACAGAGCCCCCGGGACCCCAACAGAGCCCCCGGGACCCGAACCAAGCTCCGAGGACGCCAGCAGAGCTCCCGGGACCCCAACAGAGCCTGCAGGACCCCAACAGAGCAACCAGGAGCCGAACAGAGCCCCCAGGACCCCAACGGAGCCCCCAGGACAACAACGGAGCCCCCAAAACCCGAACAGACCCCCCCGGGACAACAACAGAGCCCCCGGGAAAACAACAGAGCCCCCGGGACACGAACAGGACCTCCAGGACCACAACAGAGCCCCTGGGACCACAACAGAGCCCCCAGGACCACAACAGAGCCCCCGGGACCACAACACAGCCCCAGGGATCACAGCAGAGCCCCCGGGACCACAACAGAGCCCCCAGGAACCCAACAGAGCCAAAATAACCACAACAGAGTTCCCAGAACCCCAACAGAGCCCCCGGGACCCCAACAGATCCTGCGGGACCTTAACAGATACCCCGGGGACCCCAACAGATACCCCGGGAGAACAACAGAGACCCCAGAACCCTAACAGAGCCCCCAGGACCCCAACAGAGCCCCCAAAACCCGAACAGATGCCCCAGGACACCAACAGAGAACCCGGGACGACAACAGAGACCCCAGGACCCCAGCGAAGACCCCCAAAACCCCAACAGAGCCCCCGGGACCCCAACAGAGCTCCCAGGAATCCAACAGAGCCCCCGGGACGCCAACAGAGCCCCCGGGACTCCAACAGAGCCCCCGGGACCCCAACAGATCCCACAGGACAACAACAGAGCCCGCGGGACCCCAACAGAGCCAGCAGGACCCCAACAGAGCCAGCAGGACCCCAACAGAGCCCCGGGGACCCCAGCGGAGCCCCCGGGACCCCAACAGAGCCCCCGGGACCCCAACAGAGCCCCCGGGACCCCAACAGAGCCCCCGGGACCTTAACAGAAGCCCCAAGACCCCAGCAAAGCCCCCGGGACCCCAACAGAGCCTTCGGGACCCCAACAGAGCCTTCGGGACCCCAACAGAGCCCACGGGACCTTAACAGAAGCCCCAAGACCCCAGCAAAGCCCCCGGGACCCCAACAGAGCCCCCAGGACCCCAACAGAGCCCCCAGGACACCAACAGAGCCTTCAGGACACCAACAGAACTCCCAGAAGCCGAACAGAGCTCCCAGGACCACAACAGAGACCTCAGGAAAACAACAGAGCCCCCAGGACCACAACAGAGCCCCCAGGACCACAACAGAGCCCCCGGGACCACAACAGAGCCCCCGGGACCACAACAGAGCCCCCGGGACCACAACAGAGCCCCCGGGACCCCAACAGAGCCCCCAGGGGAACAACAGAGCCTCCAAAACCCGAACAGATGCCCCAGGACCCCAACAGAGCCCCCGGGAACCCAACAGAGACCCCAGAATTCCAAGAGAACCCCAAGAATCCCAACAGAACCCCCAGGATTCCAACAGAGACCACAGGACCCCAACAGAGCCCCCAGGACACCAACAGAGCCCCCAGGACAACAATAAAGCTGCCAAAAAAACAACAGAGCCCCCAGGACCACCACGGAGCCCCCAGGACCCCAACAGAACCCGCAGGACCCCAACAGAGACCCCAGAACCCGAACAGAGCTTTCAGGACACCAACAGAGCCCCCGCGACCCCAACAGAGCCCCCAGGACAACAACAGAGCCCCCAGGACAACAACAGAGCCCCCAGGACAACAACAGAGCCCCCAGGACACCAACAGAGCACACATTACCCCAGCGAAGACCCCAGGACCCCAACAGAGCTCCCAGGACCCCAACAGGGACCCCCTTTACCCCAGCGAAGACCCCGGGACCTCAACAGAGCCCCCGGGACTTCAACAGAGCCCCCGGGACTTCAACAGAGCCCCCGGGACCCCAAGAGAATTCCCAAGATCCAAACAGAGACCCCAGGAACCCAACAGAGACTTCAGGACCCCAACAGAGCCAGCAAGACCCCAACAGAGCCCTCAGGAACCCAACAGAGCCCGCGGGACCCCAACAGAGACCCCAGGACACGAACGGAGCCCCCAGGACACGAACGGAGCCCCCGGGACCGCAGCGGAGCCCCCGGGACCCGAACCAAGCTCCGAGGACGCCAACAGAGCCCCCGGGACCCCAACAGAGCAACCAGGAGCCGAACAGAGTCCCCAGGACCCCAACGGAGCCCCCAGGACCACAACGGAGCCCCCAAAACCCGAACAGAACCCCCCGGGACAACAACAGAGACCCCGGGACCCCAACAGAGCCCCCAGGACCCCAACAGAGCCTTCAGGACCCCAAAAGAGCCCCCAGGACCCCAACAGAGACCCCAGGACCCCAACAGAGACCCCCTTTACCCCAGAGAAAACCCCGGGACCTCAACAGAGCCCCCGGGACTTCAACAGAGCCCCCAGGACCCCAACAGAGACCCCAGGACCCCAGCCAGGACCCCAAAAACCCAGACAGAGCCCCCGGGATGCAAAAAGAGCCCCCGGGATGCCAACATGGCCCCCGGGATCCCAACAGAGCCCCCGGGACCCCAACAGAGCCTTCGGGACCCCAACAGAGCCCCCGGGACCCCAACAGAGCCCCCGGGACCCCAACAGAGCCCCCGGGACCCCAACAGAGCCCCCGGGACCCCAACAGAATTCCCAAGATCCAAACAGAGACCCCAGGAACCCAACAGAGACTTCAGGACCCCAACAGAGCCAGCAAGACCCCAACAGAGCCCTCAGGAACCCAACAGAGCCCGCGGGACCCCAACAGAGACCCCAGGACACGAACGGAGCTTTCAGGACACCAACAGAGCCCCCGCGACCCCAACAGAGCCCCCAGGACAACAACAGAGCCCCCAGGACAACAACAGAGCCCCCAGGACAACAACAGAGCCCCCAGGACAACAACAGAGCCCCCAGGACACCAACAGAGCACACATTACCCCAGCGAAGACCCCAGGACCCTAACAGAGCTCCCAGGACCCCAACAGGGACCCCCTTTACCCCAGCGAAGACCCCGGGACCTCAACAGAGCCCCCGGGACTTCAACAGAGCCCCCGGGACTTCAACAGAGCCCCCGGGACTTCAACAGAGCCCCCGGGACCCCAACAGAATTCCCAAGATCCAAACAGAGACCCCAGGAACCCAACAGAGACTTCAGGACCCCAACAGAGCCAGCAAGACCCCAACAGAGCCCTCAGGAACCCAACAGAGCCCGCGGGACCCAAACAGAGACCCCAGGACACGAACGGAGCCCCCAGGACACGAACGGAGCCCCCGGGACCGCAGCGGAGCCCCCGGGACCCGAACCAAGCTCCGAGGACGCCAACAGAGCCCCCGGGACCCCAACAGAGCAACCAGGAGCCGAACAGAGTCCCCAGGACCCCAACGGAGCCCCCAGGACCACAACGGAGCCCCCAAAACCCGAACAGAACCCCCCGGGACAACAACAGAGACCCCGGGACCCCAACAGAGCCCCCAGGACCCCAACAGAGCCCCCAGGACCCCAACAGAGCCTTCAGGACCCCAAAAGAGCCCCCAGGACCCCAACAGAGACCCCAGGACCCCAACAGAGACCCCCTTTACCCCAGAGAAAACCCCGGGACCTCAACAGAGCCCCCGGGACTTCAACAGAGCCCCCGGGACCCCAACAGAGACCCCAGGACCCCAGCCAGGACCCCAAAAACCCAGACAGAGCCCCCGGGATGCAAAAAGAGCCCCCGGGATGCCAACATGGCCCCCGGGATCCCAACAGAGCCCCCGGGACCCCAACAGAGCCTTCGGGACCCCAACAGAGCCCCCGGGACCCCAACAGAGCCCCCGGGACCCCAACAGAGCCCCCGGGACCCCAACAGAACTCCCAGAAGCCGAACAGAGCTCCCATGACGACAACAGAGACCTCAGGACCCCCACCGAGCTCCCAGGACACCAACAGAGCCCCCAGGACCCCAACAGGGACCCCCTTTACCCCAGCGAAGACCCCGGGACCTCAACAGAGCCCCAGGGACTTCAACAAAGCCCCCGGGACCAGAACAGAGTTCCCAAGATCCAAACAGAGGCCCCAGGAACCCAACAGAGACTTCAGGACCCCAACAGAGACTTCAGGACCCCAACAGAGCCCGCAGGACCCCAACAGAGCCCGCAGGACCCCAACAGAGCCCGCAGGACCCCAACAGAGCCCGCAGGACCCCAACAGAGCCCCCGGGAACCCAGCGGAGCCCCCGGGAACCCAGCGGAGCCCCCGGGACCCGAACCAAGCTCCGAGGACGCCAACAGAGCCTGCGGGACCCCAACAGAGCCTGCGGGATCCCAACAGAGCCCCCGGGACCACAACAGAGCAACCAGGAGCCGAACAGAGCCCCCAGGACCCCAACGGAGCCCCCAGGACCCCAACGGAGCCCCCAAAACCCGAACAGACCCCCCCGGGACAACAACAGAGCCCCCGGGACAACAACAGAGCCCCCAAGACACGAACAGGACCTCCAGGACCACAACAGAGCCCCTGGGACCACAACAGAGCCCCCGGGACCACAGCAGAGCCCCAGGGATCACAGCAGAGCCCCCGGGACCACAACAGAGCCAAAATAACCACAACAGAGCCCCCAGAACCCCAACAGAGCTCCCGGGACCCCAACAGAGCCCCCGGGACCCCAACAGAGCCCCCGGGACCCCAACAGATACCCCGGGGACCCCTACAGAGCCCCCGGGAGAACAACAGAGACCCCAGAACTCGAACAGAGCCCCCAGGACCCCAACAGAGCCCCCAGGACCCCAACAGAGCCCCCAGGACCCCAACAGAGCCCCCAAAAACCAGCACAGAGGCCCCGGAACGCCAACAGAGCCCCCGGGACCCCAACAGAGCCCCCAGGACCCCAACAGAGCCCCCAAAACCCGAACAGATGCCCCAGGACAACAACAGAGCCCCCGGGACCCCAACAGAGCCCCCAGGACCCCAACAGAGCCCCCAGGACCCCAACAGAGCCCCCAGGACCCCAACAGATGCCCCAGGACACCAACAGATGCCCCCGGGACGACAACAGAGCCCCCGGGACGACAACAGAGACCCCAGGACCCCAGCGAAGACCCCCAAAACACCAACAGAGCCCCCGGGACCCCAACAGAGCTCCCAGGAATCCAACAGAGCCCCCGGGACCCCAACAGAGCCCCCGGGACCCCAACAGAGCCCCCGGGACCCCAACAGAGCCCACAGGACAACAACAGAGCCCGCGGGACCCCAACAGAGCCAGCAGGACCCCAACAGAGCCAGCAGGACCCCAACAGAACCCGCGGGACCCCAACAGAACCCGCGGGACCCCAACAGATCCCCCAGGACACGAACGGAGCCCCCGGGACCCCAGCGGAGCCCCCGGGACCCCAGCAGAGCCCCTGGGACCCGAACCAAGCTCCGAGGACGCCAACAGAGCCCCCGGGACCACAACAGAGCCTGCGGGACCCCAACAGAGACCCCGGGACCCCAACAGAGCCCCGAGGACCCCAACAGAGCCCCCGGGATGCCAACAGAGCCCCCGGGATGCCAACAGAGCCCCCGGGACCCCAACAGAGCACCCAGGCTTACAACAGAGCCCCCAGGACACCAACAGAGCCTTCGGGACCCCAACAGAGCCCACGGGACACCAACAGAAGCCCCAAGACCCCAGCAAAGCCCCCGGGACCCCAACAGAGCCCCCAGGACCCCAACAGAGCCCCCAGGACCCCAACAGAGCCTTCAGGACACCAACAGAACTCCCAGAAGCCGAACAGAGCTCCCAGGACGACAACAGAGACCTCAGGAAAACAACAGAGCCCCCGGGACCACAACAGAGCCCCCGGGACCACAACAGAGCCCCCGGGACCACAACAGAGCCCCCGGGACCACAACAGAGCCCCCGGGGGAACAACAGAGCCTCCAAAACCCGAACAGAGCCCCCAGGACCCCAACAGAGCCCCCAGGACACCAACAGAGGCCCCAGGACACCAACAGAGGCCCCAGGACACCAACAGAGGCCCCAGGACAACAATAAAGCTGCCAAAAAAACAACAGAGCCCCCAGGACCACCACGGAGCCCCCAGGACCCCAACAGAACCCGCAGGACCCCAACAGAGACCCCAGAACCCGAACAGAGCTTTCAGGACACCAACAGAGCCCCCAGAACCAAAACAGAGCCCCCGCGACCCCAACAGAGCCCCCAGGACAACAACAGAGCCCCCAGGACAACAACAGAGCCCCCAGGACAACAACAGAGCCCCCAGGACAACAACAGAGCCCCCAGGACAACAACAGAGCCCCCAGGACAACAACAGAGCCCCCAGGACACCAACAGGGTCCCCAGGACCTCAACAGAGCACACATTACCCCAGCGAAGACCCCAGGACCCCAACAGAGCCCCCAGGACCCCAACAGGGACCCCCTTTACCCCAGCGAAGACCCCGGGACCTCAACAGAGCCCCCGGGACTTCAACAGAGCCCCCGGGACCCCAACAGAGTTCCCAAGATCCAAACAGAGCCCCCAGGAACCCAACAAAGACTTCAGGACCCCAACAGAGCCAGCAAGACCCCAACAGAGCCCGCAGGAACCCAACAGAGCCCGCGGGACCCGAACAGAGCCCCCAGGACACGAACGGAGCCCCCAGAACACGAACGGAGCCCCCAGAACACGAACGGAGCCCCCAGGACACGAACGGAGCCCCCAGGACGCCAACAGAGCCCCCGGGACCCCAACAGAGCAACCAGGAGCCGAACAGAGCCCCCAGGACCCCAACAGAGCCCCCAGGACCACAACGGAGCCCCCAAAACCCGAACAGAACCCCCCGGGACAACAACAGAGACCCCGGGACCCCAACAGAGCCCCCAGGACCCCAACAGAGCCCCCAGGACAACAACAGAGCCCCCGGGACCACAACAGAGCCCCCGGGACCCCAACAGAGACCCCAGGACCCCAGCCAGGACCCCAAAAACCCCAACAGAGCCCCCGGGATGCCAACATGGCCCCCGGGATGCCAACATGGCCCCCGGGATCCCAACAGAGCCCCCGGGACCCCAACAGAGCCCCCGGGACCCCAACAGAGCCCCCGGGACCCCAACAGAGCCCCCGGGACCCCAACAGAACTCCCAGAAGCCGAACAGAGCTCCCATGACGACAACAGAGACCTCAGGACCCCCACCGAGCTCCCAGGACACCAACAGAGCCCTCAGGAAAACAATAGAGCCCCCAGGACCCCAACAGGGACCCCCTTTACCCCAGCGAAGACCCCGGGACCTCAACAGAGCCCCAGGGACTTCAACAAAGCCCCCGGGACCACAACAGAGTTCCCAAGATCCAAACAGAGGCCCCAGGAACCCAACAGAGATTTCAGGACCCCAACAGAGACTTCAGGACACCAACAGAGCCCGCAGGACCCCAACAGAGCCCGCAGGACCCCAACAGAGCCCCCGGGAACCCAGCGGAGCCCCCGGGAACCCAGCGGAGCCCCCGGGACCCGAACCAAGCTCCGAGAACGCCAACAGAGCCCCTGGGACCCCAACAGAGCCTGCGGGATCCCAACAGAGCCCCCGGGACCCCAACAGAGCAACCAGGAGCCGAACAGAGCCCCCAGGACCCCAACGGAGCCCCCAGGACCCCAACGGAGCCCCCAAAACCCGAACAGACCCCCCCGGGACAACAACAGAGCCCCCGGTACAACAACAGAGCCCCCAAGACACGAACAGGACCTCCAGGACCACAACAGAGCCCCCAGAACCCCAACAGAGCTCCCGGGACCCCAACAGAGCCCCTGGGACCCCAACAGATACCCCGGGGACCCCTACAGAGCCCCCGGGAAAACAACAGAGACCCCAGAACTCGAACAGAGCCCCCAGGACCCCAACAGAGCCCCCAGGACCCCAACAGAGCCCCCAGGAGAACAACAAAGTCCCCAAAAACCAGCACAGAGGCCCCGGAACCCCAACAGAGCCCCCGGGACCACAACGGAGCCCCCAAAACCCGAACAGAACCCCCCGGGACAACAACAGAGACCCCAGGACCCCAACAGAGCCCCCAGGACCCCAACAGAGCCCCCAGGACAACAACAGAGCCCCCGGGACCACAACAGAGCCCCCGGGACCCCAACAGAGACCCCAGGACCCCAGCCAGGACCCCAAAAACCCCAACAGAGCCCCCGGGATGCAAAAAGAGCCCCCGGGATGCCAACATGGCCCCCGGGATCCCAACAGAGCCCCCAGGCTTACAACAGAGCCCCCGGGACCCCAACAGAGCCCCCGGGACCCCAACAGAGCCCCCGGGACCCCAACAGAGCCCCCGGGACCCCAACAGAGCCCCCGGGACCCCAACAGAGCCCCCGGGACCCCAACAGAACTCCCAGAAGCCGAACAGAGCTCCCATGACGACAACAGAGACCTCAGGACCCCCACAGAGCTCCCAGGACACCAACAGAGCCCTCAGGAAAACAATAGAGCCCCCAGGACCCCAACAGGGACCCCCTTTACCCCAGCGAAGACCCCGGGACCTCAACAGAGCCCCAGGGACTTCAACAAAGCCCCCGGGACCACAACAGAGTTCCCAAGATCCAAACAGAGGCCCCAGGAACCCAACAGAGATTTCAGGACCCCAACAGAGACTTCAGCACACCAACAGAGCCCGCAGGACCCCAACAGAGCCCGCAGGACCCCAACAGAGCCCCCGGGAACCCAGCGGAGCCCCCGGGAACCCAGCGGAGCCCCCGGGACCCGAACCAAGCTCCGAGAACGCCAACAGAGCCCCCGGGACCCCAACAGAGCCTGCGGGATCCCAACAGAGCCCCCGGGACCCCAACAGAGCAACCAGGAGCCGAACAGAGCCCCCAGGACCCCAACGGAGCCCCCAGGACCCCAACGGAGCCCCCAGGACCCCAACGGAGCCCCCAAAACCCGAACAGACCCCCCCGGGACAACAACAGAGCCCCCGGTACAACAACAGAGCCCCCAAGACACGAACAGGACCTCCAGGACCACAACAGAGCCCCTGGGACCACAACAGAGCCCCCGGGACCACAGCAGAGCCCCAGGGATCACAGCAGAGCCCCAGGGATCACAGCAGAGCCCCAGGGACCACAGCAGAGCCAAAATAACCACAACAGAGCCCCCAGAACCCCAACAGAGCTCCCGGGACCCCAACAGAGCCCCCGGGACCCCAACAGATACCCCGGGGGCCCCTACAGAGCCCCCGGGAAAACAACAGAGACTCCAGAACTCGAACAGAGCCCCCAGGACCCCAACAGAGCCCCCAGGACCCCAACAGAGCCCCCAGGAGAACAACAAAGTCCCCAAAAACCAGCACAGAGGCCCCGGAACCCCAACAGAGCCCCCGGGACCCCAACAGAGCCCCCAGGACCCCAACAGAGCCCCCAGGACCCCAACAGATGCCCCAGGACAACAACAGAGCCCCCGGGACCCCAACAGAGCCCCCAGGACCCCAACAGAGCCCCCAGGACCCCAACAGAGCCCCCAGGACCCCAACAGAGCCCCCGGGACCCCAACAGAGCCCCCGGGACGACAACAGAGACCCCAGGACCCCAGCGAAGACTCCCAAAACCCCAACAGAGCCCCCGGGACCCCAACAGAGCTCCCAGGAATCCAACAGCGCCCCCGGGACCCCAACAGAGCCCCCGGGACTCCAACAGAGCCCCCGGGACCCCAACAGATCCCACAGGACAACAACAGAGCCCGCGGGACCCCAACAGAGCCAGCAGGAACCCAACAGAGCCAGCAGGACCCCAACAGATCCCCCAGGACACGAACGGAGCCCCCGGAACCCCAGCGGACCCCCGGGACCCCAGCAGAGCCCCCGGGACCCGAACCAAGCTCCGAGGACGCCAACAGAGCCCCCGGGACCACAACAGAGCCTGCGGGACCCCAACAGAGACCCCGGGACCCCAACAGAGCCCCCAGGACCCCAACAGAGCCCCAGGGATGCCAACAGAGCCCCCGGGATGCCAACAGATCCCCCGGGATGCCAACAGAGCCCCCGGGACCCCAACAGAGCACCCAGGCTTACAACAGAGCCCCCAGGACACCAACAGAGCCTTCGGGACCCCAACAGAGCCCACGGGACACCAACAGAAGCCCCAAGACCCCAGCAAAGCCCCCGGGACCCCAACAGAGCCCCCAGGACCCCAACAGAGCCCCCAGGACCCCAACAGAGCCCCCAGGACACCAACAGAACTCCCAGAAGCCCAACAGAGCTCCCAGGACGACAACAGAGACCTCAGGAAAACAACAGAGCCCCCAGGACCACAACAGAGCCCCCGGGACCACAACAGAGACCCCGGGACCCCAAAAGAGCCCTTTGGACCCCAACAGAGCCCCCAGGGGAACAACAGAGCCTCCAAAACCCGAACAGATGCCCCAGGACCCCAACAGAGCCCCCGGGACCCCAACAGAGACCCCAGAATTCCAAGAGAACCCCAAGAATCCCAACAGAACCCCCAGGATTCCAACAGAGCCCCCAGGACCCCAACAGAGGCCCCAGGACACCAACAGAGGCCCAAGGACAACAATAAAGCTGCCAAAAAAACAACAGAGCCCCCAGGACCACCACGGAGCCCCCAGGACCCCAACAGAACCCGCAGGACCCCAACAGAGCCCCCAGAACCCCAACAGAGCCCCCGCGACCCCAACAGAGCCCCCAGGACAACAACAGAGCCCCCAGGACAACAACAGAGCCCCCAGGACACCAACAGGGTCCCCAGGACCTCAACAGAGCACACATTACCCCAGCGAAGACCCCAGGACCCCAACAGAGCCCCCAGGACCCCAACAGGGACCCCCTTTACCCCAGCGAAGACCCCGGGACCTCAACAGAGCCCCCGGGACTTCAACAGAGCCCCCGGGACCCCAACAGAGTTCCCAAGATCCAAACAGAGCCCCCAGGACCCCAACAAAGACTTCAGGACCCCAACAGAGCCAGCAAGACCCCAACAGAGCCCGCAGGAACCCAACAGAGCCCGCGGGACCCCAACAGAGCCCCCAGGACACGAACGGAGCCCCCAGGACACGAACGGAGCCCCCAGGACACGAACGGAGCCCCCGGGACCGCAGCGGAGCCCCCGGGACCCGAACCAAGCTCCGAGGACGCCAACAGAGCCCCCGGGACCCCAACAGAGCCCCCAGGACCCAAACGGAGCCCCCAGGACCACAACGGAGCCCCCAGGACCACAACGGAGCCCCCAAAACCCGAACAGAACACCCCGGGACAACAACAGAGACCCCGGGACCCCAACAGAGCCCCCAGGACCCCAACAGAGCCCCCAGGACAACAACAGAGCCTCCAGGACAACAACAGAGCCCCCAGGACCCCAACAGAGACCCCAGGACTCCAACAGGGACCCCCTTTACCCCAGAGAAAACCCCGGGACCTCAACAGAGCCCCCGGGACCTCAACAGAGCCCCCGGGACCCCAACAGAGACCCCAGGACCCCAGCCAGGACCCCAAAAACCCCAACAGAGCCCCCGGGATGCAAAAAGAGCCCCCGGGATGCCAACATGGCCCCCGGGATCCCAACAGAGCCCCCAGGCTTACAACAGAGCCCCCGGGACCCCAACAGAGCCTTCGGGACCCCAACAGAGCCCCCGGGACCCCAACAGAGCCCCCGGGACCCCAACAGAGCCCCCAGAAGCCGAACAGAGCTCCCATGACGACAACAGAGACCTCAGGACCCCCACAGAGCTCCCAGGACACCAACAGAGCCCTCAGGAAAACAATAGAGCCCCCAGGACCCCAACAGGGACCCCCTTTACCCCAGCGAAGACCCCGGGACCTCAACAGAGCCCCAGGGACTTCAACAAAGCCCCCGGGACCCCAACAGAGTTCCCAAGATCCAAACAGAGGCCCCAGGAACCCAACAGAGACTTCAGGACCCCAACAGAGACTTCAGGACACCAACAGAGCCCGCAGGACCCCAACAGAGCCCGCAGGACCCCAACAGAGCCCCCGGGAACCCAGCGGAGCCCCCGGGAACCCAGCGGAGCCCCCGGGACCCGAACCAAGCTCCGAGGATGCCAACAGAGCCCCCGGGACCCCAACAGAGCCTGCGGGATCCCAACAGAGCCCCCGGGACCCCAACAGAGCAACCAGGAGCCGAACAGAGCCCCCAGGACCCCAACGGAGCCCCCAGGACCCCAACGGAGCCCCCAAAACCCGAACAGACCCCCCCGGGACAACAACAGAGCCCCCGGTACAACAACAGAGCCCCCAAGACACGAACAGGACCTCCAGGACCACAACAGAGCCCCTGGGACCACAACAGAGCCCCCGGGACCACAGCAGAGCCCCAGGGATCACAGCAGAGCCCCCGGGACCACAACAGAGCCAAAATAACCACAACAGAGCCCCCAGAACCCCAACAGAGCTCCCGGGACCCAAACAGAGCCCCCGGGACCCCAACAGATACCCCGGGGACCCCTACAGAGCCCCCGGGAGAACAACAGAGACCCCAGAACTCGAACAGAGCCCCCAGGACCCCAACAGAGCCCCCAGGACCCCAACAGAGCCCCCAGGAGAACAACAAAGCCCCCAAAAACCAGCACAGAGGCCCCGGAACCCCAACAGAGCCCCCGGGACCCCAACAGAGCCCCCGGGACCTCAACAGAGCCCCCAGGGGAACAACAGAGCCCCCAAAACCTGAACAGATGCCCCAGGACCCCAACAGATCCCCTGGGACGACAACAGAGCCCCCGGGACGACAACAGAGCCCCCGGGACGACAACAGAGCCCCCGGGACCACAGCGAAGACCCCAAAAACCCCAACAGAGCCCCCGGGACACCAACAGAGCTCCCAGGAATCCAACAGAGCCCCCGGGACCCCAACAGAGCCCTCGGGACCCCAACAGATCCTTCGGGACCCCAAGAGACCCCCCGGGACCCCAACAGATCCTTCGGGACCCCAAGAGACCCCCCGGGACCCCAACAGAAGCCCCAAGACCCCAGCAAAGCCCCCGGGACCCCAACAGATCCCCCACGACCCCAACAGAGCCTCCAGGACCCGAACCAAGTTCCCGGGACCCCAACAGAGCCCGCGGGACCCCAACAGAGACCCCAGAACCGGAACAGAGATTTCAGGACACCAACAGAGCCCCCAGAACCCCAACAGAGCCCCCGCGACCCCAACAGAGCCCCCAGGACAACAACAGAGCCCACAGGACAACAACAGAGCCCCCAGGAACCCAACAGATCCCCCATGTCCCCAACAGAGCCCCCAGGACACCAACAGAGCCCCCAGGACCCCAACAGAGACCCCCATTACACCAGCGAAGACCCCGGGACCTCAACAGAGCCCCCGGGACTTCAACAGAGCCCCCGGGACCCCAACAGAGTTCCCAAGATCCAAACAGAGCCCCCAGGACCCCAACAGAGACTTCAGAACCCCAACAGAACCAGCAAGACCGCAACAGAGCCAGCAGGACCCCAACAGAGCTCGCGGGACCCCAACAGAGCCCGCGGGACCCCAACAGATCCCCCAGGACACGAACGGAGCCCCCGGGACCCGAACCAAGCTCCGAGGACGCCAACAGAGCCCCCGGGACCCCAACAGAGCAACCAGGACCCCAACAGGGACCCCCTTTACCCCAGCGAAGACCCCGGGACCTCAACAGAGCCCCCGGGACTTCAACAGAGCCCCCGGGACCCCAACAGAGTTCCCAAGATCCAAACAGAGCCCCCAGGATCCCAACAAAGACTTCAGGACCCCAACAGAGCCAGCAAGACACCAACAGAGCCCGCAGGAACCCAACAGAGCCCGCGGGACCCGAACAGAGCCCCCAGGACACGAACGGAGCCCCCAGGACACGAACGGAGCCCCCAGGACACGAACGGAGCCCCCAGGACACGAACGGAGCCCCCAGGACACGAACGGAGCCCCCAGGACGCCAACAGAGCCCCCGGGACGCCAACAGAGCAACCAGGAGCCGAACAGAGCCCCCAGGACCCCAACGGAGCCCCCAGGACCCCAACGGAGCCCCCAGGACCACAACGGAGCCCCCAAAACCCGAACAGAACCCCCCGGGACAACAACAGAGACCCCGGGACCCCAACAGAGCCCCCAGGACCCCAACAGAGCCCCCAGGACCCCAACAGAGCCCCCGGGACCCCAGCCAGGACCCCAAAAACCCCAACAGAGCCCCCGGGATGCAAAAAGAGCCCCCGGGATGCCAACATGGCCCCCGGGATCCCAACAGAGCCCCCAGGCTTACAACAGAGCCCCCGGGACCCCAACAGAGCCCCCGGGACCCCAACAGAGCCCCCGGGACCCCAACAGAGCCCCCGGGACCCCAACAGAGCCCCCGGGACCCCAACAGAGCTCCCATGACGACAACAGAGACCTCAGGAATCCCACAGAGCTCCCAGGACACCAACAGAGCCCTCAGGAAAACAATAGAGCCCCCAGGACCCCAACAGGGACCCCCTTTACCCCAGCGAAGACCCCGGGACCTCAACAGAGCCCCAGGGACTTCAACAAAGCCCCCGGGACCACAACAGAGTTCCCAAGATCCAAACAGAGGCCCCAGGAACCCAACAGAGATTTCAGGACCCCAACAGAGACTTCAGGACACCAACAGAGCCCGCAGGACCCCAACAGAGCCCGCAGGACCCCAACAGAGCCCCCGGGAACCCAACAGAGCCCCTGGGAACCCAACAGAGCCCCCGGGAACCCAACAGAGCCCCCGGGACCCGAACCAAGCTCCGAGAACGCCAACAGAGCCCCCGGGACCCCAACAGAGCCTGCGGGATCCCAACAGAGCCCCCGGGACCCCAACAGAGCAACCAGGAGCCGAACAGAGCCCCCAGGACCCCAACGGAGCCCCCAGGACCCCAACGGAGCCCCCAAAACCCGAACAGACCCCCCCGGGACAACAACAGAGCCCCCGGTACAACAACAGAGCCCCCAAGACATGAACAGGACCTCCAGGACCACAACAGAGCCCCTGGGACCACAACAGAGCCCCCGGGACCACAGCAGAGCCCCAGGGATCACAGCAGAGCCCCAGGGACCACAGCAGAGCCAAAATAACCACAACAGAGCCCCCAGAACCCCAACAGAGCCCCCGGGACCCCAACAGAGCCCCCAGGACCCCAACAGAGCCCCCAGGACCCCAACAGATGCCCCAGGACACCAACAGAGCCCCCGGGACACCAACAGAGCCCCCGGGACACCAACAGAGCCCCCGGGACACCAACAGAGCCCCCGGGACGACAACAGAGCCCCCGGGACGACAACAGAGCCCCCGGGACCCCAGCGAAGACTCCCAAAACCCCAACAGAGCCCCCGGGACCCCAACAGAGCTCCCAGGAATCCAACAGAGCCCCCGGGACGCCAACAGAGCCCCCGGGACGCCAACAGAGCCCCCGGGACTCCAACAGAGCCCCCGGGACCCCAACAGATCCCACAGGACAACAACAGAGCCCGCGGGACCCCAACAGAGCCAGCGGGACCCCAACAGAGCCAGCGGGACCCCAACAGATCCCCCAGGACACGAACGGAGCCCCCGGGACCCCAGCGGACCCCCGGGACCCGAACCAAGCTCCGAGGACGCCAACAGAGCCCCCGGGACCACAACAGAGCCTGCGGGACCCCAACAGAGACCCCGGGACCCCAACAGAGCCCCCAGGACCCCAACAGAGCCTCCGGGATGCCAACAGAGCCCCCGGGATGCCAACAGAGCCCCCGGGATGCCAACAGAGCCCCCGGGATGCCAACAGAGCCCCCGGGACGCCAACAGAGCACCCAGGCTTACAACAGAGCCCCCAGGACACCAACAGAGCCTTCGGGACCCCAACAGAGCCCACGGGACACCAACAGAAGCCCCAAGACCCCAGCAAAGCCCCCGGGACCCCAACAGAGCCCCCAGGACCCCAACAGAGCCCCCAGGACACCAACAGAGCCTTCAGGACACCAACAGAACTCCCAGAAGCCCAACAGAGCTCCCAGGACGACAACAGAGACCTCAGGAAAACAACAGAGCCCCCAGGACCACAACAGAGCCCCCGGGACCACAACAGAGACCCCGGGACCCCAAAAGAGCCCTTTGGACCCCAACAGAGCCCCCAGGGGAACAACAGAGCCTCCAAAACCCGAACAGATGCCCCCGGGTCCCCAACAGAGACCCCAGAATTCCAAGAGAACCCCAAGAATCCCAAAAGAACCCCCAGGACCCCAACAGAGCCCCCAGGACACCAACAGAGGCCCCAGGACACCAACAGAGGCCCCAGGACACCAACAGAGGCCCCAGGACAACAATAAAGCTGCCAAAAAAACAACAGAGCCCCCAGGACCACCACGGAGCCCCCAGGACCCCAACAGAACCCGCAGGACCCCAACAGAGACCCCAGAACCCGAACAGAGCTTTCAGGACACCAACAGAGCCCCCAGAACCCCAACAGAGCCCCCGCGACCCCAACAGAGCCCCCAGGACAACAACAGAGCCCCCAGGTCCCCAACAGAGCCCCCAGGTCCCCAACAGAGCCCCCAGGACACCAACAGGGTCCCCAGGACCTCAACAGAGCACACATTACCCCAGCGAAGACCCCAGGACCCCAACAGAGCCCCCAGGACCCCAACAGGGACCCCCTTTACCCCAGCGAAGACCCCGGGACCTCAACAGAGCCCCCGGGACCCCAACAGAGTTCCCAAGATCCAAACAGAGCCCCCAGGACCCCAACAAAGACTTCAGGACCCCAACAGAGCCAGCAAGACCCCAACAGAGCCCGCGGGACCCCAACAGAGCCCCCAGGACACGAACGGAGCCCCCAGGACACGAACGGAGCCCCCGGGACCGCAGCGGAGCCCCCGGGACCCGAACCAAGCTCCGAGGACGCCAACAGAGCCCCCGGGACCCCAACAGAGCAACCAGGAGCCGAACAGAGCCCCCAGGACCCCAACGGAGCCCCCAGGACCCCAACGGAGCCCCCAGGACCCGAACAGACCCCCCCGGGACAACAACAGAGCCCCCGGTACAACAACAGAGCCCCCAAGACACGAACAGGACCTCCAGGACCACAACAGAGCCCCTGGGACCACAACAGAGCCCCCGGGACCACAACAGAGCCCCCGGGATCACAGCAGAGCCAAAATAACCACAACAGAGCCACCAGAACCCCAACAGAGCTCCCGGGACCCAAACAGAGCCCCCGGGACCCCAACAGATACCCCGGGGACCCCTACAGAGCCCCCGGGAGAACAACAGAGACCCCAGAACTCGAACAGAGCCCCCAGGACCCCAACAGAGCCCCCAGGACCCCAACAGAGCCCCCAGGAGAACAACAAAGCCCCCAAAAACCAGCACAGAGGCCCCGGAACCCCAACAGAGCCCCTGGGACCCCAACAGAGCCCCCGGGACCTCAACAGAGCCCCCAGGGGAACAACAGAGCCCCCAAAACCTGAACAGATGCCCCAGGACCCCAACAGATCCCCTGGGACGACAACAGAGCCCCCGGGACGACAACAGAGCCCCCGGGACCACAGCGAAGACCCCAAAAACCCCAACAGAGCCCCCGGGACACCAACAGAGCTCCCAGGAATCCAACAGAGCCCTCGGGACCCCAACAGATCCTTCGGGACCCCAAGAGACCCCCCGGGACCCCAACAGATCCTTCGGGACCCCAAGAGACCCCCCGGGACCCCAACAGAAGCCCCAGGACCCCAGCAAAGCCCCCGGGACCGCAACAGAGCCCCCAGGACCCGAACCAAGTTCCCGGGACCCCAACAGAGCCCGCGGGACCCCAACAGAGACCCCAGAACCGGAACAGAGCTTTCAGGACACCAACAGAGCCCCCAGAACCACAACATAGCCCCCAGGACCCCAACAGAGACCCCAGGACAACAACAGAGCCAACAGGACAACAACAGAGCCCCCAGGAACCCAACAGATCCCCCATGTCCCCAACAGAGCCCCCAGGACACCAACAGAGCCCCCAGGACACCAACAGAGCCCCCAGGACCCCAACAGAGACCCCCTTTACCCCAGCGAAGACAGGACCCCAACAGAGCCCCCAGGAGAACTACAGAGCCCCCAGGACACCAACAGAGCCCCCAGGACCCCAACAGAGCTGTCAAGACCTCAAAACAAACCCCAGGACCTCAACAGAGCCCCCAGGACCCCAAAAGAGCCCCCAGGACCCCAACAGAGACCCCCAGGACCCCAACAGGGCACCCACGACCGCAACAGACGCCTCCAGGACCCCCAACAGAGCCCCCAGGATCCCAACAGAGGCCCCAGGACCCCGACAGAGCCTCCAGGACCCCGACAGAGCCTCCAGGACCCCGACAGAGCCTCCAGGACCCCGACAGAGCACCCGCGACAACAATAAATCTGCCAAAAAAACAACAGAGCCCCCAGGACAACAACAGAGCCCCCAGGACCGGAACAGAGCCCCAGGACCCCAACAGAGCCCCCAGGACCCCAACAGAGCCCCCAGAACCCCAACAGAGCCCCCAGAACCCCAACAGAGCCCCCAGAACCCCAACAGAGCCCCCGGGCCCACAACAGAGCCCCCAGGACCTCAAAAGAGCACCCGGGACCCCAACAGAGCCCCCAGGACACCAACAGAGCCCCCAGGACCCCAACAGAGCCCCCGGGACCCCAACAGAGCCCCCAAAACAACAATAGAGACCCCAGGACCACAACAGAGCCCCCGGGACCACAACAGAGCCCCCGGGACCCCAACAGAGACCCCCAGGACCCCAACAGAGCCCCCCAGGACCCCAACAGAGCCCCTCGGACCCCAGCATATCACCCACGACCGCAACAGTGACCCCACGACCGCAATACAGCCCCCAGGACCCCCAGCAGAGCCCCCAGGATCCCAACAGAGCCCCCAGGACACGACGAGAACCCCAGGAACCCGACAGAGCCACCAGGACCACGACAGAGCCCCCAGGACCCCAACAGAGCCCCCAGGCCCACAACAGAGCCCCCAGGACCTCAAAAGAATACCCGGGACCCTAACAGAGCCCCCAGGACCCCAACAGAGCCCCCGGGACCTCAAAAGAATACCCGGGACCCTAACAGAGCCCCCAGGACCCCAACAGAGCCCCCGGGCCCACAACAGAGCCCCCAGGACCTCAAAAGAGCCCCCAGGACCCCAACAGAGCCCCCGGGACCCCAACAGAGCCCCCAGGAACTCAACAGAGCCCCCAAAACAACAACAGAGCCCCCGGGACCACAACAGAGCCCCCAGGACCCCAACAGAGACCCCCAGGACCACAACAGAGACCCCCGGACCCCAAAAGAGGCCCCAGGACCCCAGCATAGCACCCACGACCGCAACAGTGAACCCACGACCGCAACAGAGCCCCCAGGACCCCCAACAGAGCCCCCAGGATCCCAACAGAGGCCCCAGGACACGACGAGAGCCCCAGGAACACGACAGAGCCTCCAGGACCACGACAGAGCCCCCAGGACCGGAACAGAGTCCCCGCGACAACAATAAATCTGCCAAAAAACAACAGAGCCCCCAGAACCACAACAGAGCCCCCAGGACCACAACAGAGCCCCCGGGACCCCAACAGAGCCCCCGGGACCCCAACAGAGCCCCCGGGACCCCAACAGAGCCCCCGGGACCCCAACAGAGCCCCCGGGACCCCAACAGAGCCCCCGGGACCCCAACAGTGCCCCCGGGAACCCAACAGAGTCCCCAGGAGAACAACAGAGCTCCCAGGACCCCAACAGAGACCCCAGGACACCATCAGAGCCCCCAGTACCCGAATAGAACACCCAGGACCCCAACAGAGCCCCCAGGACCCCAACAGAGCCCCCAGGACCCCAACAGAGCCCCCAGGACCCCAACAGAGCCCCCAGGACCCCAACAGAGCTGTCAAGACCCCAAAACAAATCCCAGGACCCCAACAGAGCCCCCAGGAGCACAACAGAGCCCCCAGGAGCACAACAGAGCCCCCAGGACCTCCAACAGAGCCCCCAAAACCCCCAGAGCCCCCAGGACCCCCAACAGAGCCCCCACGACAACAATAAATCTGCCAAAAAAACAACAGAGCCCCCAGGACCACCACGGAGCTTCCAGGACAACAGCAGAGCCCCCAGGACAACAAGAGAGCCCCCAGGACACCAACAGAGCCCCCGGGACCCCAACAGAGACCCCGGGACCCCAACAGAGCCCCCGGGACCCCAACAGAGCCCCCGGGACCCCAGCAGAGCCCCCGGGACCCCAACAGAGGCCCCAGGACACGACGAGAGCCCCCAGGAACCCGACAAAGCCCCCAGGACCCCAACAGAGCCCCCAGGACCCCAACAGAGCACCCGGGACCCCAACAGAGCACCCGGGACCCCAACAGAGCCCCCAAAACAACAATAGAGACCCCAGGAGCACAACAGAGCCCCCGGGACCACAACAGAGCCCCCGGGACCCCAACAGAGCCCCCGGGACCCCAACAGAGCCCCCTGGACCCCAACAGAGCCCCCGGGACCCCAGCATAGCACCCACGACTGCAATAGAGCCCCCAGGACCCCCAGCAGAGCCCCCAGGATCCCAACAGGGCCCCCACGACACGACGAGAGCCCCAGGAACCCGACAGAGCCCCCAGGACCACGACATAGCCCCCAGGACCACAACAGAGCCCCCAGGACCACAACAGAGCCCCCGAAACCTCAAAAGAGCACCCGGGACCCCAACAGAGTCCCCAGGAGAACAACAGAGCTCCCAGGACCCCAACAGAGCACCCAGCACACCATCAGAGCCCCCAGGACCCCAACAGAGCCCCCAGGACCCCAACAGAGCCCCCAGGACCCCAACAGAGCCCCCAGGACCCCAACAGAGCTGTCAAGACCCCAAAACAAACCCCGGGACAACAACAGAGGGCCCGGGACCACAACAGAGGGCCCGGGACCCCAACAGAGGGCCCAGGAGAACAACAGAGCTCCCAGGACCCCAACAGAGCCCCCAGGACACCATCAGAGCCCCCAGTACCCGAATAGAACACCCAGGACCCCAACAGAGCCCCCAGGACCTCAACAGAGACCCCAGGACCCCAACAGAGCTGTCAAGACCCCAAAACAAACCCCAGGACCCCAACAGAGCCCCCAGGAGCACAACAGAGCCCCCAGGAGCACAACAGTGCACCCACGACCACAACAGAGCCCCCAGGACCCCCAACAGAGCCCCCAGGACACCCAACAAAGGCCCCAGGACCCCCAACAAAGGCCCCAGGACCCCCAACAGAGCCCCCAGGACCCCCAACAGAGCCCCCAGGACCCCCAACAGAGTCCCCACGACAACAATAAATCTGCCAAAAAAACAACAGAGCCCCCAGGCCCACCACGGAGCCCCCAGGACAACAACAGAGTCCCCAGGACCCCAACAGAGCCCCCGGGACCCCAACAGAGCCCCCGGGACCCCAACAGAGCCCCCGGGCCCACAACAGAGCCCCCAGGACCTCAAAAGAGCACCCGGGACCCTAACAGAGCCCCCGGGACCCCAACAGAGCCCCCGGGACCTCAAAAGAGCACCCGGGACACCAACAGAGCCCCCGGGAACTCAACAGAGCCCCCAAAACAACAATAGAGCCCCCGGGACCCCAACAGAGCCCCCGGGACCCCAACAGAGCCCCCGGGACCCCAACAGAGCCCCCGGGACCCCAACAGAGCCCCCGGGACCCCAACAGAGACCCCCAGGACCACAACAGAGCCCCCCGGACCCCAAAAGAGCCCCCAGGACCCCAGCATAACACCCACGACCGCAACAGTAAACCCACGACCGCAACAGAGCCCCCAGGACCCCCAACAGAGCCCCCATTATCCCAACAGAGGCCCCAGGACACGACGAGAGCCCCAGGACACGACGAGAGCCCCCAGGACAACGACAGAGCCCCCAGGACCGGAACAGAGTCCCCGCGACAACAATAAAGCTGCCAAAAAACAACAGAGCCCCCAGGACCACCACGGAGCCCCCAGGACAACAACAGAGCCCCCAGGACAACAACAGAGACCCCAGGACAACAACAGAGACCCCAGGACCCCAACAGAGACCCCCAGGACCCCAACAGAACCCCCGGGACCCCAACAGAACCCCCGGGACACCAACAGAGTCCCCGGGACCCCAACAGAGACCCCCAGGAGCACAACAGGACACCCACGACCGCAACAGACGCCCCCAGGACCCCCAACAGAGCCCCCAGGATCCCAACAGAGGCCCCAGGACCCCGACAGAGCCCCCAGGACCCCGACAGAGCCCCCAGGACCCCGACAGAGCCCCCGCGACAACAATAAATCTGCCAAAAAAACAACAGAGCACCCAGGACAACCACGGAGCCCCCAGGACAACCACGGAGCCCCCAGGACCACAACAGAGCCCCAGGACCACAACAGAGCCCCCAGGACCACAACAGAGCCCCCAGGACCACAACAGAGCCCCCAGGACCACAACAGAGCCCCCAGGACCACAACAGAGCCCCCAGGACCGCAACAGAGCCCCCGGGACCGGAACAGAGCCCCCGGGACCGGAACAGAGCCCCCGGGACCTCATAAGAGCACCCGGGACCCCAACAGAGCCCCCAGGACACCAACAGAGCCCCCAGGACCCCAACAGAGCCCCCGGGCCCACAACAGAGCCCCCGGGACCCCAACAGAGCCCCCGGGACCCCAACAGAGCCCCCAAAACAACAATAGAGACCCCAGGACCACAACAGAGACCCCCAGGACCCCAACAGAGACCCCCGGACCCCAACAGAGACCCCCGGACCCCAGCATAGCACCCACGACCGCAACAGTGAACCCACGACCGCAATAGTGCCACCAGGACCCCCAGCAGAGCCCCCAGGATCCCAACAGAGCCCCCAGGACACGACGAGAGCCCCAGGAACCCGACAGAGCCCCCAGGACCCGAACAGAGTCCCTGCGACAACAATAAAGCTGCCAAAAAACAACAGAGCCCCCAGGACCACCACGGAGCCCCCAGGACCACAACAGAGCCCCCAGGACCACAACAGAGCCCCCAATACCACAACAGAGCCCCCGGGACTCCAACAGAGCCCCCGGGACACCAAGAGAGCCCCCGGGACACCAAGAGAGTCCCCAGGAGAACAACAGAGCTCCCAGAACCCCAACAGAGCCCCCAGGACACCATCAGAGCCCCCAGTACCCGAATAGAACACCCAGGACCCCAACAGAGCCCCCAGGACCCCAACAGAGCCCCCAGGACCCCAACAGAGCGGTCAAGACCCCAAAACAAACCCCAGGACCCCAACAGAGCCCCCGGGACCCCAACAGAGCCCCCGGGACCCCAACAGAGCCCCCGGGACCCCAACAGAGCCCCCAGGACCTCAACAGAGCCCCCAGGACCCCAACAGAGCTGTCAAGACCCCAAAACAAACCCCAGGACTCCAACAGAGCCCCCAGGAGCACAACAGAGCCCCCAGGACCCCCAAAAGAGCCCCCAGGACCCCCAACAGAGCCCCCAGGACCCCCAACAGAGCCCCCACGACAACAATAAATCTGCCAAAAAAACAACAGAGCCCCCAGGACCACCACGGAGCCCCCAGGACAACAACAGAGCCCCCAGGACCCCAACAGAGCCCCCAGGACCCCAACAGAGTCCCCAGGACCCCAACAGAGCCCCCGGGCCCACAACAGAGCTCCCAGGAACTCAAAAGAGTACCCGGGACCCTAACAGAGCCCCCGGGACACCAACAGAGCCCCCAGGAACTCAACAGAGCCCCCAAAACAACAATAGAGCCTCCGGGACCACAACAGAGCCCCCGGGACCACAACAGAGCCCCCGGGACCACAACAGAGCCCCCGGGACCACAACAGAGCCCCCGGGACCACAACAGAGCCCCCGGGACCCGAACAGAGCTCCCAGGACTCAACAGAGCCCCCAGGACCCCAACAGAGACCCCCGGACCCCAAAAGAGCCCCCAGGACACCAGCATAGCACCCACGACCGCAACAGTGAACCCACGACCGCAACAGAGCCCCCAGGACCCCCAACAGATCCCCCAGGATCCCAACAGAGGCCCCAGGACACGACGAGAGCCCCAGGCACCCGACAGAGCCCCCAGGACCCCGACAGAGCCCCCGCGACAACAATAAGTCTGCCAAAAAAACAACAGAGCACCCAGGACAACCACGGAGCCCCCAGGACAACCACGGAGCCCCCAGGACAACCACGGAGCCCCCAGGACCGGAACAGAGCCCCCAGGACCGGAACAGAGCCCCCAGGACCGGAACAGAGCCCCCAGGACCGGAACAGAGCCCCCAGGACCTCATAAGAGCACCCGGGACCCCAACAGTGCCCCCAGGACACCAACAGAGCCCCCAGGACCCCAACAGAGCCCCCGGGCCCACAACAGAGCCCCCGGGACCCCAACAGAGCCCCCGGGACCCCAACAGAGCCCCCAAAACAACAATAGAGACCCCAGGACCACATCAGAGCCCCCAGGACCACAACAGAGCCCCCAGGACCACAACAGAGCCCCCAGGACCCCAACAGAGACCCCCAGGACCCCAACAGAGACCCCCGGACCCCAACAGAGACCCCCGGACCCCAGCATAGCACCCACGACCGCAACAGTGAACCCACGACCACAATAGTGCCCCCAGGACCCCCAGCAGAGCCCCCAGGATCCCAACAGAGCCCCCAGGACACGACGAGAGCCCCAGGAACCCGACAGAGCCCCCAGGACCCGAACAGAGTCCCTGCGACAACAATAAAGCTGCCAAAAAACAACAGAGCCCCCAGGACCACCACGGAGCCCCCAGGACCACAACAGAGCCCCCAATACCACAACAGAGCCCCCGGGACCCCAACAGAGCCCCCGGGACCCCAACAGAGCCCCCGGGACCCCAACAGAGCCCCCGGGAGAACAACAGAGCTCCCAGAACCCCAACAGAGCCCCCAGGACACCATCAGAGCCCCCAGTACCCGAATAGAACACCCAGGACCCCAACAGAGCCCCCAGGACCCCAACAGAGCCCCCAGGACCCCAACAGAGCCCCCAGGACCCCAACAGAGCGGTCAAGACCCCAAAACAAACCCCAGGACCCCAACAGAGCCCCCGGGACCCCAACAGAGCCCCCAGTAGCCGAATAGAACACCCAGGACCCCAACAGAGCCCCCAGGACCTCAACAGAGCCCCCAGGACCCCAACAGAGCTGTCAAGACCCCAAAACAAACCCCAGGACTCCAACAGAGCCCCCAGGAGCACAACAGAGCCCCCAGGAGCACAACAGAGCCCCCAGGAGCACAACAGTGCACCCACGACCGCAACAGAGCCCCCAGGACCCCCAACAGAGCCCCCAGGACCCCCAACAAAGGCCCCAGGACCCCCAACAGAGCCCCCAGGACCCCCAACAGAGCCCCCACGACCCCCAACAGAGCCCCCACGACAACAATAAATCTGCCAAAAAAACAACAGAGCCCCCAGGACCACCACGGAGCCCCCAGGACAACAACAGAGCCCCCAGGACCCCAACAGAGCCCCCAGGACCCCAACAGAGTCCCCAGGACCCCAACAGAGCCCCCGGGCCCACAACAGAGCCCCCAGGACCTCAAAAGAGTACCCGGGACCCTAACAGAGCCCCCAGGACACCAACAGAGCCCCCGGGCCCACAACAGAGCCCCCAGGACCTCAAAAGAGCACCCGGGACCCCAACAGAGACCCCGGGACACCAACAGAGCCCCCAGGAACTCAACAGAGCCCCCAAAACAACAATAGAGCCTCCGGGACCACAACAGAGCCCCCGGGACCACAACAGAGCCCCCGGGACCCAAACAGAGCTCCCAGGACTCAACAGAGGCCCCAGGACCCCAACAGAGACCCCCGGACCTCAAAAGAGCCCCCAGGACACCAGCATAGCACCCACGACCGCAACAGTGAACCCACGACCGCAACAGAGCCCCCAGGACCCCCAACAGATCCCCCAGGATCCCAACAGAGCTGTCAAGACCCCAAAACAAATCCCAGGACCCCAACAGAGCCCCCAGGAGCACAACAGAGCCCCCACGACAACAATAAATCTGACAAAAAAACAACAGAGCCCCCAGGACCACCACGGAGCTTCCAGGACAACAACAGAGCCCCCAGGACAACAAGAGAGCCCCCGGGACCCCAACAGAGCCCCGGGGACCCCAACAGAGCCCCCGGGACCCCAACAGAGGCCCCAGGAACCCGACAAAGCCCCCAGGACCCCAACAGAGCCCCCAGGACCCCAACAGTGTCCCCGCGACAACAATAAAGCTGCCAAAAAAAACAACAGAGCCCCCAGGACACCAACAGAGACCCCGGGCCCAAAACAGAGCCCCCGGGACCCCAACAGAGCCCCCGGGACCCCAACAGAGCCCCCGGGACCCCAACAGAGCCCCCGGGACCCCAACAGAGCCCCCGGGACCCCAACAGAGCCCCCAAAACAACAATAGAGACCCCAGGACCACAAGAGAGCCCCCAGGACCACAACAGAGCCCCCGGGACCCCAACAGAGCCCCCGGGACCCCAACAGAGCCCCCACGAGAACAACAGAGCCCCCAGGACCCCAACAGAGCCCCCAGGACCCCAACAGAGCTGTCAAGACCCCAAAACAAACCCCAGGACCCCAACAGAGCCCCCAGGACCACAACAGAGCCCCCAGGACCCCAACAGAGACCCCCGGGACCCCAACAGAGACCTTAGGAGCACAACAGGGCACCCACGACCGCAACAGACGCCCCCAGGACCCCCAACAGAGCCCCCAGGATCCCAACAGAGGCCCCAGGACCCCGACAGAGCCCCCAGGACCACGACAGAGCCCCCAGGACCACGACAGAGCCCCCAGGACCACGACAGAGCCCCCGCGACAACAATAAATCTGCCAAAAAAACAACAGAGCCCCCAGGACAACCACGCAGCCCCCAGGACAACCACGGAGCCCCCAGGACACCAACAGAGCCCCCAGGACACCAACAGAGCCCCCAGGACACCAACAGAGCCCCCAGGCCCACAACAGAGACCCCAGGACCTCAAAAGAGCACCCGGGACCCCAACAGAGCCCCCAGGACACCAACAGAGCCCCCAGGACACCAACAGAGCCCCCGGGCCCACAACAGAGCCCCCGGGACCCCAACAGAGCACCCGGGACCCCAACAGAGCACCCAAAACAACAATAGAGACCCCGGGACCACAACAGAGCCCCCGGGACCCCAACAGAGACCCCCAGGACCCCAACAGAGACCCCCAGGACCCCAGCATAGCACCCACGACCGCAACAGTGAACCCACGACCGCAATAGAGCCCCCAGGACCACAACAGAGCCCCCAGGATCCCAACAGAGCCCCCAAGACACGACGAGAGCCCCAGGAACCCAACAGAGCCCCCAGGACCACGACAGAGCCCCCAGGACCTGAACAGAGTCCCCGCGACAAAAATAAAGCTGCCAAAAAACAACAGAGCCCCCAGGACCCCAACAGAGCCCCCAGGACCCCAACAGAGCCCCCGAAACCTCAAAAGAGCACCCGGGACCCCAACAGAGCCCCCGGGACCCCAACAGAGCCCCCGGGACCCCAACAGAGGCCCCGGGAACCCAACAGAGGCCCCGGGAACCCAACAGAGGCCCCAGGACCCCAACAGAGCTGTCAATACCCCAAAACAAACCCCGGGACCCCAACAGAGCCCCCGGGACCCCAACAGAGCCCCCGGGACCCCAACAGAGCCCCCGGGACCCCAACAGAGCCCCCAGGACCTCAACAGAGCCCCCAGGACCCCAACAGAGCTGTCAAGACCCCAAAACAAACCCCAGGACCCCAACAGAGCCCCCAGGAGCACAACAGAGCCCCCAGGACCCCCAACAGAGGCCCCAGGACCCCCAACAGAGGCCCCAGGACCCCCAACAGAGGCCCCAGGACCCCCAACAGAGGCCCCACGACAACAATAAATCTGCCAAAAAAACAACAGAGCCCCCAGGACCACCACGGAGCCCCCAGGACAACAACAGAGCCCCCAGGACAACAACAGAGCCCCCAGGACCCCAACAGAGTCCCCAGGACCTCAAAAGAGTACCCGGGACCACAACAGAGACCCCAGGAGAACAACAGAGCCCCCAGGAGAACAACAGAGCCCCCGGGACCCCAACAGAGCCCCCGGGACCCCAACAGAGCCCCCAGTAGCCGAATAGAACACCCAGGACCCCAACAGAGCCCCCAGGACCTCAACAGAGCCCCCAGGACCCCAACAGAGCTGTCAAGACCCCAAAACAAACCCCAGGACTCCAACAGAGCCCCCAGGAGCACAACAGAGCCCCCAGGAGCACAACAGTGCACCCACGACCGCAACAGAGCCCCCAGGACCCCCAACAGAGCCCCCAGGACCCCCAACAAAGGCCCCAGGACCCCCAACAGAGCCCCCAGGACCCCCAACAGAGCCCCCAGGACCCCCAACAGAGCCCCCACGACAACAATAAATCTGCCAAAAAAACAACAGAGCCCCCAGGACCACCACGGAGCCCCCAGGACAACAACAGAGCCCCCAGGACCCCAACAGAGCCCCCAGGACCCCAACAGAGTCCCCAGGACCCCAACAGAGCCCCCGGGCCCACAACAGAGCCCCCAGGACCTCAAAAGAGTACCCGGGACCCTAACAGAGCCCCCAGGACACCAACAGAGCCCCCGGGCCCACAACAGAGCCCCCAGGACCTCAAAAGAGCACCCGGGACCCCAACAGAGACCCCGGGACACCAACAGAGCCCCCAGGAACTCAACAGAGCCCCCAAAACAACAATAGAGCCTCCGGGACCACAACAGAGCCCCCGGGACCACAACAGAGCCCCCGGGACCCGAACAGAGCTCCCAGGACTCAACAGAGGCCCCAGGACCCCAACAGAGACCCCCGGACCTCAAAAGAGCCCCCAGGACACCAGCATAGCACCCACGACCGCAACAGTGAACCCACGACCGCAACAGAGCCCCCAGGACCCCCAACAGATCCCCCAGGATCCCAACAGAGCTGTCAAGACCCCAAAACAAATCCCAGGACCCCAACAGAGCCCCCAGGAGCACAACAGAGCCCCCAGGAGCACAACAGAGTCCTCAGGAGCACAACAGAGCCCCCAGGACCTCCAACAGAGCCCCCAGGACCCCCAACAGAGCCCCCAGGACCCCCAACAGAGCCCCCACGACAACAATAAATCTGACAAAAAAACAACAGAGCCCCCAGGACCACCACGGAGCTTCCAGGACAACAACAGAGCCCCCAGGACAACAAGAGAGCCCCCGGGACCCCAACAGAGCCCCGGGGACCCCAACAGAGCCCCCGGGACCCCAACAGAGGCCCCAGGAACCCGACAAAGCCCCCAGGACCCCAACAGAGCCCCCAGGACCCCAACAGTGTCCCCGCGACAACAATAAAGCTGCCAAAAAAACAACAGAGCCCCCAGGACACCAACAGAGCCCCCGGGCCCAAAACAGAGCCCCCGGGACCCCAACAGAGCCCCCGGGACCCCAACAGAGCCCCCGGGACCCCAACAGAGCCCCCGGGACCCCAACAGAGCCCCCAAAACAACAATAGAGACCCCAGGACCACAAGAGAGCCCCCAGGACCACAACAGAGCCCCCGGGACCCCAACAGAGCCCCCGGGACCCCAACAGAGCCCCCACGAGAACAACAGAGCCCCCAGGACCCCAACAGAGCCCCCAGGACCCCAACAGAGCCCCCAGGACCCCAACAGAGCTGTCAAGACCCCAAAACAAACCCCAGGACCCCAACAGAGCCCCCAGGACCACAACAGAGCCCCCAGGACCCCAACAGAGACCCCCGGGACCCCAACAGAGACCTTAGGAGCACAACAGGGCACCCACGACCGCAACAGACGCCCCCAGGACCCCCAACAGAGCCCCCAGGATCCCAACAGAGGCCCCAGGACCCCGACAGAGCCCCCAGGACCCCGACAGAGCCCCCAGGACCACGACAGAGCCCCCAGGACCCCGACAGAGCCCCCGCGACAACAATAAATCTGCCAAAAAAACAACAGAGCCCCCAGGACAACCACGCAGCCCCCAGGACAACCACGGAGCCCCCAGGACACCAACAGAGCCCCCAGGACACCAACAGAGCCCCCAGGCCCACAACAGAGACCCCAGGACCTCAAAAGAGCACCCGGGACCCCAACAGAGCCCCCAGGACACCAACAGAGCCCCCAGGACACCAACAGAGCCCCCGGGCCCACAACAGAGCCCCCGGGCCCACAACAGAGCCCCCGGGACCCCAACAGAGCACCCAAAACAACAATAGAGACCCCGGGACCACAACAGAGCCCCCGGGACCCCAACAGAGACCCCCAGGACCCCAACAGAGACCCCCAGGACCCCAGCATAGCACGCACGACCGCAACAGTGAACCCACGACCGCAATAGAGCCCCCAGGACCACAACAGAGCCCCCAGGATCCCAACAGAGCCCCCAAGACACGACGAGAGCCCCAGGAACCCAACAGAGCCCCCAGGACCACGACAGAGCCCCCAGGACCTGAACAGAGTCCCCGCGACAAAAATAAAGCTGCCAAAAAACAACAGAGCCCCCAGGACCCCAACAGAGCCCCCAGGACCCCAACAGAGCCTCCGAAACCTCAAAAGAGCACCCGGGACCCCAACAGAGCCCCCGGGACCCCAACAGAGCCCCCGGGACCCCAACAGAGGCCCGGGAACCCAACAGAGGCCCCGGGAACCCAACAGAGGCCCCAGGACCCCAACAGAGCTGTCAATACCCCAAAACAAACCCCGGGACCCCAACAGAGCCCCCGGGACCCCAACAGAGCCCCCGGGACCCGAATAGAACACCCAGGACCCCAACAGAGCCCCCAGGACCTCAACAGAGCCCCCAGGACCCCAACAGAGCTGTCAAGACCCCAAAACAAACCCCAGGACCCCAACAGAGCCCCCAGGAGCACAACAGAGCCCCCAGGACCCCCAACAGAGGCCCCAGGACCCCCAACAGAGGCCCCAGGACCCCCAACAGAGGCCCCACGACAACAATAAATCTGCCAAAAAAACAACAGAGCCCCCAGGACCACCACGGAGCCCCCAGGACAACAACAGAGCCCCCAGGACAACAACAGAGCCCCCAGGACCCCAACAGAGTCCCCAGGACCTCAAAAGAGTACCCGGGACCACAACAGAGACCCCAGGAGAACAACAGAGCCCCCAGGAGAACAACAGAGCCCCCAGGAGAACAACAGAGCCCCCGGGACCCCAACAGAGCCCCCGGGACCCCAACAGAGCCCCCGGGACCCCAACAGAGCCCCCGGGACCCCAACAGAGTCCCCAGGAGAACAACAGAGCCCCCAGGACCCCAACAGAGCCCCCAGGACCCCAACAGAGCCCCCAGGACCCGAATAGAACACCCAGGACCCCAACAGAGCCCCCAGGACCTCAACAGAGCCCCCAGGACCCCAACAGAGCTGTCAAGACCCCAAAACAAACCCCAGGACCCCAACAGAGCCCCCAGGAGCACAACAGAGCCCCCAGGAGCACAACAGTGCACCCACGACCGCAACAGAGCCCCCAGGACCCCCAACAGAGCCCCCAGTACCCCCAACAGAGCCCCTAGGACCCCCAACAGAGGCCCCAGGACCTACAACAGAGCCCCCAGGACCCCCAACAGAGCCCCCAGGACCCCCAACAGAGCCCCCACGACAACAATAAATCTGCCAAAAAAACAACAGAGCCCCCAGGACCACCACGGAGCCCCCAGGACAACAACAGAGCCCCCAGGACCCCAACAGAGCCCCCGGGCCCACAACAGAGCCCCCAGGACCTCAAAAGAGTACCCGTGACCCTAACAGAGCCCCCAGGACCCCAACAGTGCCCCCGGGCCCACAACAGAGCCCCCAGGACCCCAACAGAGCCCCCGGGACACCAACAGAGACCCCGGGACCACAACAGAGCCCCCGGGACCCCAACAGAGCCCCCGGGACCCCAGCAGAGCCCCCGGGACCCCAGCAGAGCCCCCGGGACCCCAGCAGAGTCCCCAGGAGAACAACAGAGCCCCCAGGACCCCGACAGAGCCCCCAGGACCCCGACAGAGCCCCCGCGACAATAGTAAATCTGCCAAAAAAACAACAGAGCCCCCAGGACTACCACGGAGCCCCCAGGACCCGAACAGAGCCCCCAGGACCCGAACAGAGCCCCCAGGACCCCAAGAGAGCACCCGGGACCTCAAAAGCGCACCCGGGACCTCAAAAGCGCACCCGGGACCTCAAAAGCGCACCCGGGACCTCAAAAGAGCACCCGGGACCCCAACAGAGCCCCCAGGACCCCAACAGAGCCCCCAGGACCTCAAAAGAGCCCCCGGGACCTCAAAAGAGCCCCCGGGACCCCAACAGAGCCCCCAAAACAACAATAGAGACCCCAGGACCACAACAGAGCCCCCGGGACCCCAACAGAGGCCCCAGGACCCAACAGTGCCCCCGGGACACCAACAGAGCTCCCGGGACCCCAACAGAGTCCCCAGGAGAACAACAGAGCTCCCAGGACCCCAACAGAGCCCCCAGGACCCCAACAGAGCACCCGGGACCCCAACAGAGCACCCAAAACAACAATAGAGACCCCAGGAGCACAACAGAGCCCCCGGGACCACAACAGAGCCCCCGGGACGCGAACAGAACCCCCAGGACCCCAACAGAGCCCCCCGGACCCCAACAGAGCCCCCCGGACCCCAGCATAGCACCCACGACCGCAATAGAGCCCCCAGGACCCCCAGCAGAGCCCCCAGGATCCCAACAGAGCCCCCACGACACGACGAGAGCCCCAGGAACCCGACAGAGCCCCCAGGACCACGACATAGCCCCCAGGACCCGAACAGAGTCCCCGCGACAACAATAAAGCTGCCAAAAAACAACAGAGCCCCCAGGACCACAACAGAGCCCCCAGGACCACAACAGAGCCCCCAGGACCACAACAGAGCCCCCGAAACCTCAAAAGAGCACCCGGGACCCCAACAGAGCCCCCGGGACCCCAACAGAGTCCCCAGGAGAACAACAGAGCTCCCAGGACCCCAACAGAGCACCCAGCACACCATCAGAGCCCCCAGGACCCCAACAGAGCCCCCAGGACCCCAACAGAGCCCCCAGGACCCCAACAGAGCTGTCAAGACCCCAAAACAAGCCCCGGGACAACAACAGAGGGCCCGGGACAACAACAGAGGGCCCGGGACCACAACAGAGGGCCCGGGACCCCAACAGAGGGCCCGGGACCCCAACAGAGGGCCCGGGACCCCAACAGAGGGCCCAGGAGAACAACAGAGCCCCCAGTACCCGAATAGAACACCCAGGACCCCAACAGAGCCCCCAGGACCTCAACAGAGCCCCCAGGACCCCAACAGAGCTGTCAAGACCCCAAAACAAACCCCAGGACCCCAACAGAGCCCCCAGA